>NC_045606.1:17850115-18153146 GCF_009762305.2 Zalophus californianus | reverse complement strand
TTAACTCTTGTGAATTCTAACGCCCATATAGAAAAATATATTAACTATAATGTATACTTTAACTTTTTAAAATATAAAATAAGCCTGGGATTGAGCCCTGCATCGGGCTCCCTGCTCAGCCAGGAGTCTGCTTCTCCCTCTCCTTCTGCCCACCCTGCCCCCACTTGTGATTTCTCTCTCTCAAATAAAATCTTAAAAAATTTTCAAACATAAAGAATAAAAGAACACCCACATACCTACTACTAAATCAATAATTATTAACATTTTGGCATATTTGCTCTTTTATCCATATCTATCATCTGTTTTGTGGGTGTGAATTGTATGAAAACAGCAGTTGTGAGGACACTTACTTTTAAATATTTCGACATAACTCTGCTAAGGAGATGGATATTTTACTCTTTAATCACACTGATCTAGAAAATTAATATATTTAATCCATAGTCAGATTTCCCCAGTTGACCCAAAAATGTCTTCTATGGCTAGTTTTTTGAAATCTGGACCCACTCAAAGTTTATACATCACATTTGGTTGTATCCCTTGTCTCTTGTTTTCATGACCCTGACCCTTAAAAAGGCTAGGCTAGTTGTCTCGAAGCCTCTCATTCTGCATTTGTCTGCTGTGTCTTCTTGGTGTTTCGCCTGCTCTCTGGTATTTCCTGTAAACTGGAAGTTAGGGCTAACGGCTTCATTAGGTTAGCCTTGTTGTGGTTTTAACTCTTGTCTGTTGGATTTCTAATGAGATTGAACCCTTTTTCATATACTTGCCATTTGGATTTCTTCTCTGTCGTGCCTATTCAAGTTGCTTGCCTATTTTTCTACTCTTGTCTATTTTTCTTATTGATTTGTAGGAGTTTTATTTTTTATTCTAGATATGTGTGGAAATGTGTTCTCCCACTCTGTGGTTTGCCTTTTTACCTTTGTGAAGATGCTTTGAGTAGAAGTTCTTAAATTTAATGTCTGATTTATCAATGTTTCTGTGACTTGTTATAGGAAACTTTCTTGAGCTGGGGTGAAAGATATTCTTCTAGATGAGATCCAATTATGAAAGGCAACTGAAGGGGATAAAATCCTCCTGGAAGAGTTTCTGTGTATGGTGTGAAGCCCAGTCCGGGTTTCATTTCCTCCCCACAAAACTATTAAAAAGAGTGTCCTTTCCCTAGTGTCCACAGTGCTACCTGCACCATAAGCCAAGGGCCCCTGTGTGTGAGTCTGTTTGGAAGATCTCCATTCTTTCCATTGGTTTATTTTGCTATCATCAGACCAACACATTTTCTTAGTCACCGTAGCTTTGTACTGAGTGTGGACATCCAACTGTGCAAGTTTTCCTCTGTATTACTGCAAGGATGACTTGCCTGAGATTTTGACATTTTGTGTAAGGACTGACTCAAACCTGGAGCTTTCCTTTTGAAATGAGTATCATGGGGTTATAATTCTTTTCCGGGCTACCTTCTTGGAATTGACTTGCCAGCTTCCCAGTTGCTCCTTCCCACGGGCTTTCGCATCCATGGCTTTCGTCTGATTTGGGCCCATGGAAGTCTGATATTTGGAATCCCTATATTTGTTACATTCTGTTTCTTGGAACAGCCTGAAATGTAGCAATTGAATCTGAAATAGCTTATGACTTTTCTAAGAGAAATCACCTGATATTTGGAAATGGGTGACAGAGAGGCTGTTTTGACCCCTCCTTTGGTGACTGCACCCTGGAGAGAGAATGAGCTCTGGAGTCTGATTTTTGGGTTCAGGTTTGGGGTAAACCATTTACTAGCCTATATCACTTACCAGCCATGGGACCCTGGGCAAGTTAGTGAACCTCCCTGGCCTCAGTTTCCTTATCAGTAAAATGGGCTCTTAGTAGCTACATCATGGGTGTTGATGGGGATTAAATAAGATCATATGTGAAAAGGGCCTGGCATTGAATAAGTGCTTGGTAAATGTTAGCCATTATTATTCTTGAGAGGAATTCCTCTTGCCTCCAAGGGCTTTGAGGCTCACCACGGAGAATGAAAAAAACAACATTCCTTTTGCATTTCTGAGATGCAGGAGGCTTTATTCCTTGCAAACTCTACAGGATGTTCCTAATATTGTTACCTGCCCCTCAGCAGTGTGAAGGGAAAACAATTGATTTGTGTCCTTGGCTGAAAATCACTTATACTCAACTCCTTTAGTTCTTTGAACCTAACAATTTTGATATTACGACTGGAGAGAGTCAGAGTCACGCTCAGGGTCCTGTTCTAGATCTAGGCAACAGCAGTTTTAAATCCGCCTTTGCCTACTCACTGGTGGAGAGGGTTTTTTTTTTTTTACCATCCTGTGGACCTCTCTCAGGGCAGGGGTGTGTTCGCATGGCCCCAAAGAGAGTTGGGTTCTTAGGGCTGCTATACATCGCAGGGAGAAACCTATGGTTTGTTAGTTGAGGAACCAAAATGAAAGAGCCCAGTGTATTGGAGCCAGGAGTTGATGCCTCTAACAGACTGGGAAGCGCCCAGAGAGGGGGGTACCTTCAGAGTACACTGGATGGGGTGAGGGCCTGGGGAAGAGTAGAGCGATGTGGTCTTGGGAAAGTTGAGGGCTTGGGGTGGGGGAACCTCAGGAGATAGTTGGTGTCAGACTAGTATGCACCCCCAGGGGCAGCCGGCCAACTTGCCACTGTCTCAAGCCATGCCAGCTGATGATAGTGTAGAGAAGGGGCTTCTACTGTCCTGGCCCCAGGGCCATCCTCTGAAGGGCACCACCACCTCAAAAGCCTTCTAGAGACAGGGAAGTGGGGATATGGGAGGGACAGTCTTAGGTCTAGTACCTGCGTGGAGCTGGACAGGGGACCTGCCACCCTTGTTATATTGAAATGGAAAGATGTCTGTGATGTGCAGTAAAGAGGTTGCAATTACAGTTGCATAACTGTACCTATAGTGTGATCCCATCTAATAATAAATGCATGTCTGTGTAGGTAACTGTCGAAAAGGACCTGGGCAGTTACCTCCATGGGATTAAAAAAATTGTCTTGGGGTAGAATTACTGTTTTTAAGAAATATGTCTATTTTCTGTGTTTATCTGCAGATTTTCTTGGTTAAAGGAGTTTTTGTATTTTGTAATTAGAATAAAAAAGGGAACATTACTGTGATTGTCTCCTTTAAGCTAACTAGCTGGGGGTAGGGGGAGGGGAGTGAATTTGTGAATTACCATTAGAGTCAGCACTTATGATCAATTCCCACTCATATACACAATAAGTATCATATACTAATACACCGGTAACATGTAACCCTCCACATGTTGGTCACTGATCAGTTGCTAAAATGTGTGGTTCCCTCTAGTTTGGGGACAGGACCAAAAGACCCCCTTGGTCCCCCACTCAAAGGTTCTGGCTGAGATTATTTCCATAGCAACATGGGAAAAAAGTCAGAAGAGGTCTGTTTGGTTTGGAGAGAGGCAAGAGGGCATTTTTCTTTCTGGGTTTCGTCAGTGTCTGGCAGTGACATAGCCTTGGTCAGGGTTGGCTCCTGCAAGCTGTCGTGGGGGTCAATGTCAGTGCCTTAAGAAAATGAAGGATTTCTTCTCTTAGGTACCAGAGGAGGGAGGAGTCCGGGGCTGGTATGGTGGCTCCTGAAGGTTGTTAGTACCCAGGGTCCTCCTGTCTCTTCCCTGCCACTCCTGGTGGGTGACTCTTGGCACTGAGCTCACAAGACCATGGGCTGGACCTTCAGCAGTCATGTCCTTGTTTCAGCTGCAACTGGAGGAAAGGTGGAGAAGGCTTGCCCTCCTGTTTGGTGGCACCCAATCTGCACAAGAGGTTCTGAATATAGTTTATTTTTATTCTCTTTATTTATATATTTATATGTTTATGTATTTACTCATATATGTGTGTAATCTATTCCGAATCTGGTGCATTGCCTAAGAGTTCTGTTATTAAAAAAAAAGACAGAGAGAGAAAGGACCCTGGGCAGGCAACAAACAATCTGTCTAAAAGCTCTGCTTTTATTTTTTGCTGTGAAGTTGGTAATTTATACGTGCTTCAAAGATTTCAGAATCAGACTGGATTTTTGGAAAATTGGAAAACCAAAGGTGCCGTAAAGACTTCCATGGGGAGATCTGCTTACCGAGATGGTTCTTTTGCTGCAGTTGGTCGGCCAGGCTCTTCTCCAGTTCACCCAGAGGGTTCAGCATAGCAGATCCGCAGCTCAGAGGCAGTGCACTGTCTCAACACAGCTGACCCCTGGAACCCCGTATTTTCCTCTGTCCCTGTATGGCTGGGCGCCCTGGGGTTCTTTTGATAGTCACTAAAGTCACAGACATGCTTGGCATTAGATTTTTCGGAGGCAACCCTGTACCTTTCTGAGGATGAGGTGGTCCATGAGCAGTGAGACCCAGAGACCCCCAGTGGCCAGAGATGGGCTTTTTGTAAGACAAATGCTTAGAGTAAAAGTATCATGGAATTTCCTTTTTAAACATATACTCTTTCAAGTTTGAAATAAAATTTATGCTAATATGTTAGCTGGGCCTGAAACAAGGATGGTCTCTTTCAAAACCTAAGTGGGTCAGCCTTTCACTAGAAGGGACCTGCTGACTAGAATTAGTTAAGATGGGGGCAGTTCACAGAAGAGAACCCACAGCTGTCTCAAACACTGGCCCTGTTCTCAGAGAACAAAGGGGAAGTTGCCTCTGGGAGGAATTCCTGGAGAGAAGCAGTATTCAGCAATAAGATGGTTTTCCAGGAGGCTGATTTTTATGTCAGGAGAAAGGTTGCTTCTGCATATTTCATAAAAGGAAATGGAGCCCTCTGACTCCCTACCCCCATCCCCTGCAGTCTAAACTTTAGACAAGTGCAGATCCCACCAGGGCTATGGTCTCTCTGGGATCTAAGAGGCTTGTGGAGCATACTAGCTTTGCTTAGTCTCTAACTCTGGAAACCTGTTTTGAAATGGGAAATTTTCCCAGGCCCACCTGCCCTGACTCAGCCCAGAAATGCATCCTGGAGCCCTGCTGCAGGTTGCCGCCCTTCCCTTGGCTCTCTGCTACCCTCTGATGGAATGGTACTGCCAGCACCACTAGAATTTATCACTGAAGCTTTCTAGGGCTCTCGGCCAATCTATTTATTTAGTTAGTTAGTTAGGTTAGTTATGTTATGTTAGTCATCATACAGTACATCATTAGTTTTTGTTGTAGTGTTCCATGATTCATTGTGTATAACACCCAGTGCTCCATGCAATACGTGCCGTCCTTAATACCCATCACCAGGCTAACCCATCCCCCTACCCCCCCTCTAAAACCCTCAGTTTCCCAGAGTCAGTAGTCTCTCATGGTTCGTCTCCCCCTCCGATTCCCCCCCTTCATTTTTCCCTTCCTTCTCCTAATGTCCTCCATGCTGTTCCTTATGTTCCACAAATAAGTGAAACCATATGATAATTGACTTTCTCTGCTTGACTTATTTCACTTAGCATAATCTCCTCCAGTTCCATCCATGTTGATGCAAAAGTTGGGTATTCATCCTTTCTGATGGCTGAGTAATATTCCCTTGTAGAGATGGACCACATCTTCTTTATCCATTCGTCTGTTGAAGGGCATCTCGGCTCTTTCCACAGTTTGGCTATTGCGGACATTGCTGCTATGAACATTGGGGTGCATATGGCCCTTCTTTTCACTACATCTGTATCTTTGGGACAAAATATCCAATGGAAAAAAGACAGTCTCTTCAAAAAATGGTGCTGGGAAAATTGGACAGCTGTATACAGAAGAATGAAATTCGACCATTCTCTTACACCATACACAAAGATGACTCTAAATGGATGAAAGACCTCAATGTGAGACAGGAATCCATCAAAATCCTAGAGGAGAACATAGGCAGTAACCTCTTCGACATTGGCCACAGCAACTTCTTTCAAGACACATCTCCAAAGGCAAGGGAAACAAAAGCAAAAATGAACTTTTGGGACTTCAGGATAAAAAGCTTCTGCACAGCAAAGAAACAGTCAACAACAAAAAAAAAGAGGCAACCCATGGAATGGAAGATATTTGCAAATGACACTACAGATAAAGGGCTGATATCCAAGATCTATAAAGAACTTCTCAAACTCAATACCCAAAAAACAAATAAGTCAGAAAATGGGCAGAAAACATGAATAAAACACTTCTTCAAAGAAGATATACGAATGGCTAACAGACACATGAAAAAATGTTCATCATCACTAGCCATCAGGGAAATTCAAATCAAAACCACATTGAGATACCACGTTACACCAGTTAGAATGGCAAAAATTGGCAAGGTAAGAAACAAATGTTGGGGAGGTTGTGGAGAAAGGGGAACCCTCTTACACTGTTGGTGGGAATACAAGTTGGTACAGCCACTTTGGAAAACAGTGTGGAGTTTCCTCAAAAAGTTAAAAATAGAGCTACCCTATGACCCAGCAGTTCCACTACTGGGCATTTATTTTGGCCAATTCTTGGTACTTGAAGAGAAGCTGACAAGCAAGTTGCAGACTTTAGTGACTTGTAACTGCTAAGTTGCAATCAATGCTGTATTATCACAGAATGAGCAACATGCCTGTAGTAAAAAGCAACCAATGAAGGTAGTTAAGTCGACTTAATTATTAACCAAGAAAGAAAAGACATTTCTTGTACTTAGAGGGTGTGTGTGTGGGGGGGCTTTGGATGACTATACTAAGATATTGTGCTCCTCCTTTATGCATAGAACGAGTTAGACAGTTTTTCTCTGTAGTGAGTTTATAATCATATCATCCAGGAGGAAGGAAAGTAATTATAAAATAAGACGGATTAAGGTAAATCCCACAAAGAGAGTAGCAGATAGTAATGGGGCTCTGATGAGAGCGAGCTCTGATTCAGTTAGCAATCAGGGGAGGTCTCAGAAACGCAGAGAATGCAGCTGGCTGTGAAGAAGTCTGAGTATTCTGTCAAAGGAACAGCAGGAACAAGGTCTAGAATGGAGGGAAGAAGAGAGATGGCATTTGGGATGGGGGAATGGTCAAGTGTATGCAGAGATTAGCACAGGGAGCTTGGGGAAGGTAGGTAGGAATTTAGTTCTTTTTCCCCTTTATTCTATATTCTGGTACTGTTGGAAGTCACTTACTAATACTGTGTGTGTGTGTGTGTGTGTGTGTGTGTGTGTGTGTGTGTGTGTGTGTGTGTGTGTATACACACAAGTCTAAAAGATATCTATCTGTACTCGGGTTTGTAAAGAGAGTGGTATGCAGTTTCCTTGGGGCTTCTTGGAGACTGATACTGAGATCTATCAAACGCTTCACATGGAACTGGATCAGTAAAGACTGTGGTACAATAATAATTTGAGAGAGGAATCATTTTTTCCCCTACCTTTTTCATATTTTAATTGAATAATACCAGATATGAAAATTACACAAAAATGAACATCTAAGTGTGTTATTTTAGACACTGTAATTTGGCAGTGTCCCCCACCCACAGCCTCTTAAAAATGATTGATATTTCCTTCAAGTCACTCTACAGGTGCCCCCTCCATTCTGTTATTTTCCTTAAAATTTATTGGTAGCCCAAGGCAACTTGACTTGTGATTTGGATCTTATGATTGTGCATGTGTGTCATCTCTTGTGTTCTTCTGTGTTTCCTGCAGACTGAAAGCTGAATCACACTTGGTTTGAGCCTTTTGGCAAGATGCTAGGTGATGAGGCTTCTTTTATCTCATAACCTCTGACTGTGATGTTTGCAGCCATTGATTCTCAATGTTTAGATGCACTAATTCACTGGGCTTTGAGAAATGGTGACATTCTAAAACTATCATTTCTTTTTCATTTCATTTATTAGTTAGACTACGTATGTAAGGAGATGTCTTCCCATGGCAGGAGTTCTTTAGAGAAAGGTTATGCTAACATCCTTTGCAATCCTGGGATACTCAAACCTTCCTAAGCCTGACCCCTTAGGAGTCCACTGTCTCAGGACTTTACAAAACCCAACCTGGCCCCGGGGACATTGGCCCACTTGTTCTGGCATTGGACACTGGTAGACCCAGAATCAGAGGGCCCTTACCCTTCCTGGTGACGCCCTCTCCATGGAGTGGCATGGCTCTTTCTGTTCATGTGGCAGACTAGGTAGTCTGAGTGATCTTCCAGTTGAAAAACACCAAAATGCTAGGTAAATATTTTAAAGATGTGTTGTTAAGCTTCTCTAAGGAATGCAGAGGTCAAAAAAGAAAAAAGGAAAGCAGGAACCTTATAATGACAAAGCTGGCTTCTGCACAGAGGGTTTCTGCTGAAGTGTGGAGACCGTGAACTTCCTCTTTGATCGTTGCAGGGAGCTTGGGGAGTGGGAGACAAGGCGAGGCCATGCGCAGGGGGGTCTATTAGACCATCCTGCGTTGGGATGGGACCCAACAGGCTGCAGTCTGAGGGTAAACATGAGCAAGAAATAAACCTGGTGTGCTGCAGAGGACAGCAAGGGGACTTCACTATTGCAACCTTGACACCAGATGGAAGGGAATAAAAAAATCTCCCCTGAGAATTTGCAGTGACAAGCTGGCTCTCTTAGTTGTGGTTCAAACTTATGTAACCTGTGTGGTTAAAAGAAAACCTCAAACAGATAATTAAATTTAGAATGGTTCTCAGTTCATAGTACCTCCAGGGAAATGGCAGAATCAAACATCAACCTTTTCTGGAGGAATGCAACCTCAGCAATGGCTTCAGAGACTTTCTATAGAGAATTTCTTCACTTCCACTTATCTGAACAGTTTCAGATAAATTTAAAGTTGGGGGTGGGGGATGAGGCACATGGGTGAGACCCAGTTGAAAAAAAGAACAGAAACAGACCCTAAAGACATTAGATATTGGAATTATCAGAGCCTAATGATAAAAAGGGACATATTTAATGTGCTCAAAGAAAAGCTTAAAAATATGATTGGAAAAGACTGTTAAGGAGTGTCCAAGTAAATTTGAAGAAATGGGATTTCTAGCAATAAAAAAGTATTAGTTGAACATAAAAATCCCAAGGATGGTTTAAATATCAGATTTTAAGTGAAGCTGAAGAGAGAAATAGTGAACTGGAAAATAAATTCAAAGAAATTATCCATAATGCAGATCAAAGGGACAAAGACAAAAGAAATGAGAGAGGTAAGACCTAGCCAGAATTCTAGAAGGGAGACGTGTCAATGAGGGCAACATTCAAAGAGGTATTGGCTGAGAATTATCCAAATCTGATGGAAGCAACCCATCCTCATGTTCAGGAAGCCCAAGAAATCTCCATTAGCACAGATAAACAGAAACTTACCAAGATACATCAGAGGCAAACCATAGAACACCAATACAAAGAAAAAATAGCTATATTAAAAAGGAACAGCAATTAGAGAAGCTGGATTCTTAACAGCAAAAATGGAAGCCTGAAGACAATGGCATAGTAGCTTCAATTTATTAATAGAAAATTCAAACTAGAATTCTATACTCAATATTTCTGAAGGGGAGCCTGGGTGGCTCAGTTGATGAAGCATCCCACCCTTGGTTTCAGCTCAGGTCATAATCTCAGGGTTGTGAGACTGAACCCCACGTTGGGCTCCCTGCTCAGTGGGGATTCTGCTTGAGATTCTCTTCTTCCTCTCCTTTTGATAGGGATTGCATTGTATTGTATCTATAAATGGCTTTGGGTAGTATGGACATTCTAACAATATTCATTCTTCCAGCCCATGAACATGGAATATCTTTCCATTTATTTGTGTCTTCAGTGTATTTCATCATTGTCTTACAGTTTTCAGAGTACAGGTCTTTCACCTCTTTGGTTAAATATATTCCTAGGTATTTTATTCTTATTGTAAATGGGATTGTGTCCTTCTCTCTCTGGTAGTTATTACTGTATAAAATGCAACTGATTTTGTATATTGATTTTTGTGTCCTGCAAGTTTACTGAATTCATTCTAATTTTTTTTTGGTAGCGTCTTTAGGGTTTTCTATATATGGTATGTCATGTGTTACTTCTTTTAAAATACTTGTGACCAATTTGGATGCCTTTTTTTTTTTTGAATGCCTTTTATTTCTTGTCTGATTGCTATGTATAAGGCCTCCTCCAGTACTACGTTGAATAACCGTGAGAATAGACATCCTTGTTTTGTTCTTAATCTTAGAGAAAAAGCTGTCACCTCTCCGTTGTTAAATATATTAGCTGTGAGCTTGTCATATGAGCCCTTTGACATCGTGAGATGTATTATTTCTGTGCCCACTTTGTTCAGAGAGTTCTTTTCATGAATGGGTGTTTAATATTGTCAAGTACTTTTTCTGCATCTATTGAGATGAACTGAGGGTTTTTAGCTTTGATTTTGTTAATGTGGTATATCATGATTGATTTCTTGGATACTGAACCATCCTTGCTTCCCTGGAATAAATGTCATTTGATTGTGGTGACTGTATTGTTGAATTCAGTTTGCTAATATTTTGTTGAGGATTTTTGCATCTATGTTCGTCAGGGATACTGGCCTGTAATTTTCTTTCTTTTGTTTTTTCAGGGTCTGTGTATGGATTTGGTATCAGGGTAATGTTGGCCTCATAGAAGGAATTTGGAACCATTCCTTATCTTCAGCTTTTGGGGAATAGTTTTAGAAGGATAGATATTGGGACGCCTGGGTGGCTCAGTTGTTAAGCGTCTGCCTTCAGCTCAGGTCATGATCCCAGGGTCCTGCGATTGGCCCCGTGTCGAGGCCTGCTTCTCGCTCTCCCCCTCCCCCTGCTTATGTTCCCTTTCTTGCTGTCTCTCTCTCTGTCAAATAAATAAATAAAATCTTTTTTTAAAAAAGGATAGATATTAATTCTTCTTTAAATGTTTGGTAGAATTCCCCTGTGAAGCTCTTTGGTCCTGGACTAATGCATGTTGGGAGTCTTTGCTTACTGATTCAATTTCATTAGTAGTAATTGGTCTGTTTATATTTCCTATTCCTGATTCAGTCCTGGAAGATTGTATGCTCCTAAGAATTTATCAATTTCTTCTAGATTTTTGTTGGTGTCTAAGTGTTTGTAGTAGTCTTTGATAATCCTTTGTATTTCTGTGGTGTCAGTTGTAACTTCTCTTTTTCCGTCTGATTTTGAGTTCTCTCTTGTTAACTTGAGGAGTGTGGCTAAAGGTTTATCAATTTTGTTTCAAAGAATCAGCTCTTGGCTCACTGATATTTTCTATTGTGTGTTTTTTTTTAGTCTTTCATTTATTTCTGTTCTGATCTTTATTTCCTCCTATATTTGGGCTTTGTTATTTTTCTAGTTCCATTAGGTATAAGGTTGGCTTGTTTGAGATTTCTCTTTTTCTTGAGGTAAACTCTTAGAACTGCTTTTGCTTCATGCCAAAGATTTTGGAATGTTTTTATTTTCATTTATCTCCAGGTATTTTTTTGATTTTCTATTTGATTTGTCCATTGGCCCATTGGATATTTAGCAGCATGTTGTTTAATCTCCACATATTTGTGTTTTTTTCCAATTTTTTTCTTGTAATTTTGGGGAAAAGATGCTCGATAAGATTTCAGTCTTCTTAAATTTATTGAGACTTGTGTGACCTATTATGTGATCTATCCTACGTGCACTTGTAGAGAATGTGTTTTCTGTTGGTTTTGGATTGAATGTTCTATATATATCTGTTAGGTCCATCTGGTCTAATGTGTCATTCAGAGCCACTGTTTCCATATTGATTTTTCTGACTGGATGATCTATTCACTGATGGAAATAGGGTGTTAAAGTCCTCTACTATTATTGTATTACTGTCCAGCTCTCCCTTTGTGAATATTTGCTTTGTACACTTAGGTGCTCCTATGTTGCGTGCATAGATGTTTATAATTGTTATATTCTTTTGTTGGATTGATCCCTTTATCATTATGTAACGCCCTTCTTTATCTTTCACTAATGTCTGTTTTAATGTCTATTTTGCCTGATAAGTATTGCTATCCTGGCTTTTTTTTCCCCCCACTTCCATTTGCATGGAATATATTTTTCCATTGCTTTGCTCTCAGTCCCTATGTGTCTTCATGTCTGATGTGACCCTCTTATAGGCAGGATACAGATTTTTTTTTTTAAATCCAGTCACTCTATATTTTGATTGGAGCATTTAGTCCATTTACATTTAAAGTAATTATTGATAGTTATGTACACATTCCCAATTTGTTAATTGTTTTCTGGTTGTTTTTCTATTCTTTTTTTTTTTTTTTTTTTGCTTTTATGTCTTGTGTCTTGACTTCCTTTAGTGTTATGCTTGGACTCCTTTCTCTTTGTTTATTTTTTGTAATTATTATAGGTTTTTGGTTTGTGGCCAGCCTGAGGTTCATATGTAACACCTTATGTATATAGCGGTATGTTTTAAGTTGAGAGTTAAGTTCAAACACATTCTAAAAGTACCACATTTTTTTTTTTAAGATTTATTCATTTGACAGAGACACAGCGAGAGAGGGAACACAAGCAGGGGGAGTGGGAGAGGGAGAAGCAGCCTCCCCACCGAGTAGGGAGCCCGATGTGGGGCTCGATCCCAGGACCCTGGGATCATGACCTGAGCTGAAGGCAGACACTTAACGACTGAGCCACCCAGGTGCCCCGAAGTACCACATTTTTTACCTCCCCACCCACATTTTATATATTTGATGTCTTATTTAAAATTTTCAATATTGTGTATCCCTTAACTAACATAGATATAATTTATTTTACTATTCTTGTCTTTTAACCCTCATACTACTGTTATTAGTGACCACTCTATTACTTTTACTGTATGATTGCTTTTAATAAGGAAACTTTTTCTTGCTTAATCTTCTTCTAGTCATGATTTCTTCTTTTTTGCTTAAAGAATCCCTTTAACATTTCTTGTAAGGCTAGCTTAGTGGTGGTGAACTCCTTGAACTTTTGTTTGTCTGGGAAACTATTTCTTCTTCAATTCTGAATGATAACCCTGCCAGAGTTCTCTGTGATTCCTAGACCCAGATGTCTGTTTTCTTCCCCAGGTTGGGGAAGTTTTCAGCTGTAACTTTTTCCAGTAAGTTTCCTGCCTTGTTCTCTCTCTCTTTTCCTTCTGGGATCCCCATAGTGTGAATGTTAGTATGCTTAATGTTGTCACAGAGGTCCCTTAACTTACCCTCATTTTTAAAAATCTTTTTTTTTCTTTTTGCTGTTCAGTTTGGATGATTTCTACTACCTTGTCTTTCAGATAGCTGATCCATTCTACATCTTCTCATGTGCTGTTGATTTCATTTCAGTTATTTTTCAGCAGTGATTGGTTGGTTCTTGTATTTTCTATCTTTGCTGAAGCTCTCATTGAGTTTATCCTTTCTTCTCCCAAGTTCAGTGAGCATCTTTATGACCATTATTTTGAACTCTTTTTTTGGTAGATTATCTCTCTTTCACTTAGTTTTTTTTCTGAGGTTTTGTCTTGTTCTTTCATTTTGAACCTATTCCTCTGTCTCCTTATTTTGTCTCTGTTTCTATGTAATAGATAGTTCACCTGCCTCTTCTGTTCTAGAAGGTAGGGGCCTAATGGAGGAGGCATCCTGTGGGGCCCACCGGTAAAATCCTTTCTCCTCATCAGAACCAGGTGCTCCAGGGTGTCCCCTGTGTGGGGAACATGCAGCCTCCTATTGTGACTGGGCTGTGGCTGCTGTGGGTACACTGTGGGTGGGATTAGTCCCCAGTGTGGCTGACTATGAGGCTTGGCTGTGACTATTTCAAGCATGCTGGTTGGTGGAACTGCAAGTCACTTGGGAAGGGCACCAGTCCTGGCTGAGTCCGCCTGCCTCAAAGAGTGTCAGCTGGTGTCACTGCTGACATGATGGACTGGGCCATCCCATTGGCCCAATCTCAGCATTGGGCCAGCTAAACTGAAGGCAAGAAAGATGATGCCTGATAACACTTCTCTTCCTGGAAAAAGTTCCTACAGATCCCTGCCTCTCTGGCACGTGCCCTAAAATTAAATAAATTCAATAAATCTCCTTCACATATAGCCCAGGTGCTTTTCAAACTGCTGCCTTTGTGCTGGGTCCCTGAGCAAGCGATAGTGTATGCTGGACCTTTAAGAGTAGAGTCTTGGGTTTCTTCAGTCCCCTGGCTCTCCCGGAGTCAAGCCCTGCTGATTTCCAAAACTAGACATTATGGGGGCTCATCTTCTTGGTGCAGATCCCCCGATCAGGAGTATCCTATGTGTGGCTTAAATCCCTTGCTCCTCAGGGAGGACTTCAGGCTTGTGATATTCCTCTGCTTGTGGGTTGCTGCACCACCTACATCTTTGCCTCTCCTACCCTTCTTCATGTGGCTTTTTTTTTTTTTTTTAAATCTTTTGCTGTGGAAAAGCTGCTCTGGTAGTCTTCAGGTCATTCTCAGCGAATTGCACTATAAGTAGTTGGAGACTTGGTGTGTCTGTGGGAGGAGGTGAGCTCAAGATTTTCCTACTCCCTCATCTTCCCCCCCTTTCTGTGAAGTGAGTTCTTTCTAGGCAGCATATAATTGAGTCTTGTTTTTTATTTTTTTTAATCCATTCAGCTACTCTATCTTTTCATTAGAGATTTCAGTCCATTTACATTTCAACTAATTATCAGTAGGTATGGATTTACTATTGCCATTTTATTAATTGAGTTCTTGTTTTGGTCTTTCTTTTCTTTCTTTCTTGCTTCTTTGTGATGTGATCATTTCTGTAGTGGTGTGCTTAGATTCCTTTCTCTTTTTCTTGTGTATCTACTATAGGTTTTTGCTTTGTATTTAACATGTTTACATAAAAACATCTTATATTTACAATAGTCTATTTTAATCTGTTAACAACTTAAGTTAGTAGTCATACAAAAGCTCTACATTTTTACTCTCTACCTACCCCTACATTTTATGTTTTTGAAGTCACAAACTACATCTTTTTACTTTGTGTATCCATTGGTAAATTATTTAATTAGTTATTTTAAATACTTTTGTTAATGTTTATACTGGAGTTATAAGCAATTTACCCACCACCTTTACAACATTAGCATATTCTGCATTTAAGTATACATTTACATTTACCAGTGATTTTTATACTTTCATATGTTTTCCTGTTATTGATTAGCATCCTTTGGTTTCAGTTTAGAGTATTCCCTTTAACATTTCTCATAAAGCCTGTCTAGTGCTGATGAACTTCCTCGGCTTTCGCTTGTCTCTAAAATTCTTTGTGTCTCCCTCCATTCTGAAGGACAACTTTGCTAAGCAGAATATTCTTGGTTGGCAGTTTTTTTCTTTTAGCACTTTGAATGTATCATCCCACTCCCTTCTGGCCTGTAAAATTTTTGATGAAAAATATGCTAATGGAGTTACTCTTGTATGGTACAATCTGTTTTGTTTTGTTTTTTTACTGCTTTTAAGATTCCCTCCTGTCTAACTTTTGACCATTTAATGTATCTTGGGTTGGGTTTGCTTGTTTATTTATTTAATTTACTTATCTTTTATTTTTATTTAATCTCTACACCCAACGTGGGGCTTGGAACAACTCCGAGATCGAGAGCTGCACGCTCCACTGACTGGGCCAGCCAGGCGCCCCTTAGGTTGGGTCTTTTGAGATGAATCAAAGTATCTATAGATACTCTTTGGGCTTGGATCTGGATGTCTCTTTTTTTTCCCTAGGAAAGGGAAGATTTCAGCCATTATTTCTTTTAATAATCTGTCTGCATCTTACTTTCTCAACTCTCTTCCTGGGATTTCCGTAATGCAGATCTGGTCTTCTTCATGGTATCCCGGAAGACCCTTAAGTGCTCTTCCCTCTTTTTCTTTTCTTTCTTTTTTTTTTTTTTTTTTTTTTGTTCCTCTGCTTGGATGAATTTTGCTGCTATGTCCTTGAGTTCACTGATCCATTCTTTTGTTTGATCTGTTCTGCTGTTTAAACCCACTATTGATCTTTTCAGTTCGGTTAATGCATTCTTCAGCTCCTAGATTTCTGTTTGGTAAATTTAAACTGTTTTCTTTGTTGAAATTTTTGCCTTGTTCATGCATAGATTTTGGTGAGCATCTTTATGACCATTACTTTGAGCTCTTTGTCAGGTAAATCACTTCTCTCCATTTTATTAAGATCTGTTTCAGGAGTTTTATCTTATTCTTTTGTTTGGAATATATTCTTCTTTTCCTTCATTTCCTTGGACTCCTAAGTGTTGGTTCCTGTGCATTAGATAAAACAGCCACCTCTTCTAGTCTTGATGAAATGGTCTTGTGTAGGAGATAAACCTCATCAAGGAGCTTGGCTCCTGGGTGTCTCTCAAATCTTTGTGCTTGTCCAAGCCACTTTCCTTGTTCTTAGTGGCTCCCAGTAGTTGAGGATGTGCCAAGACCCACCAGGGTCCTAAAGAAGGGAGGATCACAGTCAGCATCTAGATTCAAACCACTTGGAATCCTGACTGACCTTTAGGCAGCAGCTGGGAGAATATGTAGGTAGGCCCCTTCCAGGGAAGAATTGTGAGTTAGTCATTTTTGCTTGCTCCCTTTAAACTGGGCCTGGGCATACCACTGTGAGAAGGTGCTCCTGAACCTGTTAAGAACTTCTTGCTTGCTGTAGTCCTTTGGGACTCCTGAATGCAAGCCCCATTGGCTCTCAGAGCCAGGTGACCCAGGAAGCTGCTTTTCAGGTGGCAGCAGCAAAAACTGGGGCACCACGCGTGTATACAAACTCCTTCTAGGGAGCTACTGGTGAAAGAGTGGGCTAGAGTGAAAGAGTAGGGGAGCTGTCCACAGACCTCCCTGGTCTCAGCAGAGAACCACAGTCCCTAGATGTAGGTTAAACTTCAGCAGCAGCTATTGAAGTATGCAAATAGGCCTGTTTCAGGAAAAGGCAGGGAGATAGGCATTTCTGCATGCGCCTTCTGCTCTGAGCCCCTGGGGGTTAGCCATGGCAAGGGCTAATGCCTGTTATTATCTTCTGCTTGGCTTACACTGGTCTTGGGGGTCTCGTGGATGCAAGGCCTCTTGGCTTGTGGAAGGAGGTGTTTTGGGAATCTGTCCTTCACAGGGAACTCTTAAAGTTGGGGCTGTAAATGTAGAGTCCAAACACTTTACTCGTCAGAGAGAAGCTGGGATCGCATGGCACTGTGCTGCAGTGGCGTTTGTGGCCAGAGTGTGTCTCAGCCTTTCCCACCCATTTGATGTGATGTTTTCTTCATTGGCCCAATGTGTAGGAGTTGCTCAGGTAGTTTTGGGTTTCTTTCAGAGGGAATTGCTCCATGTGTAGTTGTTCATTCAGTAAGTCCATGGGAGGAGGGGAGCTCAGGAGCCGCCTGTGTTTGCCATCTTTGAAACCTGCCTTCGATGAGGTTTACTTCTGTTCCACCATTCATATCATGTGTGGTGCATCCAGTGGAAGAACTTAATTCACTTTCAGCTGCAAGGGGATCTGACCTATGAAGCTCTTATCTTTTCAGGCTTTGCTGGATTAGAAGGCAACTAGAAAGAGGTTTGGCATGGATGAGAAATGCCAGTTTCCCAAATCCTCCACACCTCATGGGTCAAAGAAAAAATTCATGCTGTAAATTTAAAATTATTTAGTATTGAACAATAAGATACTATATATCAAAACTTGTGAGGTGCAGTTAAAAAGGCACTCAGAAATTGACAGCTTCACTGTTTGTCAGAAAAGATCAACATTGGGGCACCTGGGTGGCTCAGTCCGTTAAGTGTCTGCCTTGGGCTCAGGTCATGATTCCAGGGTCCCTGGAAAGAGCCCGCTGCTGCTCAGCGGGGAGCCTGCTTCTCCCTCCCCCTCTGCCTACTGCTCTGCCTACTTGTGCTTTCTCTTTGAAATAAAAAATAAAATCTTTAAAAAAAAATCAACATTAATGATCTAAGATTCCAACTTGAAAAATTTAATAAACTAGCATATCCTACCCAAAGAATATAGCAATTTAGAAATAATAGCAGAATTATTGACAAAGCAAATAAAGCTACAATAGAGAAGATAAATAAAACCAAGAATGGTTCACAACAATAAAATAGAGTTCAGGCAAAATTTTCCTATATAAAGGGAAAAAAAGGAGATACAAATAAATAATAGGAATGAAAAGGGAAAAATATGGATGCTGTAAACATTATGATAGTAAAAGGATATTATAAAAAAACTTTCCATTAATATATTTGAAGACTTAGTTTAAATGATTACATTCGTAGAAAAATATAACTTACTTAAATTGACCCAAGAATAAATAGAAAAAAGTTTTATATTCCTTAAATAAGTTGAAATCAGTTGTTAACATGATCCTTTAAAGAAAACATCAAGTTCAGAAGGTTTTATAGGTGACTTTCTTCAAACTTTCAAAGACTAGAGATAATTCTAAGTAAACCCTTTCACTTACTTCAATTTCTTTCAGCAGAGCTGGGTTTTTAAAATGTAACTATCCCTATTTTTAAATGTTGGCAACTATTGAAACATTTTTGTTGGTACAGGCAAAACAAAATATGTCTGTAAGCTGGTTTTGGCCCATAGTCTGCCACTTCGCAACCCTTGATCTAAATTTTACAGAGAAGAACTGATCCAAGTCACAGTGCAATTAAATTGGACAGTTTAGGTTTAACAAAGAAAACTCACTGACAGAATCATGAGACGCTCACATGCATTTCCAGAGGTCGTTGTGGAAATAGTCTCTGAAGACTAAAAATCACAGCTGACTATGGTGTTCCTAATAAGGCTGATGTGCACCGCTGCTTGGAGGCAGAGGGATGGACAAGATGACCTTTTAGGGTTGTTTCATAGATGCTTTTAGCTTTTCTAATGCAGTTTTCTTAATGCTTCTCATCTGGTATCTCCATCTGATCCAATAATAAACATAGTGATTTCATGCTTATTGTAGACACTTAGGCTTCAGGAAAAAAGCCATTATTATTTAGGTCTAATTTAGAGCCCAGAATCTTCTAGCCCATCCACTTACTTTCATTTCTTTTATTAGCAGAGGTAATCTAATGTAGTGATTAATAGCTTTAGAGCCAGACTTTTAGTTCAACTCCTGGCTCTACCACTTCATACCTATTTAGTATTGAACCTTTCCATACCTTAATTTCCCTGCCAGTAAAATGGTAAGACAGACAGGATCCCTCCTTTTAGAGTATTCACATTTTAGTTGTGGGAGACAATTTAAAAAGACACATAGTGTATGTCAGATAGCAGACTCTATTGCCCTGTCTTGGAATCTGGACTTGAGTGTGTGATTTGGTTTGGACAATGGAACAAGGCAGAAGTAATAGTGCTCCAGTTCTAAGGTTCAAGAGTTTTTGTGTGTTGCCACTTGCTTTCTTGTACTCCTGCTATTTCCATGAGAGGGATATGCTCGACTGGCTTACTAATCCCAGGAGAAGGATGAAATGAAGCAGAGCTAAATTCAGCTAGACTGTGCAGTTCTTATCTGGTTATCGACGCAGGAGTAAGCCCAGCTGAGACTAGCAGAGCTGCCCAGCCAAGCCTGTCTGAGATTTGCCATCTCCCCAGCTTAACTGGCAGATAAGGAGAATTAGCAAATGGTGGTGGTTTTAAGCCTCTGAGTTTTGGGTGTTTTGTTACACAGCAGTAGCTGACAGATAAAAGGACCAGTCTACTCTAGGTCCTTTGTGCCCGAGACTCATTTGACTAATTTAAATAATACTTAATATTTAATGGAATTTTGATATAGTGTAATAAAAATATTAAAGTCTCAGTTTGTGTGGAAAAATTTGAAATGAAGCAAATATCTGTATCACCACTCCTCCCCTCCACTCCAACCAAATTTTGTCAAGAATCCTGTAACTTCAAGATTGGTTGGTTGAATGCGTTGTGAACTATGCCAGCTTGAGCAACAGAAATGCTTGATATTTGTCTGGATCAACCTTCAAGTATTGAGTCTGTCATAATGTGAGGCCATTGTAGAATCCATCACATAAAATGCAACTACTTTGGAGTGCTGTCATTATCTTCAGATGAGGAAACTAAGATGTGCACAGGTTGAGATCACATGGTAAATGGCTACTGCCTTCTAGGATGATGGGCAATGAAGAAAGAGCAATCCCAATTGCCTAAAATGTGTTTTCTTTGCTGCAGGACTCTGTTCAGGAATGTATAGTCATTACTGGTGGTTTGAGTCTGTTCTTTGCTCATGTCGAGTGGGGCAGCCCAGGGTTACTGGATTATGTGCCCTCTGCTTTCTGTATTCAGAATCGAGGATTTCTAGTGAATTATGACTTCAGTTTCTCCATATTCTTTATGGTCCTTGATGTTTCCAATCCTGCATTTAACATTTCTAGGAACATATTCTCTGATCCCTGTATCCATGCCTTTTAAGTGTTTCCTACCTTATCTATTCTCTGCTGCTCTGGATTGAAGTTTTTTAATTCTCCAGCTCTATCTTTACAGTTCTTTGGATTAAGGTTTTCACCTCTGCCTTTTGGGCCTAAATAGAAGTTAGGTCACTCCTACCCCCTCAAGAGACTTTGTTGGCTCTTCAATAGATTCCTGGCCCTTTGTGGCCCTCTAGTGGCTTCTTGATTTACTGCTTTATTTTATGACATGCTTAAAATCCTTTCTAAGCTGAAAGCAGTTGTTGGGACCAACAGCTTTAAAACATAACATAATAAATAAAGCATGTGGTTAATGACTGTCATTTCATCTTTGACCAGATTCTGCCTCCTTCATAATGCTGTTATGTGGTTAGAGAATGTACAATCATTTATATTCAAGATTTGAAGAAAATTAATGAAAATTATTGCTGAGAACCCAAGGAAAAGTCTACTCTAATGTTTTGACTTCCATTTGATCCCTATTCTAACAAACATTTTCCTCTCAGTATTAATAAGTCAACAAGTCAGTGAACAAACATGTACTGAACATTTACCAAGTACTTCACACTCTTTTGGATACTAAGATCCAGCTGGAAGAAAACGTCCTCCATTGTATTTCAAAAACAATTCCACTGTTATCCTCATTAAAACAACAAAACCCCCCACAAACAACTTACACGACTTATGTGAAGAGGAGAAATTCATCTTGCCCTTCCAATCCCAGGTGAATCTGTGCCACTTTTTTTTTTTTTAAAGATTTTATTTATTTATTAGGGAGAGCACAAGTGGGGTCGAGGGGCAGAGGGAGAGGGAGAAGGAGACTCTCCGCTGAGCAGGGAGCCCAACGTGGGGCTCGATCCCAGGATCCTGGGATCATGACCTGAGCGGAAGGCAGACGCTTAACCGACTAGCCACCCAGGCGTCCTGCCACTTTCCATAGTGCTGGTTTGGTTAATTGCAATAAGATCAGAAGTCATAGATAATAGTATAAAAAATACAAGGTTTATTGCAAACCAAATTTTCCACAACAAATATACAATGAGTAAATTCAGTTTTGTCCAGCAAAAACTGAAACAAATGTCGTAGGTGAAGTGTCCAGGTTAAGGGTTATGTAACAGTAAATCATTGCAGGTAAAATAGAATTTCACAAGAACACTTGTAGCAAACCACCCAGTTTAATGATTTGGCTTGAAAGGTCCTTCATTCCACCTTGGCTAAGATTTATATTTTTGGTGTCTTCAAGACTCTCTCTGGGCTTGGTATTCTCAAAGCATTTGTGATAATAGTATTTTCATTTTCTTAAAGTTCCTTAACCATTTTGGAATATGTAACCTCTGATTCCAACTATAATCTTAACCAACATTGAATCAGGTTTCCGAGGTTTGTAATTTTCTGTTTTTACACAGATGTTAACACCGATGGCCAAAGTTATTGACCTTAAGGAGCTTGCATCCTGTTAGGGGAGAGAGCTGATGAACATGTAAATAAATACATAAGTCCCGGGAAGCTGTGCCTGGGTGAAAATCTTTTGCCTCTTGTCAGAGCTGATTAGACCCCACTGGTTTTCTCTGTCTCCATCCCAGGTCCTTTTGCTTCCAAGGAGAATATTCAAAATACGACTTGATTTAACACCTGCTGTGGTACAGGCAACAGCTGTTGTTTCTTACAAGTATCTACTGACCCTGCCTGGCTTCATCCAGCTCTGAGTTCTGGAAGGAGTAGAAGTCTCCTGGTGAGCAGGGCTTGTGAGAAGGCCACTTCCTCATGCCATCAGCCTTCCCCTAGGAACTTGGTGCTTTGAACACTTTCTAGAAGGTCAGAACCTTTCAGTGAGTTTTTCTCTGCCCATTTGGGAGAGGTAGGAGGGGGGAGTCAGTCTCAGGACATGCCGGACCCCCACCCTTGTATTGCTTTCTCTCAAGGCCTTTCCCATGAAGGCTAATACTATGGGGGCAGATCTAAGTGTTGTGGACCCGGAGCCTTAGATAAATTGTGTGTGTGTCTGGGGTGCAATTTGAGGAAAACACCACAAAATAGAATAGATAGTACATATGAAAGTATTTAGAATGAGACAGAGGTCATAACAAATTAAACCTTTTTTGAGGCTAGCCAATAACAAATGTCACATAAATCTAGCAAAATAACAAAGACACTTATTACCTGCCCAACATCCCTCCACAGTACTTTTTTCCTATGTTCATGACTGCTTACTCTTTGAGCACATCTTCATATGTAAAAGATTTTATGATTTCTAAGAGATGACAGAAGGATGGTGCTAAGGATTGAATGTTTTTGTCCCCCTTAGATTCAGGTGTTGAAGACTAATCCCCAATGTGATGGTGTGAGGAGGTGATTAGGTCTGAGGGCAGAGCCCTCATGAATGGGATGAGTGCCCTTATGAAAGAGGCCCCAGAGAGTTCCCTTGTCCCTTCTGCCCAGTGAGGACACAAAGAAAAGACAGCCATCTATGAACCAGGAGTCAGGCTCTCACTGGACATGAATCTGCCAGCATCTTAATCTTAGACTTCTCAGCTTCTAGGACTGTGAGAGAGAAATGTTTGTTCTTTAAGCCACACCATCTCTGTGTCTGTTTGTTTGTTTTTTAATTTTTATTTATTTTTTTTGCAGTAGCCTGTATAGGCTAAGACAGATACATACATACATCGTTCCTTTTAGCATGGTTTGATCAAAATTCCTTTTTTTTTTAAATTTAGAAAAGTTATTTACAGCTTCATAATTCATTATTGGTAATGTTATTTAGAACTTTAGAATTAACTTGTAAATTTTGGGAAATCCTCGAACAAGTTTCTTCATGTATGAGTTATGGAAGTTGGAAGAATTTTCCATAGTCTAGCTTCTGGTTCTCTACATTTCAAACTTAGTTTCTCCCTCACTATCCACATACTTCCAGAGCTGGGCACCATAAGGCATGATCATATGGTCAAACAAGTGACCTTTGGGCTCCCAGGTCATGACCCTGGTTAAGTAGTCAGGGTAGATGGTAGGAATGTTCCAGCAAGACATTCTTATAAGGGTACAGTTAACAACAGCTTAGCTCTATATGGAAGTAACTGTAAACCACCCAAGTATATCCCACTAAACTCAAACCAGATATATCCTAAACTACTCTTTGGTTGGATTCCCCAGAGCCAGTGTTCACACCAACATAACTGGCAGGAGAACTAGGAGGGGAAGCCAGAGTGGAAGCGACATTTGTCTTAACCAATTGCAGCTCAAATATCTTTCTTTTGCAACTTTTACAAAAACATGCCCATGTAAACCCATCATTGGAGCCTCTCTCAGGGCCTGGCAGGGTCCATGCAGGTGAGAGGGCTGAAGACTAAGATTTCATTCATGGCAAATAACTCCTTTGCCCTTACGTGCCCTAATGAGGAGCATTCTTTCCAGTCAGCAATGATTTTCATCATCTGTTTAGTCTGGAAAGAATTCCGCTCTCCCCCTGTACTTGAAATCCTCTTACACGTACTCTCCAGTTCCGACCTCAAGCTTCCTCATCTCTCCACTGATACCACCTCTGTGAGGCTGTCAGCAAATTCTGAGTCATAACAACTCTTTCTGGACTGTTTCACTGGCCCTCCCCACTGTATATTACACTGATGAGTGTTTCCCTTCTGGAAATACCTCCTTTGGCTTCTGTGGTGTAACCCTTGCCCCACACCTGCTCTGATCTCCTCTCCCATCACTCTGCTGGTTCTGTTCCTTCCTGCTGGTGTTCCTGCAGGTTCCATCCTTTCCCAGCTTGTCAGTCTACATAGAGTCCCAGGGTGATGGCATCCACTCCCACGATGGCAGCTGAGACTCCTGTGCTCTGGCTCCTGAGGCTAGGTCTCAGCCTCGGCCTCTCTAACCACCCATTTGTGCCTGTCTCTTTCCCTTAGACTGTGGACTTGAGGCAGGGACCGTATATTATTTAAGTTTGCATCCCCAGTACCTAGCAGGTACTTAATAAACGTCTGCATGAATGACTAAATTAGGGAGTGCTAGCTAGTGCTAGCTAGTTACATGTAACTTTGGTTACGTGTTAAGTTGGGATGCTCAACCACAGATGAAGTACTATCTACAGAGCGGAGAACACAGCCGTCCCACCCAGCAACTTTTAGTCATCCCATTTAACTCTTTATCAGAGGAGGGAACCCCTAACACAGGAAGAAATGAAAATAAAAGAACCCAACAGCAGATCAATTCTATTTCAAACAGAGATCAAAATAAAGACTGCAGTATTTTCATTAGAAACCCATGGAAACCACCCTCTACAGTCTTCCATTCTGAGAGATTCTGAAAAATTCATTTTAGGAGTCTGGTGAATGAAGGCAAAGAAATGTAGAGTTTCTTTAAACACTTTTTTTTTTTTCCGGTTCATTTACAGTTGACAACAACTTCAAATTTTCTTCGCCTAACATAGAAAATTGGATAGTATTTCTTTGTGCAACTAATAAACTAAATTATTTCATCTGTTTTGAATATATTTTCTCCTTGAAGTCTGATTATATGCCTAGGCTCTGTCTAAACACAAACTGCAAAAAGAAAAAATATGCTTAAGAAATCCTTGTCCCTGAATAGTGCTAAAATCTAGTTTGCTTAATTTTTTTTAACTTTTTCCAAGCAATTGTTTACTACAATAAAAAAATTGGGAACTTAATTGAATTAATATAATATCTTTTAGGTAATAAAATTCTCGTAGGCTATATAATCAAAATTCTCCTCTCTTGCTAGTATTTTAAGCTCGTTAAAGACCTAGCTCCATTTTTATTACTCCTTCAACAAGAAGTCAGATACCCCCACTTTTTAAAAAAATTAAATTCAATTAATTAACATATAGCATAATATTAGTATCAGAGGGAGAGTTGAGTGATTCATCAGTTGTATATAACACCCAGTGCTCATCACATCACATGCCTTCCCCAATGCCCATCACCCAGTTACCCCATCCCCCTACCCCCTCCCCTCCAGCAACCCTCAGTTGTTTCCTATGGTTAAGAGTCTCTTGTGGTTTGTCTCCCTCTCTGATTATGTCTTGTTTTATTTTTCCCTCTCTTCCTCTGTGCTTCTCTGTTTTGTTTCTTAAATTCCACATATGAGTGAAATCATATAATTGTCCTTCTCTGGTTTACTTATTTTGCTTAGCATAATACCCTCTAGTTCCATCCATGTCTTACAAATGGCAAGATTTTATTTTTATGATGGCTGAGTAACAGTCCGTTGTATATATATACCACATCTTCTTCTTTTTTTTAAAGATTTTATCTATTTGCCAGAGAGAGAGAGAGAGAGAGAGAGAGAGCACAACCAGGGGGAGCGGCAGGCAGAGGGAGAAGCAGGCTCCCTGCTGAGCAAAGAGCCTGATGCGGGACTCGATCCCAAGACCCTGGGATCGTGACCTGAGCCCAAGGCAGATGCCCAGCCGACTCAGCCACCCAGCTGTCCCTATACCACACATTCTTTATCCATCTGTTGATGAACCTCTGGGCCCTTTCCACAGTTTGGCTATTGTGGACATTGCTGCTATAAACATTGGGGTGCAGGTGCCACTTTGGATCAATACATTTGTATCTTTGTGCACTCCCACTTTTTAAAGTGAAACTGTAAAAATCCTTCAGTGACTGAGAAATCTAAAATTCTTTGAGGAAGGTAGCAGCATGCACAGGTTGCCTCTCGGAGGCTAGGAGAAGTGTCAGGAGTGGTAAAAGAAGGGTATTGGATAAGAACTAGGCATTCGTAATGCCCAGAAGGTGGGAGCCTTGGAGGCTGTGGGGATCAGCACTATGCCTGCAAGTAGCTGTGGCAGGAGCCTGGTTCTCAGGGGTGGTCCCCAATCACCACCAGCAGCATCATCTGGGAACTTGCTAGAAATGCAGATTCTAGGCCATCACCCCAGACTATCTTTGTCAGAAATTCTGTGGGTGAGGCCCAACTATTTGTGTTGTAACAAGCCCCTAGATGATTTGGAAGCATGCTCAAGTTTGACAATACCTTATTTGGAAGGAAGTGGAATGCCACTGTGCATGTGAAAATGTACTGTTAAGAAGATAATTAATGAGGGCGCCTGGGTGGCTCAGTTGGTTGAGCGACTGCCTTCGGCTCAGGTCATGATCCTGGAGTCCCGGGATCGAGTCCCGCATCGGGCTCCCTGCTCAGCAGGGAGTCTGCTTCTCCCTCTGACCCTCTTCCTTCTCGTGCTTTCTATCTCTCATTCTCTCTCTCTCTCAAATAAATAAATAAAATCTTAAAAAAAAAAAGAAGATAATTAATGAAATTTTTTGTTAAAAATAATAGGCAGTACTACACACATTATATTTTCTAAAACAAACATTTATCTCAGTTTTTCTCACGGGTGAGTGACATTCCTACCATGACTGGTTGCTAAATAGAATACAGAAGACCTCCCCACCTTATCCACAGGGGATATGTTCAAGACCCCCCAGTGGATGCCTGAAACCATGCAAAGGACTGAACCCTATGTGTACCACGTTTTTTTCTATACATACACCTGCAATACAGTTTTAATTTATAAATTAGGCACATTATGAGATTAACAACAAGAATAAAATAAAACAGCTATAATACTCTTCTGTAATAAAAGTTATGTCAGTGTGGTCTTTCTCAAGATATTATCCTGTTCTCACACGTGTGATGAGATAAAATGCCTGTGTGGTGAGAGGAGGTGAGGAGAACGATGCCGGCGCTGTGATGTAGCGTTAGGCTACTATTGACCTTCTGACAGTATGTCAGAGGGTCGTTTGTTTTTGAACTGTGAAACTGAAACCAAGAAAGTGACACTGTGGATAAGGGGGGGGGCTACCATCCATTTTAAGGATGGGTTTAGAAGGAAAGATTCCTAAGTCTCAATATTGTCTACGTTATAGTTTCTCAGCCATAGACCCATGATAGCTTGTCTTTCTGCTAAAATTATGCAAGTGCTTGTCAGATTTTCACATCATTTGTGTATAGATACTATTTTCTTAGGCACTGCAAACAAAAAAACATCAAATTTGAGTTTATTGTTTGCCTTTAACTGAACTAAACTTCTTTTTATTTTAACTTTCCATTTTTTCAAGCTTTTCTGTGTTCATGGTTTAAGTATTAATAGCAGGTCAAACTAGTAGCACTCCTGATGGTCCAGTTCTATTCACCATCATTTTTTGGCAGTGAAATTCTGACTTTGGCATGCTCTCACAATGACAAGGCATGCTAAATTAGCTGAGAAGAATATCAGAATGCCAGAATAAATCCAGGCAGAATAAATCCAAAAATAACATCAAAGATCACACAGGACATTTAAGAATACTGGTTGGCTCACACATCTACTCCAGGGAAAACTTGTTTTGATGACCTCACCATTGCCACTTTGGTTTTATTGATGGTGGTGTTTGTTTTCAGTGTGTATATTAACATATTAGTGAAGGACTTCTTGGGCTACACGTGAGTTGACTGAAACCCTACTCAAACTGATTGCAGCAAAGAGAAGTAACGCTCATAACTGAAAAGACCAGAAGTATCTGTCTTCAGGCATGGCTTGGCTCCAATCCTGGGTCTCAAATAATGTTGTATTAGGCAGTCTCTAAAATAGTTCGTAATGATCCTTTCCTCCTGCTATTCATGCCCGGTGTAATCCCCTTACCTTGAGTGTAGGTTGGATCTAGAGACCTGCTTCCAACAGATGGAATATGGCTACAGGAGTGGGATGTCATTTCCAAGATTAGGTTGTAAAAGGACCGTGATTTCTGTCTGGCTTGCCATTGCTTGCTTGCACTGTCCTAGAGCTCTTGATCTGGGAGAAGCAAGCTGCCATGTTGTGAGTAGCCCTGTGGAGAGGCCCAGGTGGCAAGAAATGAATGTTTCTAGCCAACAGCCAACAAGAACCTGAGACCTGCTAAAGGCCACATGAGTGAGCTTGGAAGTGGGTTCTCTGTGACCTATGGACGGCCATGTGAGTGCAGCTCTTCCCCCAGTGGAGCCTTGAGAAGACTGTAGGCCTGGTCATTATCCTAACTGCTGAACTAGAATCACTCAACTAGGCCCCACTGCATTCCTGCCCGTCAGCTGCTGCAAGATAATCAGTGGGTTGCTTTCTGTTGCTATGTTTTGGGGTGATTCATTACATAGCAATAAATAACAAGTACAGGTATCATTCACCCTAGGATTCGATGTCTGGCTCCCAGCCACACTTTCCTCTGTGTGGCCTTTATTACCAGCTAGACCTTCTTTATGTGGTGGTAGAATGGTGCTGGTAGCTTCAGGCTCATAGCCTGGCTCCCTCAAAGAGTAAGTGTCTTTCTCCTTTGCAGGGGATAAAGGAAAATTCCTGGGATTCAGCCTCATGAAACTGACTTGGATCACTTCCTGCTGGAGCATTTAGTATTACTTTTTCCTCATGCTGCTCCCTCTGGTGATTTGGAAACAGCTGAGTAATTGTAACTGGAGAGTTCAAGGTTGGTCTACCTACCTGCCCCACTTTGAGCCTCTCTGAGTTTGAGTTCTACCTTAGGCCAAAGGTGACCCCAGAGTCTGCTTGTTTTTTTGCCATAGGCAAACTTCCAGTAGAATCTAGGTGGTGGAACAGAGCACAGACGACTCAGATGAGGCAGTGGTAGGTGTGTCCACAAGATGTCAGTTTGTTTATTGTCTGTATCTACTAATAGCCATCATATGACTGTTAAAGTGTTCATAGTTCTCATTTTTCTTTTCTTTTTAAAATTTATTTAAATTCTATTAGCCAACATATGGTACGTCGTTAGTTTTTGATGTAGCGTTCAGTGATTCATTAGTTGTGTATAACACCCAGTGCTCACCACATGTGCCCTCCTTAATGCCCATCACCCAGTTACCCCATCTCCCCGCTCCCCTCCCTTCTGTAACCCTCAGTTTCTCATTTTTATTTTTTATCTTCATGACCAGTTGTTGACTTGTTTATATCAGCCTTCTGGGCCCAGTTCAACTCCTGAGATCATAGGAATGTACCATGTGTTGTTGGCTGCAGGAGTTCTGTTCCCAGTGGTTCTCACTGTTGGAACATTCTTCTCCAGCTTGGTCTTTCTTTGGCTGCCCTCCAGTTGGGAGTGGTAGAATGTCATAATCAAGAGCCAGGGCTTTACATTTAGAGACCTCGGTTTGAGTCCTGGCTAGGCTGTTTACAAGCTGTGCTGCCGTGTCTTCTCTGAATTGTAGTTTCTTATAAAGTTGAGCTTTTAGTACCTGCCTCATAAGAACTAATGTTACGATGTCCTTTCAGATCTGAACATGGCCCTTCAGATAACCTAATGATCTCATCATCTTCGGAACTCTTGTGGTAATATATCTTAGTATGTAATACATCTTTTTTCTTGGGGGTGGGGGCAGAGTAGCCACATCATACTGTTCGCTTGAATTGATCTTCTAATGAAAAAAATCCTCCCAGTTCTTTTTCACGTGAACTGCTAATAAACCACATCCCTCCTATTCTGTACTCGTCCCACTGAAAATTTGTACTTAAACATTTGGCTTCACACTGATGCCTATAATATAGTTTTGTTGTTCTTTTACCTGCCCAGTCTATTTGACTCTTTTCCTTCATCCAGTAGATCAGTTGGATGTGCACTGTGTTGTTACATGATGGATTTGCCCACTGGGTGAGCAGGCTGTCTGTTTTGTACTCAGGACATTGAAAAAACCCAGTCTACACTCCTTTTGGCTGGTATTGGCTGATTAATCTATCTGAACTCTTTGTTTATTTAGCCAGCTGTGAATGCTCCTGATTTTTCTAATTGTCAACCAATGAAAGTTTTTTCAAATACTTTGTTAAAAATCATAGCCTATGTGTGATCTACTTTATCAAAAAAGAAAATGAAAGGTCTCCTTACTTTTATATCATCAGCTGTCTCTTGGTCAGGCATTTGTCCTGAGAGGCAGGTCCCTATTTTACTTGTGAATAATACTATTGCTGAGATGTAAGAGCTCCTGCTATTCCCTTTTTATGCCAACACATAGTATTATCAGAAGTCATTTTTGTCAGTTTTCTGAGGGTGAAATGGTTTCTTATTATTATCATTAGAAGTCCTTAATTACTGCTAAGATTGAGCACGTTTTCATATTGAGAGTTTGGGTTTTCCTTCCTATGGTTTTTTTGCCTGTTCGTATTTTTTGGTCATTTTTCTGAACTTTGACTCTTTAAATTTAGTACTGTATCTTGGAGATCTTTCTATATGTGTGTATGTGTAGAGTATATTTTGTTTTTTAACAATTGTAGAATATCTCATTTCATGGATAGAGCATGATTTATTTAACAATATCCTAATATTTAGGTTATTATCCATTTTTTAAAATTTTTAAATTTTAGGTTATTACCCATTTTTTTGAAAGAAGATTTTTATTTGAGAGAGAGCACGCCAGTGGGAAGGGGCAAAGGGGGGAGGGAGAAAGAAGGGGAAGGAGAAAGAATCCATACTGAGCATGGAGCCCGATGTGGGGCTTGATCCCATGACCATGAGATCATGACCTGAGCTGACATCAACAGTCAGAATCTTAACTGAGTGAGCCACCCTGGTTATTTACCCATTTTTATTTCCTATTACAAACACTGTTTTACTTGTGATTTGCTTAGAATATTCACAGATACAATTCTAGGAGATAAATTGTCGATCAAAGAGTATGTGCATTTTGTATTTTTTTAAAAAAAGATTTATTTGACAGAGAGAGAGTGCAAGGGGGAGGGGCAGAGGGAGAGGGAGAGAGAGTCTTAAGCAGACTCTGTCTTGACTGTGGAGCCCGACATGGGGCCCAGTCTCATGACCCTGAGATCATGACTTGAGCTGAAACGAAGAGTCGGCTGCTTAACCCACTGTGCCATCCAGGTGCCCCTGCATTTTGTATTTCAATGAATATTGCAGAACAACCTTCCAAAAATGTTGCACCAGTTTATACTCTTCCTTCAACAAGACTCTCTTCCACTGGGATCAGGAACATGCTCTCTGTGCTCTTCAGCGGACTGGGTCGTTTGTATAACAAACCTTAACATCATTATCACTTCTGTCTCTTCCTTTATCATTACCTGAGTACCCTCCAAGGTGAGATCATTCTCTTGTGCCTAGCTTCCCCCATGACTCCAGGGCAGATGACCTTTTTATTTAGCAAGTATTTATTCTTCCTTCATTCCTACTCTTTCTCCCCACACCCCTCACACCCTCATGGGAAGAGTATATTTGCTTATCCCACTAATTTTGGATTGGCCATGTGACTTGCTTACAATAGTGGAGTGTGCATGTGTGAGAGGTGCAGAGGTTTTTTTCTCCTGTTTGTTTTTTTTTTAAGTGAGATTATTTTTTATTGAGATATAACTGATATATAACTTTGCATAACTTTGAGGTATACAGTGTATTGATTTATGATTACCACTGTGGCATTAGGTAACACCTCAATCACAGACCTAATTTTCATTTCTTTTTTTGGGGGTGAGAACAATTAAGATCTCATCTCTTAGAAATTTGAAGTTCAAAACACAGTATTGTTGACTGTAATCACTTATGCTGTGCATTAGGTCTCCAGAACTTATTTATCTACTAGTTGCAAGTTTGTACCCTTAAACAACATCTCCCTCATTTTTCTACCCTCCAACCCTTGGTAACCACCTGTTTTGTGCTAGTCTCAGCCTGTCAATAACCAGTATTGTGGCTGGATCAGCCCTTGTGATCCTAACGATTTCAAGATGTTTTTTAGTAATAACCATCAGGAAACTTTATTACTTAAAGGATCTGGAAATTGCACAGCATACCTGGGGCCACACAGTGGGGTTGCCGGTGGAGAGAGTGTGCATGAGCCTTGGGGTGTTTTTATTGGGATGGAAGGTGGGGGGCTTGGGTTTTGCATGCTCACTCTTTATTAGTGAATTTGAAACAAACATAAGAGCAGTAATTTAAAACTCAGGAAGAGAAGAAACAAGTTGCCCAAATGATCATATAGAAATCAACCAAGATCTAAAACAAAGGAGCCTCAATGGGGACAGGTGGCCTGGCTCTTGATCTGTTGACGTAGCTGGCAGTGTGTTTATTCGAGATAGCCATCTTTTAAGTGAACTCCTCTCTGAAGTGGATGCCTTGGCAATAAAATCTTTAGACAGACACTTGAAATTAAAAAAGAAAAAAAAAACCTGTCAGGGTCTACACTACAGTCCACTCTGATTCCAAGGCTTAAGAGTCAACAGTGAGGATGTTAATCTCCTGGGTAGCTGATATGCTAAATATCAGGAAGAGGGCACTTTGTAAGCCAGAAAGTATATATCTAAATAGGATTATAGTAACAAATCTTATAATAATTATATAGGCAATAGTTTGAAATCCAATCTAGAGCTATTGTCCCAAACTTGAAAGGTCCTGCAGGAAAACCTAAGTCTGTGATCTCAGGGACCCTAGGAATTTCTTCAAAGATTTGGGTAGTATTGGGAAATATTTTTAAAATTAATTAATTAATTAATTATGAGAGATGGGAGGGAGGGAACAGAGGGAGAGGGAGTGAAAGAATATTAAACAGGCTCCATGCCCAGTGCGGAGCCCGATATGGGGTTTGATCTCACAACCCTGAGCCGAAATCAAGAGTTGGATGCTTAACTGACTGAGCCACCCCAGTACTGGGAAATATTTTAATATCTTGGGCCATTTGGTGTAAGTTTGAACCTGTCCTGTGTTGGTAGATTGTTCCATATCTCTTTGAACTGGTCTCTTAGTCCTGAGGATAGGTCAGTTAAAGGTTGTGTCTCCTTTCAGGAGGTGGTGATGCAGGTGGGCTCCCAAAGTTAGGCCAATTTGGTAGAAGTATTTGCATTAGGTATCTAGTAAGAGGCATTTCTATGGAAAAAAAAACCAAACAAAACACAAAGGTTAATGATCAGAGCAAGTTATAATCCCAGTTTCTGTGTTCTGAAGGCAACCACTCAAGAAGATTTTTAGATATTGGGCTGGCAGCATCTTCAGATGGAGGGAAGGCAGATAGTGACAGTCTGATAGATTTTCCTGGTCTGCAGTTTGAATGTCTGTGGTGATCTTTCTCAGTGGCCTGCACAGCAACAGGTGTGAAAATTGTCCATACATGTGCTGTTGTGATTTCTCTGAAGTTTACATCAAATTGTCCAGTGTTAGCTTGCATGGCTTTGGGAAAAGGGCAGTTTTAGTGCTCAATGATTCCAAGTCAGAAGGTGGGAGAAAAACTGGAGACATTAGTTTGGAGAGTTGTAGCCAGATATTGGAGAAAATGAGAAGAATTTAGCAGCCAGTCCAGTTTACAGGTAGAAACAAAACCTCGAACACAATTAACAGGACCAAAATCTGATATCCACAAGGGTGTACTGTAGTTTTCCACTGAAACATAGTTTTTTTCTCTCTACAGTTAGTCCTGTTTCTATCAGAGATAATCAAAGTAAGACTAATTTGTTACCAAAGTAAGTCTAGTCTTATTAAACTTGGCCTGATTATTTACATAGGTCCTGTCTTGACCATATAGGCTCCTTTAGGTCTGCTTTGCTGGAACTTTTAATATGAAATCTCAGATTGAACTTTTAAAAGTTTGATTACTAGAACTTTAATGTAACTTGAAGTCTGGAATTGTGATACCTCAAGTTTTGTTTTTCTTTTTCAAGATTGCTTTGGCTATTCAGGGTCTTTTTTGGTTCCATACAAGTTTTGGGATTGTTTATTCTAGTTCTGTGAAAAATGCTGGTAGTATTTTGATTGGGATTGCATTAAATGTGTAGGTTGCTTTGGGTAGTATAGACATTTTAACAATATTTCTTCTTCTAGTCCATGAGCATAGAATGTCTTCCCATTTCTTTGTGTTGTCTTCAATTTCTTTCATCAATGTTTTATTGTTTTCAGAGTATGGGTCTTTCACCTCTTCGGTTAAGTTTATTCCTAGGTACTTTATTATTTTTGGCGCAATTGTAAATGTGATTGTTTTCTTTTTTTTTTTAAAGATTTTATTTATTTATTTGAGAGAGAGAATGAGAGAGAGCACATGAGAGGGGGGAGAGTCAGAGGGAGAAGCAGACTCCCTGCTGAGCAGGGAGCCCGATGAAGGACTCGATCCTGGAACTCCAGGATCATGACCTGAGCCGAAGGCAGACGCTTAACGACTGAGCCACCCAGGCGTCCCAATGTGATTGTTTTCTTAATTTCTGTTTTTGCTACTTCATTATTGGTGTATAGAAATGCAACAGATTTCTGTACATTGATTTTGTAACTGGTGATCTTACTGAATTCATTTATCTGTTCTGGTAGTTTTTTCCTGGAGTCTTTAGGGTTTTCTATATGTAATTTCATGTTATCTGCAAATAGTGCAAGTTTTACTTCTTCCTTACTAACATGAATGCCTTTTATTGCTTTTTGTCATCTGATTGCTGTGGCTAGGGCTTCCAGTACTATGTTGAGAGAGGACATCCTTGTCTTGTTCTTGACCTTAGGGAAAAAGCTCTAAATTTTTCCCCATTGCGTATGATGTTTGCTATGGGTTTTTCACATAAGGTCTTTATTATGTTGAGAAATGTGCCCTCTAAACCTACTTTTTTGAGGTAGGTCAACAGAGATGTAGGTTCCCTCTAAACTTACATCATGAATGGATATTGTCAAAATGCTTTTTCTGCATCTATTTAAATGATCATGTAGTTCTTATCCTTACTGATGATTTGCAAATATTGAACCACACTTGTATCCCAGGAATAAATCCCACTTAATTGTGGTGAATAATTTTTTTTAATGTATTGTTGGATTTAGTTTGCTAATATTTTGTTGAGGATTTTTACATCTATGTTCATCAGATATTTTGGCCTGTAGTTTTCTTTTTTTGTGGTGTCTCTATCTGGTTTTGATATCAGGCTGGCCTCATACAATGAATTTGGAAGTTTTCCTTCCTCTTCTATTTTTTTGGAAGTTTGAGAATAGGTATTAACTCTTCTTTAAATGTTTGGTAGACTTTACCTGGACTCTTGTTTGTTGGGAGTTTGATTACTGATTTAATTTCATTGCTGATGATTGGTCTGCTCTAATTTTTTATTCCTGCCTCAGTTTGGTCGTACATATGTTTCTAGGAATTTATCCATTTCTTCTAGTTTGTCCAATTTGTCGGCATATAATTTTTATAATATTCTCTCAAAATAGTTTGTATTTCTGCGGTATCAGTTGTTATTTCTCCTCTTTAATTTGTGATTTTATTTGAGACCCCCTCTTCTCTCTCTCTCTCTCTCTCTCTTTTTTTTTTTGATGAGTCTGGCTAGAGGTTTATCAAATTTGTTGATTTTTTTTAAGAATTTCTTTTTTTAAATCACTGAACTCTGCCCCTGAAACTAATAATACACTATATGTTAGTTAATTGAATTTAAATAAAATAAATACAAATTGGAAAATAAAAATATATTTCTTTTTAAAAAATATTTTTAAAGATTTTTATTTTTAAGAAATCTCTACAGCCAACATGGGGCTCAAACTTACAACCCTGAAATCAAGAGTTTCATGTTCTACTGATGGAGCCACCCAGGTGCCCCAATTTTGTTAATCTTTTCAAAGACCCAGCTCCTGGTTTCATTGATTTGTTCTATTTTTTTTTTTTTTTCAGTTTCTATATCGTTTATTTCTGCTCTGATCTTTATTATGTTCTTCCTTCTGCTTGGTTTTGGGTTTTGTTTGTTCTTCTCCTGTCTCCCTTAGGTGTAAGGTTATAGCATCACTTCTTACTTGACAGTGCTTTCCATGTAATTTAACATGTCAAATAAGCCGAATTTATCATTTCTCTTTTTATGAGAACAAATATTTTTAGATATATCTGGGACCCTCTGAAAAATCCCAAAGTTAATTTGAGGTCAGAAAGATTTCATTTAGAAGTTGATTTTTGGTAAGTTTGTCAAAAATGTCAAAATGATTTAATACACTTGATTAAATAGGATCATAAGTCACTGTGAAATGATACTTATCCTTTTAACCAAAGTGACAGACTTCTCAGTTACATAGGTATAAACAAAACCAACAACTTCAGCTCTTAACTGAGAAGCCTTAGTTTTCTTAAGTAATCAAAGACCTGATAAAGACAGCATGAAGCACAGGGAATTACTCTGATTAAACATAGGATCTTTGTTTTCTAGGCAGATTACTTAAAAGGTAAAGAAAAACTTTTTACATTCTTTTAAGTAAACCAGTAGTCCAAGAAAACACTGTTCTTATAGCATAGGAAAGAAAATTAGATTTTTGTTTATCTAAGTACACTGTTGATAATAAGAGTCATTTTTTAAAATCCTTATAATAACAATTCAGTTTTAGTCAGCTTGATTTATACATGATAAAATTCTTTTTTCCCCCTTCTCTCTTTCCCCAACTTCCTATACCATTTTGTACTTTATTTTCCTCTATCCCATTCTGAAGTAACCAGTTTTACTTTAGGACAAATTTACTTTCTTGTCCCTTAACAAACATGCATCTGCATACCTCATACCTTTTCTTAGCCAAAATTACATCCTATTTTCCTTGCATACAGAGTTTTTCCCCCTTATTTCTAGCAGCTTTAATTATGTATATTAGAATTCTTAACCCTTAATACCTTAATTTCTAATGAAAACCAAGAAGTGCAAGCAATTTTGAACTGTCAGGCCAGCATTTTTTAGATTGGCAAATTTATGAGTACATTTCAAAATTTCCTCATGGTACAATTTTTCAGTGTGGCACAAACATGTTTACTAGTAGACCCAAATATATTTAGTTCCTCTGAATAAGAGACTGAGAGTAGATAAGCTTGTTTAGCAATTAATGTTTCAGTATTTTATCTTATTTGGAAATGATCTAGACATTTCATGAATTTCCACCATTTAACTTAGTAAAACACTGAGGGTATAAATTACCAAAGAGATTTGGGAACCTATTTAAATAGACATATCATAACACATAATTGTTGAAAAGTTTATTTAAGAGCTTTTATTTCACTTACCTTTATTTAGTGTACTTGTTCTTAACAATTATATTTAGATTACTCATGAAAATCTGTGAGACATTAAAAGAGCTATCCATCAGCTTATTTTTCTTGCAGACAAAATTTTTTTGCAACAGAGATAACATGAGCTTATTTGGTTTATAAACCGAGGTAGACTGTTGAATCACAGATCTGTACTTCTGAAACAAATAACGCAACATATTTTAAGAAAAAAGAAAAAGAAGAAGATAACAGGAGAGGAAGAAAAGGGGAGTATGTCAGAGGGGGAGACGAACCATGAGAGATGATGGACTCTGAAAAACAAACTGAGGGTTCTGGAGGGGAGGGGGGGTGGGGGGATGGGTTAGCCTGGTGATGGGTATTAAGGAGGGCACGTTCTGCATGGAGCACTGGGTGTTATGAACAAACAATGAATCATGGAACACTGCACCAAAAACTAATGATGTAATATATGGTGATTAACATAACAATAAAAAAATTAAAAAAAAATAAACCCAGGTAGAATAAAAATTGTAAGTCCCCATTGTATTTAATGCTGATAACTCTGAAGACATGCCTATTTTAATTAAACCAACAAACTTTAGCTTTTATTTACCAAAGATTCTCCTAGGTCATGTGAATTTGAAAAACATTTGAGTTAGTTTCCAATACATTTCTGAGAGTTTAGAAATATTTAATTTGGTAAGTGTTTATTTCTTTAAGCCAGTTAGAGCTGTTCTACAAATTAAATTTGGCAGTACCATCCATAGGTAGAGAGGAAAAAGATCACCTACACACAGTGTAAGTTTATACATAAACATGTAGACAGACACATAGACCCTGTAGCTTTCATTTTAAAGTTTTAGCCATGAATCAGGTACAACAATATAAAACTCAGTAGTTTATAAATAACATTTTAATCCAAAGATTGTGTCTGGCAGACAGAACAAATTAAGATTACCCAATCCAGTGGCTAAAACTTTTTACTAATACTTGCGGAGAAGATTTTTAATATCTGTATTTGTCCTTGATAAGTAACCTTTGGAGGCTAGATTAAGGTGGGCTAGATCTTGGGCAAGAGATCTTTTATAGCACTTTGTATTTTAAAAGACTTCTCCATCCATTGTTCTTTAGTCTCAGGGGATTGTGCACAGTTTTAATTACTGCCTGGGTGTTTACATTTCAAAGACATGGCAAGATTTACACCTTCAAGGGACAGAGAAAGTTTTTTCCTAGGCGTTTTAGGGCTTTTTGGATGATTCTGGCCGTCCCAATTAAAATGTAGTAGTGTCAGCCAGTGATTAGGGGGAGCACCTGGTAAAGAATAATTCTCTAGACTCAGGGTCAAATGGGGTCTCTTCAGGGTTGGAAATGAAGAGGGGGTCATTTGGGTCACCATGGTCATGGAAATGATCAACCTATTGAAGTATGCCAGTTTTATGCAGCAGGAGATGGGCCTCATCTAATGTTTTCCACTTACAGTGAGCCTTAGTAGTGATCATTATGATGGAAGGATGGGCACAGCCCCAGGCAATAAATATTCAGGTTAGGAGAGGGAGGGCCCTTCCTGGTCCAAATATTGGTGGCTCTAGGGGCCTTTGCCTTTCCCCCGCTTCATCCTCTCTAGAGGTCTTGATTACCCTGTCAGCTTTTCCTTTGGTGCCAGGGACATCTTGTGAGGCATATTTTTTCATTCTGCCCCATTCATGGGAAAGCCTAGGGGCCTCAGGATCTATGGTATCTCAGAAGAAATGAGTGTACAACTTTAAGAAAGTTATGGGTTTTAGGGTCTTTAGAGATACCAGCCAGCTGATGGATTTTGCCTGCCGTGGTGGACAGTTCAGAGCCCATTTCAAACAAGCAAAAAACCCTGAAATAGCCAGTTAGCTCTCCTCTGTCCTTCTTGGGGCATGAAATCTTTAAGAAAACTTTGAATATCAGATAGTTTTTGATCTCCCTTTCAACTTCTTGATTTTTCTCCTGTTATCTTATGTGTTGTTACTGGAAAATTTGGGGTGATGTCACTGTGAACCCTCTTCATTAGGTGGTCACTTTCCTTTTCAGGGTGTCCCAAGAGACCTCTCTGGGATTGGGGTCCACCTCCACCAGTATGCTATGCACAGGGTCTTGGGGAAAAGCTCTTAGGCCTCTGGAGCATAAACTAGTCTTAGCATGGTATGCATGGCACTGAGCAATGCCCAAGGAGCTTCATGGGGTTTGCATTTATCAAGAAGCTGGGGTACCTCTTCAGGGTTCTTAGGAGGTGCTGGCACCAGATGTTCAGGACATTTATATTTGTCCATTAATTTTTTTTTAGCAACATCACACCAGGGATTGGACCCATAATATCCCATTGGGTCAGGGGATGAAGAGTGACAGCAGTGAGTGAAGTGGTGACACGGACCATAGGCTTCTGTTGTATTTTCTCTCCGGTGGCTATTCCACTCTTCTGCGTTAGGACATGTAGCCTGGGCATGACCCACTGACTCAGTGATTGGAAGCAGAGGTCACCCATCCGCCTCACCTACGGGAATCTTTTCCTTGTGCCTTTACCCCAGAGCCTCACCTTGCACTATGACAGTAGCCTTGCAATCCAGCCCACCCTCCCTAGCTCTACCTGGCCTTGAGCACATTAATAGCCAGTTAAGGCCTCTAGAATTAGTGGCCTAATCACCTTGTTAGACTATATACCCTTGATCGTGCTTCTCAGGGGAGATTGCTGGACTATTATGGCAGCTATGACATTTTGGGCTGGATGCCGCAGGCATCATGTGACAGAGGCAATAGGCCAAAGCACATAGCAGTGCCATAGACCCCCCAGCAAATGGTGCTCATTTCCCTGATGGTCTTACCCACCTGAGTTAGGTGCTTAGTAAGCAAGTTGCAGCTAAAGGGCATTCCCCTTGGTGAATTGAAAGGGCAGTTATGCATTCATGCTGACTAAGGCAATTATTTTGTGTTGCTGTCAGCCTGTCAATACCAATGTGGTAGCTGGATTAGCTCTTATGGTTCTTATAATTGCAAGATGGCCTCCAGCAATAACCACTCAGGAAACTTAGGAAAAAGAGGTTTATTACTTACAGGACCTGAACACTGCACAGCACACCTGGGGCTACACAGACAGACACACACACACACACACACACACACAGTGAAAGCACACAGGCATAGGATTCTGCTTTTATTAGAGGTAGAGGGTGGGGGCCTAGGGTTATATGGGCTCACTCTTTATTGGTGAATTTAAAGTGCAAGACTAAAACACCATTCTACTATTTCATGTATGTGGGTTTATTTCTGGGCTATTCTGTTCCTTTGGTCTAAGTGTCTATTTTTATGCCAGTACCATGCTGTTTTAATTACTCTAGGTTTGTAGTATAGTTTGAAGTCAGGAAGAGTGGTGCCTTTGGCTTTGTTCTTTGTCAGGATTCTTTGGCTGTTGGGGGTCTTTTGTGATTCCATACATATTTTAGGATTGTTTTCCATTTCTGTGAAAAATGCCATTGAAATTTTGATAGGGATTATATTGAATTTATAGATGGCTTTGGGTAGTATGGACATTTGAACAGTATTCATACCAAACATGAACACACAATATCTTTCCATTTATTTGTGTCATCTTCAGTTTCATCAGTCTTGTAATTTTCATTAGACTGATCTTTTTTACCTCTCTGGTTAAATTTATTCCTAAATATTTCATTGTTCATGATGCAATTGTGAATGGGATAGTTTTAAAAAATGTTTTTCATTATTAGTGTATAGAAATGCAACTGATTTCTGTATGCTGGTTGTTATATCCAACTTTACTGAATTTGATTAGTTGCAACAGTGTTTTGGTTGAGTCTCTAGGATTTTCTCTATATAAGATCATATCAACTGCAAATAATGACAATTTTATATCTTCCTTTCCAATTTGGATGCCTTTTATTTTTCTTGTCTATTTGCTCTGGCTAGGTCTTCCAGTACTATGATGAGTAAGTGGTGAGAGTGGGCACCCTTGTCTTGTGCCTGATCTTAGAGAAAAATGTTTTCAATCTTTCACCATTATGATGTTAGCTGTAGGTTTGTTGTATATGGTCTTTATTATGTTGAGGTACAGTTTCTTCCATACCCAATTTGTTGAGGGTTTTATTTTTTTTATTTTTTATTTATTTTCTTTAAGATTTTATTTATTTATCTGAGGGAGTGAGTGTGAGTACGGCCGGGGGCAGGGGGAGGAGCAGAGGGAGAGGGATAAGCGTGCTGCCCATTGAGCGGGGAGGCAGGGAGCCTGAGGCGGGGGTGGGGGGAGGGTCATGACCTGAGCCAAAGGCAGATGTTTTAATGTGAACCAACTAAGCTACCCAGGCACCCTGTTGAGGGTTTTATAATGAAAAGGATTTTGTATTTTGTCAAATGCTTTTTCTGCATCTATAGAGATAATCATCTGGTTTTTATCTTTCATTCTATTAATGTGGTCTGTCACATTTATTGATTTGTATATATTGAACCTTGCATCCCAGAGGTAAATTCCACTTGGTCATGGTGTATGTCCTTTGTAATGTGCTGTTGAATTTTGTTTGCAAATATTTTGTTGAGAATTTTTGCATCTTAGGTTCATCAGGAATATTGGTCTATAGTTGCTCTTCTTGTAGTGTCCTTATCTGGCTTTGGTATCAGGGTAGTACTGGCCCTGTAAACTGAATTTGAGAGTGTTCTCTCTTTTTCAAAAAAATTTTTTGGAAGAGTTTGAGAAGGATTGGCATTAATTCTTCAGTAAATGTTTGGCAGAATTTGCCAGTGAAGCCATCTGGTCCTAGACTTTTTTTGTGTTGGAGGTTTTTTGATTACTGATTCAATCTCATTTTCATTATTGGTTGGTTCATATTTTTTATTTCTTCTTGATTCAGTCTTGGTAGGTTGTATTGTTTTTAGGATTTTATCCGTTTCTTCTAGGTTGTCCAATTTATTAGCATATAATTGTTCATAATTTTTTATAATCCTATGTATTTCTATAGTTGTCATATCTCTTTTCATTTCTGATTTGAGTCTTCTCTCCCTCTTTGTTTTGTTAGTCTGGCTAAAAGTTTGCCAACTTTATTCATCAAAAAACTAGCTCTTAGTTTTGTTGATCTTTTCTGTTATTTTTCTGGCCTCTATTTCTGCTCTGATCTTCATTTCCTTCCTTCTCCTAACTTCGGGCTCTGTTTCTTCTTTTTCTAGTTCCTTGAGGTGTAAAGTTAGGTTGTTTTGAGATTTTTGTTTTCCTAATACATTTGTTGGTATCAGCTTTCCCCTTAGAACTGCTTTTGTGGCATTCCATAGGTTTTGGTGTGTGTATTTTCATTTTCATTTGTTTTGAGGTAATTTTAATTTTTTTAAAAGATTTTATTTATTTGAGATAGAGCATGCACAAGCAGGGGGTTGGGGGAGAGGCAGACAGAGAGGGAGAAGCAGGCTCCCCGCTGAGCAGGGAGCCTGATGCGGGCTCCATCCCGAGATCCTGGGATCATGACTTGAGCCAAAGATACTTAACCGACTGAGCCACCCAGGTGCCCCCTTGAGGTAATTTTAATTTCTTTTTTGATTTCTTCTTTGATCCATTGGTGGTTTAGGAGTGTGTTGTTTAATTTCCACGTGCTTATACAATTTCTAGTTTTTCTCTTGTCGATTTGTAGTTTATAGCATTGTGGTCAGAAAAGATACTTGGTATGATTTCAGTCTTCTTAAATTTGTTAAGACCTTATTACCTATTGTATGATCTATCCTGGAGAGTGTTCAGTGTGCACTTGAGAAGAGTATGTATTCTGTTGTTGCTGGATGGAGTGTTCTGTAAATGTCTGTTAGGTCCATCTGGTTTAATGTATGGTTCTAGTCCAGTGTTTCTTGATTTTCTGTCTGGATGATCTATCCATTGATGAAAGTGAGGTATTAAAATCCCCTGATATATTGCATTATATTTCTCCCTTCAGATCTGCTAGCATTTGCTTAATATATATAGGTGCTGTGATGTTGGGTGTGTATATATTTATGACTGTTACATCCTCTTGATGAATTGACCCCTTTATCATTATATGGTGACCTTCTTTGTCTCTCGTTACTATGTTTTTTGGCTTAAGGTATATTTTGTCTCATATAAATCTAACTGTGCTTTATTTTGGTTTCCACTTGATGGGCTAAATTTTTCTATCACTTCACTTTGAGCCTATCTTTATCTTTAAATCAGAAGCAAGTCTCTTGTAAGCAGCTTATAGTTGGGGCTTGTTTTTTAATCCATCTAGCCATTCTGTATATTTTGCTTGGTGAATTCAATCCATTTATATTTAGAGTAAGTTTTGATATATATGAACTTTTACCATCTTATTGCTATTTTGAAGTTCTGTTCCATTTTTCTGTTTGTGTCTTCCTTTGTAAATTGGTGGTGGTGTTTTTGTGATGGTATGCTCTATTTCCCCTTTCTTTATCTTTTATGAATGTAGTCTGGGTTTTTGCTTTGTAGTTACCATGAGGCTTACATAAAACATTTGAGAGATAAAAGTCCATTTTAAGCTGATAGCAACTTTGCATACAAAAACATCACCCTTTTACTCTCCCCTTTTATGTATTTGATGTCATAATTTTTATGTTGTGTGTTTTCAAATTATAGTAGCTGTAGTTATTTTTAATATTCTTTAACCTTTATACTGTAGTTAAGTGGTTAACATATTATCCTATCATAGAATTAGTTTTCTAAATCTGACTGTTTTGCCAATGTGTTGTATACTTTCATATGTTTTCATATTACTACTTAGCATCTTTCTCTAAGTTTGTAGAACTCCTTTCTGTATTTTTTGCAGGTCTAGTGGTGAAGAACTCCTTCAACTTTTGTTGTTTGGGAAAGTATTTTAAATACATAAATATATATGTGTATATATGTATAATGTAATATTTACATTTATATTTTTGTGTGTCATGTATAAAATATATAAAGGATAACTTTGGATAGATTATTGTTGGCTGGCAATTTTTCTTTCAACACTTCGAATATGTCATTCCACTCTCCTGGCCTATAGGAGTTTTTGCTGAGAAATCCACTGACAGGCTAATGGTTTTTCTTTTTTTGTTTTGTTTTGTAAGTTACAATCTCCGCCCCCCCCCCCCCCCCCCCCCGCTGCCTTTAGGATTTTCTTTACCTTTGATTTTTAAAAGATTTTATTTATTTATTTATTTATTTATTTATTTGAGAGAGAGAATGAGATAGAGAGAGAGCATGAGAGGGGAGAGGGTCAGAGGGAGAAGCAGACTCCCCGCCGAGCAGGGAGCCCGATGCGGGACCCGATCCCGGGACGCCAGGATCATGACCCGAGCCGAAGGCAGTCGCCCAACCAACTGAGCCACCCAGGCGCCCTCTTTACCTTTGAGTTTTAACATTCTCATTATAATGTGTCTTGGAGACGGTCTTTTTGCATTGAGATACTAGGGTGATCTATTAGCTTCGTGAACTTGGATGTCCATGTCTTTCCTCAGGTTTTTGAGTTTCTTAGCTCTTATTTTTAAAATAAACATTCTGTCGCTTTTCTCTTTTCTCCTTCTAGAACCACAATTATTCTAATATCTGTGTTTGATGAAGTCTCATACATCATATAGTCTTTGTTTTCATTTTTCTTCTCTGATGGGGCTGTTTATTTTTTTAATTTTTTAGAAATTTTATTTATTTGTCAGAGGAAGTGTGCGTGCGAGAGCACGGGTGGGGGGAGGGGCAGAAGGAGAGGAAGAAGGAGGCTCTCCACTGAGCAAGGAGCCCAATGTGGGACTCAATCCCAGGACCCTGGGATCATGACCTGAGCCAAAGGCAGCCACCCAACTGACTGAGCCATGCAGGCGCCCCTGATGAGGCTGTTTAACACTTCCTATCCTCTAGCTTGCTTTATTCTGTCTTCCACTTGGTCTAGCTCTGATGTAGATGCTCTCTATTGCATTGCACTTCTCATTTCATTCATTGAATTCCTCAGCTCCAGAATTTGGTTCTTTTTTAATGATTTCTATCTCTTTGTTAAATTTCTTATTTTGTTCATGTATTGTTTTCCTGATGTTGAATTCTCTGTTTTCTTACAGCTCATTGAATTTCCTCAAACAATTCTTTAATAGCTAGATCAGAAAATTCTGTGCCTTTGAATTTGCTTATTGGAGGATTATTATCTTTGGTGATGACATGCTTCCTTGACTCTTCATGTTCCTTATCGTTTTGTGTTGCTTCTTTTGCATTTGAGGTACCCAGTATCTTCTCAAATCTTTACTAGCAGCTTTCAGGTGGGATATATTATTCATGGGTTCTGTTAAATCTGGGCTTTTCCTCAACCTTGTATCAATACACCTGCCCCATACTTCTTGCTTGTAACAGAATTCTTAAGCATGTATATCTTCCCTGGTTCTTACAACTCACCAGACTGGCAGCTGGAAACCTCTCTAGTTTTCCAGAAGGTGGTGCTGTAGGTCAAGTTTGTGGTTTCTTCCTTGCTCACCAGGTCTGTTTTCCTGAGAGCACACCTTTTACTGGATTCTTGCCACTGCACTCTAGAGAACACACAAGGAGCCGGCTTCAGAGTTAGGGAGAGTGTGGGTGTAGCACTCAGGGGGTTGGGGGTGCCCCTGGGCCGCTGGGCAGGTACTCAGGTCAGGTTCTCCCACAGGCCATGGGCGGGCTTCCTGCTCAAGTCCTGAGCACTATCAGCAGGAATCACATCCCTTTAAGGCCCTTTGGCATTCTTACCTGCCTCTTTTCTGAACTCCTCCCTCCTGCCAGTCATGGAGGTCCCATTTCAGCACTCTGGGTGCTGCTACAAAGGGGTTTCTCCGATAGCATCCAGCATACCTGGGGAAGCTGAATCCTTACTCACTGTTCTTTCCTTATCCTGTAGGAGAGGTGGTAAGGGCTCTCTAGGTCAGCCCGACACAGTGTTGCCTGGGAGGAGGGGTAGTGCTGGTGCAATTCCTCTGACCTCTCCAGTGTGGCAAAGCTTGTGTTTTTACCTCCAAAAGCATGCTGAAATCCCCTTGGGAAGGCTGGACTTATACAAAGTCTCTTTTGTTGTGGGTTTCTGTCCAAGTCAGCACATTCAAGGTTTTCCAGACCACAGCCTGGAAGGGTTGGGGCAGAATCCTGGCTCCTGCTGGTTTTGCAGTCTATGCCAGTGTCTGTCTGCCTATTACTGGCTGCACAGGTGGTGAGACTTCTTCTGTGTCCTTTGAACATAAGATGCTAGATTCCACAGTTCCCACAGAGGCACTTTTCTTCACGGATAGATGCCTAATGAGTTATTAAAAAGTGGGACAAAAAAAGAGGACATCTTATGCCATCATGATGATGACATCAGTCCATGAACAGATTTAAATGTGCTTGCATAGGTTAGCTTGACCTCTTGTGTCGCTGTCCTTATCCATGAGAGCAATATGCCCCAGATAGTTCTGGTTTCAGAATGAGAGTCACAGGGAGCTGACCTACAGCCTGAAGAAATCATACCTGCCTGTCCATAGATCTATGAGTGAGGAAAAGATGCCTTTTTGTATGTCATTGAGATTTTCGGTTTGGTTTGTTACACAGCATTATTACAACAACATTTGACTAATAAGCTCTTAACTGTTATATATTTTTTAAAGATTCTATTTGTTTATCTATTTTAGAGAGAGAGAGCACAAGTGGGGGAGGAGCAGAGGGAGGGGAAAAGCCAACTCCATGCTGAACACGGTGCCCAATGTGGTGCTCCCGATCTCACGACCTTGAGACCACAACCTGAGCGGAAACCAAAAGTCAGAGGGTCAACTGACTGAGCCACCCAGGCATCCCTTAACTGTTATATTTTATGAAATTCTGCATACATAGAAACACATATATAATTTTACATAAGTGCATAGCATAATTATGATTGTTTCGCATTTTTTTCTCGTCCTTAATAGGTTGGCTACCCCTCTTTTTCTCCCCCAACTCTACCCAAAGAAGCCCCCTTTTCCTTCCCAGGTAATCCATGTTAACAGCCTATTTTGTACCTATTTGGATCTTTCTCCATGTGTCTTAGGTACTCGTACACAAAACATGAATACATACATGCAGGAATGCCATTCAAAATATGTAGCAACCAGGGCGCCTGGGTGGCTCAGTCGCTAAGCGTCTGCCTTCCGCTCAGGTCATGATCCCAGGGTCCTGGGATCGAGCCCCATATCGGGCTCACTGCTCCACGGGAAGCCTGCTTCTCCCTCTCCCACTCCCCCCTGCTTGTGTTCCCTCTCTCGCTGTGTCTGTCTCTGTCAAATAAATAAATAAAAATCTTAAAAAAAAAAAAACAAACCCAAAATATGTAGCAACCAGTATGGCAGAATACGAATCAACATTCAGCGTGGCTCTATCAGGGCATACTGGCCGAATGTTAGTTCTGCCTGCGCGCGCGCGCGCGCGCACGCACGCACTCATGACAGAAGTTTCTGTCACTGTTTTTATGTTTTTTACAAAAATGACAATATTACAAACATTTTTTGCTTTATTGTTTTTTATACAACAACATCTAATCCCTAAAATTCCAACTGTGATACGGCTTTTATTCGTTCTAATTGCTGTATAAAATCATATTAAGTGGGCTAGATATATCAACATTAATTCAATAGAACTGTGTTAACAGACTTTCCCTTTGTTACCAATGTTTTTGTTACCATGAACCATGCTGTAGTTAACATTCCTGAACACACATCATTATGTACCGGTGTTTTTAATCTCTAGCGCACCAAGGCCCAGGAGTGGAACAGGTGGATTGAATGAAATTTTGTTAGATGGTAACAGCTTTTCAAAGTTCTATGACAATTTACATTTTTACCATCAAGATTTGAAGAAATCATTTTCCCTACATCCTACCAAGCAGTAAGTACATGGTTTTCTGATTTTTGCCAACCTCATGGGTATAAAGGAATATGCATTTCCCAAGCCACTACCTTTTCATGTGTTGGCTGTTTGGGTTATCTCTTCCTATCTTTGCTCATTTCTCTATTGTGGTTTTTGCCACATCTTTGCCAATATGTAAGAGCTTTTGCATATTGTAGATAATAACCCCATACCTAGACTGAAGTTTTTTTGTTTTTTGTTTTTTTTTTTTTTACCTGGGACTCATCCATTGATTTGGGTTAGGTTATCTCTTGCCATACCAAGATGTTGGCCCAGTCATGGGAATGTGCCTTCCTTCCCCATCTTTCTCTGTGTGTCTCCCCATCTTTCTCTGTGTGTGTGCATGAGCATGCTCATGCCTCTGTTTCCCTTCCCCTCTTCCTGCCTTTCTGCATGTTTCTTAGTCTTTTTCTCTTGTTCTCCATCTACTCCCTTCACCTAACTGTTTACCCCTCATTTTTTCAGCTCCATGTGAACACTGATTTTCAGTGCAGGGAGTACTTTCTCTTGCTTGTGCTGCTTACAAAGCCAAGATAGACCCAGGAGGTGACTGGAGGCAGCACAATAAGGGATAAAGCAATGTATTTTCAAAATTGGCTGAATTTGGGATCCCTTGAGATTTTTTTTTTTTTAATATGGATTTTTCCAGGCTATCCTCTTGAGATTCTGACTGTAGGTTTGGAGTAAGGTGTGATGTACAAATGGCTATTTATTTTAAAACACTTGAAGGGTAATCCAGTACACTGTCAGGGCTAGAAATCTGTGTAAACGCTGGTCAGAGAGGCTAAACACATGCCTCCCCAGTGCAGGCAGCTTGCTTGGGTGATGGGACAAACTAGGGCATTGCAGTCTCAGATTACCCTCTACAACCACATAGCTCAGCACAAGAATGCATGAGGGGCTCACATGGAGTAGAAACGAAGTAGGTCTACTGGCCTCCTATTCCAGAATCTCAAATGGCAGAAGGGAGAAAAAGGCAAGGGGCCATTCAGCTTAAGTGTGGCTGCAGTGTGGCAAATGGACGCTGGGGGGCAGTGTGGCCCATATGGCTCAAAAGCCTTCTAACTCAAAATTGGGGCAGTCCCCAGCTTCCAGGAAAGCTCTGGTGGGTGAAAGGCTGTCCCACCACCTTCCTCCCCTCCCACTCTTTGTCCCTGTCCTACAAAACCTGGCTCTCAGATTATTAAAGTTCATATAACATTTACTTTGTATAAATTATCTCATGTTCAACACATCTGGGGTTAATCTGCATAGCAGTCCAAGGTAGGCATATTATTTCTATTCTACCAAAGAGGAACCTGCAGCTTAGGGAAGGAAGTTAATTAATTTCCTAGTGGGTGTCAAAGCCAGGGTTTAGACTCAAGCCTGTCTGGACTCTAAGCCAAGTGTTCTTTGCAGTCAACAATTGCTACTTTATACAGCTAACATTTAATTCATTCTGAACATATTAATAAATGCTTACTTACCAATTAATTTTTTCATATTTGCTGATCATTTCTTCTTCCTTTCTTTTTGAAGCAAAGGGATCAGTCCGAATAACTGAGTTAGCTAAGGAATCTTAAAGCCCATGGTCTGTTGGCATTTTAATGTGAGACTGAAGAAAGAAAAAATGAATGGCCATGGGGTTGCCTACTCCGCACAGGTAGACGCCGGAGTCACACTGAAAGTCTGCAGACCTAACATGGGATTTTATTTGGCTAAATTTTGGTGGATTTGGAGGGAACGTCACCCTGCAAATCATCACAGTCCCCACCATCTTCTTTTCTTTCCGTTTTTATGCCTCGCTCACCTGTACCTGCCTGGTACGTGTTGATGGCAGCCCCAGGCTGATGGGTCCCGGCAGGACTACTGAGAGAGATCCGCTGCCTTTGGGCCTCGAACCTCCCCCCACTCTATCTCCCTTCCCTTGCTCTCCTTCATACTGGCTGTTGCATGTAGCTGGAGGTTCTCACACCTGTTATGGGTGCATTCGTGGGTCCGCTCTGCTGTGTCCAGCTCTCAGACTGCCTGGGTTTGCCAGGGCTAAATTTAACTGCAGCAGCTCCATCAGATGCTCTGGTATTTTCAGCTCCAGGAACACAGGGTGGCTGAGCTGGAAGGTGCTGAGGGCTGCTGGCCAGGGCTCACTGAACCCACTGTTTTGGATTGAAATTAGCATCTGGGTTGTTCCAAGGGCTTGGTTCTCCACCCCCACTCCTTTTTTTTTGTCTTAAATGGAGTTGAGAAGAAAGGAGAAGGCAAGACGTGGTAGAGAGTAAGACAATACAAGACAGACCCTGGGGACCCTCCGGAATTGCTTGGTCATTTCTCTGTTCTTCACAGCCATCACTGTTAGGACATGTGAGTGCTGGGAGGTTGTGAGCTGGACACCATCCTTTTCAGCTGAGCCCAGGGAAGCTGATGGACATGGCCAGAGCCACCCCTGATCAGTGGCCAAGAGGAGGGTGTGGTCTGCATTGCACAATGACGGACTTCCTGCTGGCCTGTTTTTACCCTGCCTGCTACTCCTGAGTCACTGTCCAAGGAATTGCCAGCCTTGCTCCAGCGTCCTTCATGTGTCATCCAGTGTCCTTTCCTGACCTGGGTGTTGTTGGACAGAGGGTACGTTCCCAAAAGCCTTGGCCCATGGCCTTCTGGAAGTTCCCAGCCAGCGTGTGCTGTGGGGTTGGTAGTCCTTCTGGCCAAGAGAACAGATGTATGTGCAAAATCACAGGCTTTTAGTGGCAGAGGAAAATGGGCCCAGAGATGGAGCTGGTGGCATTGAGGGTGTGGGGAGGAGAGATGCACGGAAACAGAGCATGCAGCCCCTTTGTGCTCCCTTGCTGGGAGAGGCCTGCCAGATCCTGGGAACCACCCTGGCTGTTCTCAGGTGCCCTTGGCTGTAAGATGTCAAACCTCCTGTGAATCCAAGTGAAACCGTATCCTCCCTCTCTCTAACTCACACATGTCCAAGGCAGGAGAAGTCTGACTACTTCTTGTGTCCGGAGCCTGGCACTCAGGGTACGTAGTAGGTGTCCACTAGAAGGCACCTCTAGCCCACGGCTCTCCTCCGGGAAGGGGCCCTGGGATCCTCTGTTTTGATCTGCTCAGGTTACAGAAGGCAAGCTGCAGTTCTCAGGGGTGGTTAATTTTCTGTCTGGCTTCCTGACCTCTCCCTGATGTCCTCTGCACCTTTCTCTTTGCCATGCCAGTATGAACAAGAACTAGCAATCAGGACTCTGCACCAGGCAAGTTTGAAACACTTCCCATATATTAACTCATTTAGACCTTCCATCAGACCGAGCCATGAGGCAGGCACTGCTGTTGTTCCCCTTTTATAGATAAGGACATGGAGACCCAGAGAAGTTAAGTGACTTGCCCACAGTCACACAGGATTTGAAGATGTGTGTTCTGGCCCCAGAGCTTTTACCTGCAGTGTACACTGCCTCGCATCATGCTTCATTGGGACTGCCTGTTTCTTGTCCATCTCCTACCCCAGACTGTGAACACCTTGATGAAAGAGATTGTGTTTTAATCTCTTTTGATCCCAAGATCTAACCCAGAGCCCAGCACAATAGAAGCTCAAACAAATATTTGTTGAATGAATGAAAGAACAAAAGTGCCATTTAAACCACTGTTTCTTGCGCTGCATTTCGAAGACCTAATGTCTCTGAGGGGTTTGCGAGTACAGGGTGGGGAAACTCTAGCCTCTGGGGGGACTGGCTGGGAGATCCCAGCAACCCTTACTGGGCTAGGAACCCTCCAGGTTCCAGCCCTCTCTCCTCCCCAGCTGCCACCTCCTCACTCCACCTGCCTGTGTGGTTGTGTATACCTGAGCGCTGTATGTTTCCTGCTGCAGAGCAAACCCACAGACTGTTTTGGAGACTGCTTGCAGGCTGACAAGCACGCTGGGCATCCAGCTGACAACCCCTGGCAGTGGTGGCAGCAGCCTCCTCGTGATGAGCCAGAGGCAGGGAAGGCAGTAAAGGCTCCCTTCTTCCCTACCTCACCAGTGCCTCGGAAAATTACTTCTGTGTGTTCGCTTCGTTCTTGAAGCCCAAGTGCCAGGCAGGAGGTCGCTGAGCGTCCAGCGTTGCGAGGCTGCCAGTGCGCGTGCGGGCAGGTGCGTGCACGGCCAACATTCCCCACAGCTGGGGAGTGAGGTGCTAGGTCTTACAGAGGGATCTGAGGGAGGCACCGCCACACGTGCCATCAGATATGTTTCACCCCCAAATGGCAAGAGAAGTGACTAAAGCCTGAAGCTGTGTCTGAGAAGCTAAAATGGGTGAAACAAATGGTGCTCAAGGGGTGGTCCCCTCATTGTAGCAGCGGTGCCTGGGAGCTTTTTCGAAACCCACGTCCTCAGCCCCACTCCAGACCTCCTGAGTCAGCCACTCTGGGTCCGGGACCCAGAAATCCGTTTTAACAACCCTCAGGTGATTCTGATGCAGGTGAAAGCGTGAGAACCACCGTTCGAGACTCTCTCATTGGCAGGACCGACTAAGGACTTCACTGAGTATTTACCGAGTTCTGGTCCTTCGTAGAGAGCCAATCAGGCATGCCATCGATTGGACACAATCCTCGTTTCCCTCTTCCAGACCCTGATGGACTCTCTGGACGGAGGATGAGAGCATTAATGAAGGACAAAATACAGAGCCAGTCATTACATGGCCCAAAGAAAGGGGAATCATGATCCCAGGCTTCTGGGATCGAGCCCCGCATCAGGTTCCCTGCTCCTTGGGAGCCTGCTTCTCGCTCTGCCTCTCTCTCTCTTTCTCTGTCTCTCATGAATAAGTAAAAAATAAAATCTTAAAAAAAAAAAAGGGGAATCACAAGAGAGGTTTCTTATCCAAGACGAGTCACATCTGTTGGCTGCCACTGTTTAGCAAAGGAAGAATACATTAAACCTGTGTCCTCCAGTCTTTTTCCAAATGATAAAATGCTAGTAACTCATGGGTTAAATTACAAATTGCCCCTTCCCCTCGAATCTCAATACATATAGTTATTTAAAAGCAACAATTTAGAACCCTTGGGTATAAAAGATTATAGGCTAGCACAATGTAGCATTCAACGAGTACCTCCAAGCAAGTAGTTTCATTCCAATAACCTCCAAGTAGGACAAGATGCTTATTTAAAGAACTCTTAATTTAGATAGATTATTAATTTAAAAATCAATACTGGATCCTCTCTTGGATCATCGTTGATGTAAAATTACATCAGTAAGTGTCCCAAGTTTTAACTTGTATCTATTAAAGGCAGATAATTGATTTACTAACATTATAATTTTTCCAGATCAGGGAAGTTTGCCCCCAGTAGAAGGCCTCTTTTTGTTTGTTTTAATTAGCATGGTTCTTCTACTTTCCATTTATTTGCATATGCCTGGTATCCCTTGCCCACTCCTTTATTTGCAACTTTATTGTTTTGCATCTTTTTTTTTTTTTTAAAGATTTATGTATTTGTTTTAGAGAGTGGGAGGGGGCAGAGGCAAAGGGAGAGAGAAACTCAATCTGACTCCACGCTGACTGGGGAGCCCAATATAGGGCTCAATTTCATGAGATCATGACCTGAGCCAAAACCAAGAGTTGGATGCTTAACTGACTAAGCCACTTGGGGGGAGGGAGAAGCTGACTCCCTGTTGAGGCAGTCAGATGCTTAACCGACTGAGCCACCCCGGCACCCCTCTTTGAAAGATACTCTTAAGAATGAAAAGACAAACCACAGATTTGGAAAATTATTTATAAATCACATATCTGATAAAGGACTTATAACCAGGATATATGATGAACTCCAAAAACTCAATAACAAGACAACAACAAACCATAAAAAATGGGCAAAAGATTTGAATGGACACTTCACCAAAGAAGATACAAAGATGGCAAAAAAAACACATTGTTTTAAAAAAATGCTTGACATCATTAGGCATGAAACTCAAATTCTTTGTTTTTAAGGCAGTTTGACAATCTCTGTCTTTTAACAGGTTAATTCAGTTTATTTACATTTAATGACAGTTGATAATGCTCATCTTCTGCCAACTTACATTATGTTTGTTGTTTATTTTATTTTGCTGGTTCCTCTTTATCCCTTTTCTTTTATTGGCTTAGTCAAGTTAGCATTTATTTTCTTTTTGCCTTCGTTAATTTTTTGTTTTTTTACCAGCTCCACTGAGATATAAAGGACATAGAATAAACTACACATTTTAGGGCCTACAATTTGATGTTTTGTCATATGTGTATGTCCATGAAACTATCACCGACCATCTGCACTTTAAAGAATTTTATAGAAATGGAATCATACAGTTTATATGTTTTTTTTTACTTCTTTCAGTCAGCATTATTATTTTGAGATTCATCAGTGTTGTGCATATCAATAGCTCATTTCTTTTTATTGCTGATGAACAGTGGTGGTTCTTACACATTGAGTTGCTGTGAACGCTTATGCGCCGTGGATGTCTGCTTTCATTTCTTGGCTAAATATTAGGAGTAGAATGGTTGGGTCATATGGCAGACTATGTTTGCCATTTTAAGAAACTAACATATTGTTTTCTAAAGCAGTTGCTCCATTTTGCATTCAGTGTATGAGAGTAGTAGTTCATTTACACCTCACCAAGCTTAGTAAGTTTACTTTTTAACATTTTAGCAATTCTAGTCAGTGTATAACGGTATCTCATTGTGCCTTGAATTTGAGTTTCATGCCTAATGATGTCAAGCATTTTTTTAAAACAATGTGTTTTTTTTGCCATCTTTGTATCTTCTTAGGTGAAGTATCCATTCAAATCTTTTGCCCATTTTTTTATGGTTTGTTGTGTTGTTACTGAGTTTTTGGAGTTCGTCATATATCCTGGTTATAAGTCCTTTATCAGATATGTGATTTGTAAATAATTATCCAAATCTGTGGTTTGTCTTTTCATTCTTTTTTTTTCTTCATTCTCTGTGCATTTTTTTCTTTTTCTTTTTAAATTTTTTATTGTTATGTTAATCACCATACATTACATCATTAGCTTTTGATGTAGTGTTCCATGATTCATTGTTTGTACATAATACCCAGTGCTCCACGCAGAACGTGCCCTCTTTAATACCCATCACCAGGCTAACCCATCCCCCCACCCCCCGCCCCTCTAGAACCCTCAGTTTGTTTTTCAGAGTCCATCATCTCATAATTCATCTCCCCCTCCGATTTCCCCCCCTTCGTTCTTCCCCTCCTGCTATCTTCTTCTTTTTTTTTACTTAACATATATTGCATTATTTGTTTCAGAGGTACAGATTTGTGATTCAACAGTATTGCACCATTCACAGCGCTCACCATAGCACATACCCTCTCCAATGTCTATCACCCAGCCACCCCCTCCCTCCCACCCCCCACCACACCAGCAACCCTCAGTTTGTTTCCTGAGATTAAGAATTCCTCATATCAGTGAGGTCATATGATACATGTCTTTCTCTGATTGACTTATTTCACTCAGCATAACACCCTCCAGTTCTATCCACGTCATTGCAAATGGCAAGATCTCATTCCTTTTGATGGCTGCATAATATTCCATTGTGTACATATACCACCTCTTCTTTTTTTTTTTTTTTTTTTTTCATATACCACCTCTTCTTTATCCATTCATCTGTCGATGGACATCTTGCCTCTTTCCACAGTTTGGCTATTGTGGACATTGGTGCTATAAACATTGGGGTGCACGTACCCCTTCGGATGCCTACATTTGTATCTTTGTGGTAAATACCCAGTAGTGCAATTGCTGGATCGTATGGTAGCTCTATTTTCAACTGTTTGAGAAACCTCCATACTGTTTTCCAGACTGGTTGCACCAGCTTACATTCCCACCAACAGTGTAAGAAGGTTCCCCTTTCTCCGCATCCCCGCCAACATCTGTCATTTCCTGACTTGTTAATTTTAGCCATTCTGACTGGTGTGAGGTGGTATCTCATTGAGGTTTTGATTTGGATGCCGAGCGATGTTGAGCACTTTTTCCTGTGTCTGTTGGCCATTTGGATGTCTTCTTTGGAAAAATGTCTGTTCATGTCTTCTGCCCATTTCTTGATTGGATTATTTGTTCTTTGGGTGTTGAGTTTGATAAGTTCTTTATAGATTTTGGACACCAGCCCTTTATCTGATATGTCATTTGCAAATATTTTCTCCCATTCTGTCGGTTGTCTTTTGGTTTTGTGGACTGTTTCTTTTGCTTTGCAAAAGCTTTTTATCTTGATGAAATCCCAATAGCTCATTTTTGCCCTTGCTTCCCTTGCCTTTGGCGATGTTTCTAGGGAGAAGTTGCTGCGGCTGAGGTCGAAGAGGTTGCTGCCTGTATTCTCCTTTAGGATTTTGATGGACTCCTGTCTCACATTTAGGTCTTTCAACCATTTGGAGTCTATTTCTGTGTGTGGTGTAAGGAAATGGTCCAGATTTTTCTCTCTCCTATTTTCAATGACAGCCTAGCTGGATATAGTATTCTTGGCTGCATATTTTTCTCGTTTAGTGCTCTGAATATATCTTGCCAGTCCTTTCTGGCCTGCCAGGTCTCTGTGGATAGGTCTGTTGCCAATCTAATGTTTCTACCATTGTAGGTTACATATCTCTTCTCCTGAGCTGCTTTCAGGATTTTTCTCTTTGTCTCTGAGACTCGTAAGTTTTACTATTAGATGTCGGGGTGTTGACCTATTTTTATTGATTTTGAGAGGGGTTCTCTGTGTCTCCTGGATTTTGATGCCTGTTTCCTTCCCCACATTAGGGAAGTTCTCTGCTATAATTTGCTCCAATATACCTTCTGCCCCTCTCTCTCTCTCTTCTTCTTCTGGGATTCCAATTATTCTAATGTTGTTTCGTCTTATCGTATTGCTTATCTCTCGAATTCTGCCCTCGTCATCCAGTAGTTGTTTCTCTCTCTTTTTTTCAGCTTCTTTATTTTCCATCATTTGGTCTTCTATATCACTGATTCTCTCTTCTGCCTCATTTATCCTAGTAGTTAGTGCCCCCATTTTTGATTGCACCTCATTAATAGCCTTTTTGATTTCGACTTGGTTAGATTTTAGTTCTTTTATTTCTTTTATTTCTCCAGAAAGGATTTCTCTAATACCTTCCATGCTTTTTTCAAGCCCAGCTAGTATCTTTAAAGTCATGATTCTGAACTCTAGGTCCGACATCACACTAATGTCCATTGAGTAGGTCCCTGGCAGACGGTAGTACCTCTTGTTCTTTTTGTTGAAGTGATTTTTTTCGTCTTGTCATTTTGTCCAGAGGAGAATAGATGAATGAGAGAACAAAGTGCTAACAGGTTAACAATGTCCCCAGCAAATGTACTCTAATCAAATCAGAAAAGACCTGAAACCAGGGGAAAAGAAAGGGAAAGAAAGAAAAAAGAAAGAGAAAAAAAGAAAAAGATAAAGATAAAAACAAACAAAAACAGAACAAAACAAAACAAAAAAGAATATGATCAAATATGATCAGGCTGGTGCATAGATCAGTGCCACACACTAGATTTTGGGTGTATTTTGGTCTGTTAGAAGAAAGTGCCTCCTAAAATTTTAAAGAAAGAAAGACATATATGTACAAAATGAGGATTGATACGATGAAGGGATTGAATATGACTGTAAAGATGTAAAGTATAAAAAATTTTAAAAAAGTAATAAGATGTTTGAAAAAAGAAAGAAGAGGATTAAAAAAAAGGAAAGAAAGAAAAAAAAAGGGAGAGAATGTGATCAGGCAGGAGATTAGAACAAAGCCATACACTAGAGATTTAGGGTATATTTTGATATGTTAGAAGAAACTGTTTCTCAAAATTTTAAAGAGAGAACAACTTATATATATATGTCAAAAATAAGGGTAACTACTATGAAGGGATAGAATATGACTCTAAAAATGAAAAATGAAAATTTTTTTTTAAAAAAGGGATTGATAAGATGTTGGTTGAAAAAGGGAAAAAGCAAAATTAAAAAAACAGTTAAAAGAAAATTAACTTTGAAAGAGTAATGAATCATGGTAAATAAGCCATGAATTCTACGTGCAGTATTCCCCTAGTGCTGGAGTTCTGTCGTTCTCATTGATCAGTAAACTTGGTCTTGGCTTGCTGGCTGTTCGTGCTGATCTTCTGGGGGAGGGGCCTATTGCCGTGGTTCCCAAATGTCTTTGGGGAGGCGGAATTACCCTGCCCTTGTCGGTCGGGCTAAGCAATCTGCTTGGGTTTGTTCTCGGGAGCTTTTGTTCCCTGCAAGCTTTCCGTACAGCACTGGAGGATGACAGTGAAAATGGAGGCCTCCCAATCGCCCCGTAGGAGCTGAGAACTTGCAGCCCCGCTCCTCAGTGCGCCCCCAGAGAAAAGCAGCCAGTCACTCCCGTCTCTCCGGTCTCCGGCCGCACTCCGTGCTCCCCCGGCCTGTGACCGAGCGTTTCTATCTCTGGCACCCAACCCCATGTGGAGTCTCCAAACCCAGCAGATCCCTGCAGTGTGCTCCTGCGCCGCTCCTCCCGGGGGAGGAGGGTGAGTCTCCCCGGATCTGCTGCTTGTTGGGTCCCTGCTGGAGGAGCAGTGGCCTGACTGTCACCAATCACAGTTTATGGCAACCCCGAGCTGAGAGCCCTCGCCTCGGCTCCATCTCTGCAGCCGGCTTCCCCGCTCCAATACCTGGGAGCTCTGCTGCACTCAGGCACCCCTGGTCTTTCTGTGACCCCGAGGGTCCTGAGACCACACTGTCCTGTGAGGGTTCCACCCCCCTGCTTAGCCACTGGAGTGACGTCCCTCAGCGGAGCCGACTTCTAAAAGTTCCGATTTTGTGCTCCACGGCTCTATCACTTGTCAGAAGTGGCCGACGGAGGCCCCCTCCCCCGCCATCTATCCTCCCGAATATCGCCTCGGATTCACTTCTCCGCTCATCCTACTTTCCAGAAAGTGGTCGCTTTTCTGTTCAGAGAGTTGTTGCTATTCTTTTCTTCGATCTCCTGTTGAGTTCGTAGGTGTTCAGAACAGTTTGATCCCTATTCAGCTGAATTCCTGAGACCAGATGAAATCCAGGTCTCCTACTCCTCCACCATCTTGCTCCACCCCTCTGTCTTTTCATTCTTAAGAGTATCTTTCAAAGAGGGGTGCCTGGGTGGCTCAGTCGGTTAAGCATCTGACCGGCTCAACGGGGAGTCAGCTTCTCCCTCCCCCTCTGCTCCCTTCCCCCTGCTCCCCCATGCTCTCTCTGTCTCTCTCAGATAAGTAAATAAAACCTTTTTTTTTAAAAAAATCTTTCAAAGAGAAGTTTTTGTTTTTAGTCTGGTTTATTAATTTTTTCATTTATAGATTGTGCACTTAGTATTATAACTAAGAAATCTTCACCTAACACAGTGTCACAAAAATGTTCTCCTAGGTTTCCTTCTAGAAGTTTTATAGTTTTAGGTTTATATTTAGATATGATTAATTTTTTATGCTTTCTTTTTTTTTTCCTGAGAGGGAGAGCGAGAATATTAAGCAGGCTCCATGCCCAGCAAGGAGCCTGACACATGCTTGATCTCATGACCCGAGCTGAAATCAAGAGTTGGAATTCTTAACCGATTGAGCTTCCCAGGCACCCCAGGTTCAGGTTAATTCTTGAATATGTGTGATGTATGGATCAAAGTCTTTGTGTGTGTGTGTGTGTGTGTGTGTGTGTGTGTGTGTGTGTGTGTGTGGTTGTTTCAGCATAATTTACTGAGAAGACCCTCCTTTCTCCTCTGAATTGTTGTTTTACCTTCATCGAAAATCAGCTGTCCACACATGTGTGATTCTATTTCTGGACTCTCTATGGTCTTCCATTGATTTATTTGTCTATCTTTACACTAAGATCACACTGCCTTGATATCTGTAGCTTTATAATAAACATTGAAATCAGGTGATATTAATCCTTCAATTTTCTTTTTCTTTTTCAAAGCTGTTTGTCTATTCTATGTCCCTTGCATTTCTGTGTGAATTCAGTCTTTCCCCTCATCTGATGTTAATGATAGGTTTTTCGTAGGTGCTCTCTATCTGATTAAGAAAGTTCCCTTCTCTTTCTACTTTGCCTAGAGTTATCAGAAGTAATGTTGGATTTTGTTAAGTGTTTCTTCTGCATCTATTGAGATGATGATGTGGTTTTTCATTTTAATTTGCTAATATGGTGAATTATATTTAAAAATGTTGATTGATTCTTCAATGTTAAATTAACCTTGCATTTTTGGGGTTAAATTCCACTCCCTCTGGTCATGAAATATTATCCATTTTAAACAGGGAGTTGTCTTTTAAAGAGTTACACAGTAAGCAAAAAAAAATATATTTTCCCCCTTGTTTATTTATTTTTACATAAGTGGGTTAATACCTTTGGGTATTTTTCTACTTGCTAATATAACATGGGCACATCTAGTTATAAAGGTTGAGGAGTTTTAATACTGCAAGCAATGCTGCAGTAAACATCCTTGAACACATATCCTTACATTCTGATATTTTTTTCACCCATAGGAATAGAGTCCCAAAAGTGAGTTTGCTGGCTATATATACACTCTTAATTAGTAAATACTGTCACATTACTCACCAGCAATGTAGAAGCCTCATCAACACTGGATATAATTTTTACCAATCTGATAGTAATTGTTATTTTAATTTGCATTTCCACACGTGCTATGGGGACTGAGGTTTTCATTGGTTTACTGACCATTTAGATTTCTTCTTCCTCTGTTTCTATCCTTTTTCTGTTTTTCTATTACTATCACATCATGCAAATGATTTTTCCTGAAGTTAGAATCACAGCTCACACCCTATTTAAGAATATAGTCCAAATGAAATAAAGGTTTAAATAATGAAACACAGAACAATCAAGTTATCAATAAGAAAATATAAAATACCTGTATGAACTTGGGATCAGAGAGATTTTCTTGAGCAAGAAAATTCAGAAGCAATAAAGGAAAGACATTTCACTACATTAAAGTTTTACTTGTATTTTTTCACTTTTAAATCATGAATAGATATCGCTTTGGGAATTTTTTTATAAGGTTTTTTTTTTTTTTAACTGTCAGCAGATATTAACAATGCTATCGTTATTCCTAAGTCCTACGATGAGACATGTTGAAAACTTCATCAGACACAGGTGCTGAGCTCTCGGGGACAGAGAACCCAACACAACTGCCTTTCAGTACCGCTGCTACCACTAACTAGAAACTGGGACTGGCATTCCAAGTTTGCGACTCCTACTTTTGTACCCTGTCCACCAAGGATTATCCCCTGTACTAGCCTATTTCCTTGATGACGGCCTCCCTAAACACACTGGACCACCAGGTCCCAGGGTCCCGCCACCCGCATCACAGATGTGGCAGGTCTGAACACAGAGGCTCCCCTGCAAGCGCACGCTGTGTTACAGTCTGGGAAATGAGAGAACTCACCTAAATGGGGAAACAGATCCGTGTCCAACTGATGTTCCTGGGTGCACAGTTTCACCAGTCTGTGCAGGCGACTTATACAGGAGAAGTGTGGAGAGAAGGCTGTGGCTTTCATGAGGATGCAGTCAGTCCTGGGTGGCTCCACGGCAGGAGCCCTACCGGATGGCAGGAGGGGCAGCAGCCTCTTGTGGGGCAACTGCCTTGCTTGTGCTATAGTGTGTGTGGTGGGGGCCACTCCCTGCATTGGTAGGCTGGTGCTCAGAGGTGGAAGGGACTTGCAGACTACACCCTGCGGTGGCAGTGGCGTTGGAGGTTTCAAGAACGTGGCTAAAGGTGACAGGTGGGAGAGCTGTGGCGGGGGCTGCTGATGTGAAGGCACAGGAGGGGGACTAAAGTGCTCTCGTTGGACTTCTAAAATCTCCATCTCTCTCTGGCGCTGCCCATTCTGGGCCAACTTGCTCTGCAACTTCTTTCTCACAGTTGCCCCTTTCTTTAGGTCATCATCTTCCTTGTTGAAAGTGAATGGGTCTTCCAACTTGGTTTCCAGGTAGTGGAGAGGGACCCTAGCCCTGGGTGGAGAGAGGGACATTCCATGCAGTCCTTTGGGCATCTTCAAGGCCAACGGGGGCACCGTCAGACTAAAGGCCATGTCCATCTGGTGCATGACCTTTACCTCATCTATAGGGTCATTCTTTTTTTTCATCTCTTTTTTCGGGATAAATTCAAGTACCTGCAAGTGGCTGTTGCAGTACTTACGATCCTCTGATTTCGGGATGCGGTTGGTGCAGTGTTGGCTGTTATACCTGGCCACATATTAACATTGCTTGAAGGGGGCAGTCTTGTCCTCCAGAACATGTCTGATACAGAAAGCATACCTGTTGAATCGCCGCTGCTTGCACAGTTTGGGGCTATATGAACACAAGGGCTTATTGTCAACCTCAGAGAAGTGTATATGTTTCCCTTCATACATCACGTGACTCTATTCCTTGTGAATATCAGCTGATCTTAACTCTTTTGCAGCATAGCAATGTTAAGAGAACCCCAAGTATGCCACAGTTTGGAATGCTGCAGAATCAAGATGAAGCACGTGGTCTCGGTGAGCAGGCTCCCCTCTGACTTCTCTCCATCTCCACTGTCAATGCTACGGCCTCAGGTCCAACCTTCCATCTCTTCTCTGCAGCTGCCTCACTGGCCTGTTCCAGTCTTGCCCTCCCTCACTCCACTCTATACAACTCGGATCCTCTAAAACGCAAATAATTTACTTGGCCAAAGACCTTCAGGGTCTGCGTAGGAACGTAAAAGGAATCCAAACTCCTGAGCCCACCACGTAAACTCCTTACTGGGCCAGCAACAACAACAACAACAACAACGACAACAACAACAAAATCTTACCAACATATTTACCATTTCCCATGGTGTTCACTCTTTACTGTGGATTTACATTTCCAAGTGGCATCATTTCCTTTCCATTTCTTCCCTTCCTCATTCTTACCTTCCTGAAGGACTTCCTTTATCCCTTTTCTATGTCTCAATGTCTATTTCACTTATATTCTAAAAGAGATTCTTATGGGGTATAGATTGTTTTCTTCTTTCAGGACTTTAAAGACGTTGCTTTGTTGTTAACCTCCTTTATTGTTTCTTATAAAAAAAATTCATGCTTATCTTTGTTCCTCTGAATGTAAGTTGTCTTTTTTCTCGATCTGGTTTTAAGATTTTTCCTTTAACACTGGATTTCAGAAATTTGATATACAATGTGTCTTGGTATAGTTTTATTTATGTGTCTCATGTTTGTGCAGAAGTTTGTTGAACTTGGAGTTTTGAAAAATTAAGAAATTTCGAAAATTTGAAAAATTGCAGGTATGATTTATTCACACATTTTTCTGTTTCTCCCTCTCCTTGGTCTCCTTTGGAGACTTTAATTATATGTATATTAGGCTCCTTGATGTTTTCCCACAGTTTAATGATGCTCTGTTCATTTATGTTTGAGTCTTTATTCTCTCTCTGTTTTATTTTGAATAGCTTCTTCTGGTATGGTTTTATATTCATTAATCTTTTTTTATGTAATGTTTAATCTGCTTTAAATCACATCTAATGTATTTTTTTTTAATCACAGATGTTGTAATTTTAATCTCTGGAGGTTGAGTCTTTAAAAAATATCTTGGGCGACTGCCTTCGGCTCGGGTCGTGATCCCGGGGTCCTGGGATCGAGTCCCGTATCGGGCTCCCTGCTCAGCGGGGAGCCTGCTTCTCCCTCTGACCCTCTTCCCTCTCGTGTTCTCTATCTCTCATTCTCTCTCTCTCAAATAAATAGATAGAATCTTTAAAAAAAAATATCTTCATGTCTCTCCTTTAGCATATTCAGTATGTCCTCCAGCTTTCCGAACATTGCAATATAGGTATGGTAACTGTTGTAAACTGCTTCTCTGCAGTTATAGCAAGTGTATCCGTTCTGGGTATGCTTCAACTGATTGTTTTCTCTCCTTGTAATGGATTGTAGTTTTCTGCTTCTTTGCATGTCTAGTGACTTATTATAAGCTTTACCTTGTTGGATACTGGATATTTATATATTCTTATAAATATTCCTGAACTTTGTTCTGGGATGCAGTTAATTTACTTGGAACAGTTGGATCCTTTCAGGACTTGCCTTTAAGATTGTTAGGCAGAGCTAGAACTGTCTTTAGTTTAGGGTTAATTATTCCTCACCACTTTTGAGTATCTGCCACGCAGCCCGTGAATTATCATATTTTCTGGTCTGGTTGGCAGGAACAGGCACTAATCCTGGGTCTGTGCGTGTGCCAGGCATTGCTCCCTCTGACCCTACAGGCAGTTCTTACAAGCATACTCTGATCAGTACTCTGCTGAGTACTCCGGGGGGAACACCGTCTGCAGATCTCTGGAGCATGCGCTCGCTCTTTCCGTCTTTCTCTGTGCAGTTCTGTCCCTTAATGGTGCTCTACCCTGCGTGCAGATTACAGGCATCCCAGCTGCTGTGGTCTTCTTGGCCTTTCAGCTATGTTTCTTTGACTCAGAATCCATCAGGCTTGCCTGGGTTCATTTCTTGTTCATTTCCTCATTAAAGGAGTTTCTTTGTTGCCTGGTATCCAGTGTCTTGTAAACCAGAGTTTCATATATATATATATATATATATATATGGATATATGAATATACATTTATTTTTATATATATATATTTTTAAGTTGTTTCTAGAGTGAGAATAAATACATTCCCTGTACTCCATCTTGGTGAGAAGTAGAAGTTCCCAGATTCTGTCAGTAAAGTCAAGGCCTTGATGAAATACTGGGGAAAATTACTCCTTGTATTCACCTTCAGATGGAGGGTCTTCCTACCGTCTTCCCTTCTGGCTGAAGGGGGGCCTTAGGCTTTGACTTAGCTGGGGTCTTGGGACTGGGCTTGGGGTGAGGATTTGGAGAGCCCAACCCTTCCTGTGGGGTGAGAAGGGGGCAATGCTATTTATATTCCAGATGAGAGAGGGTCAGAGAGTCTAGGTACAATTTTTTTCTTTAAAATTTTTTTTAAAAGTTTTATTTACTTATTTGAGAAAGAGCACGCACGAGTGGGGAGATGGGCAGAGGAAGAGGGAGAGACAGAATCTCAAGCAGACTCCACGCTGAGCACAGAGCCCGATGTGGGGCTTGATCCCACAACCCTGAGATCATGACCTGAGCTGAAATCAAGAATGGATGCTTAACAGACTGTGCCACTCAGGTGCCCCTAAAATATTACATTCTATATTCTCTTAGTAAGTCTAACATTTCTTTAGGCCCTGGCTTTCTAGTTCAGTACTTGCAAATGAAATCCTGCTTCTCAAGTAGGACGTCCGACGCAGAAGGAACTCTGGGTAGATGAGAGGATTGGGCCTGAGGGGTTGGTAAGCGAAGCAGTACAGCTAATTAGAAACTTTTCAGATAATCTTGGAAACAGAAAGCACTTAGCAGGATGAAGTCATGGCCTATATTTTGAAATTATAACAGTTTTGTGAGTTAAAAAAATTCTTTTGAGCCAATTAGATTTCCAGCGTTTCTCTTCTCCGTAATATGTTCTTTAAAAGCCTCTGAACACTTTTTATGCTAATTGGTCTTCAGGGGTAGTGGTATTTAAGCTGAAAACTGCTACTTTAAAAGTTGTTTAAATGGTCATTTTTCTTTGTCAGACAGAATATCCTCAGACTTCATGTCTGTGTCTTCTCCATTTATGCCTCAAAGCAAATACGTCAATAAATGTGACAAACTCCATGCCTTCCAGAATGTTGCTAGAGATTTATTATTGGCAGAAACAAAAATAGGTCTGAAACTTCAAATTCCAGAGTATAAGTCTACATACAGAACAAACAAAATAAAGCGAATGGATTTGGGTAAAGAGAAGTTTTAGATTTCTGGAACTGGAGGGCTGTGTATCTCTTGAAGGGACACCGCAGAGCGTCAGAGGGGCTGGAAGCTACAGGATGAACGCAACATATTGTAGAACATCTATTTTACCTGTTGGTGAAATTTTAAAACATTGTTTAAAAGCACACAGACATATTATGGTATAAACTGTAAATTTTCTTCAATTTTAAGATAAAAATCAGACTTAGGAAAAATACTGAGCTTGGATTAGTTTAGGCCATGCCCTCAGACTCTGGAAGGCAAGGGAAATTCTGACCATTCTCCTGCATGGAAAGGGGTGCTTCAATGGAAAAAACTGAGAAGTCTTGGTCTAAAATTACGGAGCCCCTTAGAAAAGGGAAGGGGAGAGGTGCCCCTTATGGAAGACTTAAAATTGTGCAGTGGGCTTGGAGAGAGAGGTTGCTGGGCCAAGCCCACAGAGACACCAAGCGCTACTGAAATGGAGACAAGACCTCCCTCCTTCCCTTCCTCCATCTATCAATGGCTTTATTAAATGCCTCCTATATATCTAGGATAGTAATAAGTGATGAGGACAAAAATAAATAGATGGTGATCTCAAAGAATTTAATGTCTAGTGTAAGAGTCCTCAAAGTTGCTCTTGCCCCAACATATAGAATTACAAAAACCTTTGCTAGATCTTTTGAGCAGTGCCAGACACAGTTCAAAGTGACTTATATGAAAGAACTTTTTAATAGTCACAGTACCTTTATGGTGTAAGTACTATTATTGTTTCCATTGCCTAACTGAGGAGCAGGTGGACTGTGTTCTGCGGACTGAGTCATTGTCTAGAGGGACAGACATGTTTATAAATAATTATAATGCTATAAGTGTAATTGGAACACAAGAATAGTGAGGAAGTGGAGATCCCTGATTCCAGATGGAAGACCAAATGAGCATGGAAACTTCAATATGGAAATTCCTTCTTTTTCCTGCCAATTATCACAGAATCCAGAATTTCAGGCCTGATACATGACTTTTCACAGCATCTGGCCTGTTTTGAACAAGTTCAGTGGCACAGCACTCCTGACCTCACAAGACAGCTCATGGTCTTTCGCTGGCCTGAATGGTAGGAGATGTTATATAGTGTATCCAAATCTACCTCCTGGTAATTTCTGAAAACCAGCCCCAGTTTGGTTTCTTAAGGCAGCTTTTCCCAATGTTCTGTGTATGAGATGCTAGTAGGCATTATATGGGGAAATGAAAGAGAGGATTGTAGTGTACAGTAAGTATGGTAAATAAACTCTTAACAAAGATTTTCTTATGAGAGGATTTTCTCAGAATCTTTTGTATGCTAACGTGCCTTGTGAATCTCAGAGGTGGACTGCCTTTGTAGCATTTCCCAAATATATTCACCCACCCAACTCTTTTCTTGATAGCCACATATTAAGAACCAGTCAATAACCATTGAAAATGGCTTGGAGGAGTAAGGCTCTGGTGTCCCTCAGTTAGGATGGGCATGATCCTCCTCTCCCGGGACAGCTTTTCAAATCCTGAGCATGTGCTCCAAGTATAGTCTTCTCCAAACTGAACATCACTGCATCTTTCAGCCTGCTGCCTGGTTAGGTTTTCAGACTTTCTCTCTCTGGTCACCTTTCTCTGGGTAGCTCCAGTTTGCTGAAGCTCCTCCTAAAGTGTGGGTTTTAGCACTGAGTATAGTAGTCCTACAGTGGTTTTTGGTTTGGTTCCACTAGGCACAGTTAGAACCCTTGGAACACTATCATTCTGTCTATTTCCAACCTCACAGGGTGGGCTAATCAACTCTGAGCACAGAAATGGTGGGTTCCACAGGCAAGAGAAGCTTGTGGAATTTGGAGCAGTTCAGAGAACAAATAGAACTATTTTTATTTTTGAAGGTTTGAAATGTCTTAAAAAAGCAAACATCGGAGAGCCTATTATGTGCAAGGCACTACAGAGGGTAGAAGAGATGTAAGCCATTCGTTTTTCACTCAAAGAGATGATCATTGAACGAAGGTGATGGTTAACAGAAAAGGTCAAAAACACAAGATAATATCAACAAATACCAAATTATGCAGATGAACTACAGTGGTGGGGATTTAAGTAAGATTAACCACTAGCTGTTTGCATATTGCCTCCACAAAATTCCATACATCTACTGAGGACAAATAAACATTGTCGATGGGCTGAAAGAAGTGCCTTGTTGTGAAGAGTCTGTGGGCCTCCAAAGAGCATGGCATTGACGTTTTGATCACTGAAAACTTTTTCCCAATGATATTTTATAATGTTAGAAGTGTGTTTCCTGGAAGAAAGCAATGTTTACTCCACGTCAGAAATCATGTCCTGAACTGGAGTCAACTTCTAAAAAAGACCTATGCTTCAATGCCAAAGAGGAGAGGAAATTTTTTAGGGTACAAAGTATTATTCTGAGTAAGTTGAGAAATACAAATACTTTCTTCTCAAGGTAACTCCCACAACCAAGGCAGGGCAGCGTGGTGGCTGAGAGCACAGACATTGGAGCCAGATTGCCCTGTTTCCATCCTTGCTCTTGCACTTAGTGAGTGAGTGGCCATGGCTAAGTACTTCATTTCTCAGTGCCTTGTTTTCTTTTGTTTTAAATATGGGGCTATTAAAAGAAAATACTGGCAGTGATCCCTTTGACATTGGCCTTTGTAACATTTTTCCAGATATGTCTCCTCAGGCAAGGGAAACAAAAGCAAAATAAACTTTTGGGCCTACACCAAAATAAAAAGCTCTGCACAGCAATGGGAGCAATCAACAAAACAAAAAGGCAGCCTACTGAATGGGAAAAAATATTTGCAAATGATATATCTAATGAGGGGTTAGTATTCAAAATATATAAAGAACTTATATAACTCAATAGCAAAAACCAAATAATCCAAATAAAAAAATGAGCAGAGGACCTGAATAAACATTTTTCCAAAGAAGGCATGTAGATGATCAACAGACACATAAAAAGATGCTCAGCATCACAACCGTCAGGGAAATGTAAATCAAAACCACAATGAGATATCACATCACACTTGTCAGAATGGCTAGAATTAAAAAGACAAAAAAACAAGTGTTGGTGAGGATGTAGAGAGAAAGGAACCCTCATGCCCTGTTGGTGGGAATGCAAACTGGTGCAGCCACTGTGAAAACAGTATGGAGGTTCCTCAAAAAATTAAAAATAGAAATACCATATGATCCAATAATTCCACTACTGGGTATTTACCCAAAGAAAACAAAAACACTAATTTGAAAAGATATCTGCATACCTGTGTTTATTGCAGTCTTATTTATAATAGCCAAGATATGGAAGAAACCTAAGTATCGATCAATAGAGACACACACACACACACACACACACACACACACGAATATTATTAAGCCATAAAAAGGGATGAGGTCTTGCTATTTGAGACACCATGGATGGACCTAGAGGGTATTAAGTGAAATAAGTCAGAGAAAAGCAAATGCCATGTGATTTTACTTATATGTAGAATCTAAAAAACAAATGAACAAAAAAACAGAAATCGACCCATAAAGACAGAAAGCAAACTGATGGTTGCCGGGGGGGGGGGTGAGGGGCTGGGGCAAAATGTGTAAAGGGAGTGGGAGGTACAGGCTTCCAGTTATGGAATGAAGAAATCATGGGGATGAAAGGCACAGCACAGGGAATATAGTCAGTGGTGCTGTAATAGTGTTGTGTGGTGACAGATGGCAGCTATGCTCATGGTGAGTGTAGCATAACGTATAGGACTGTGGAATCACTATGTTTGACACCTGAAACTAGTGTAGCATCGTATGTCAATGTTATGATACTTCAATTAAAAAATCAGATATTAGAAAAAAATCAGATGTTAGGGCGGGGAAATAATCAAATATGAAGCATATATCAAATTCCTGTTCATCCAGCAAGGTTATCTGAATAGAAGATTACAGGTAATGAATCTGATATTTTTACCAGATGGAAAAAGGAAGTTAGGCAGATGCTGACTTTAGGTGTAAAAAAAAAACTTGTGTTTGAACTCACCTCCACCCCTCACCCACTGTGTGGCCCCAGACAAGTGATATAACCTCTGAATCTTGGTTTCTTATCTGATGAATGCTGCTGATAATTCCCAACTAATAGGGTATGGTGATGGTGAAATTCAGTGGTACTTCTGTACCAGGGACGGCAGGTGCTCAATAAATACATTCATATTTTAATGCATGCAAAATAGCAGAAAGCAAGGATGAGCAAAAACTGTAGCGGGCAGAATGAAGTTCCTTGAGTTCAAGTCCTAAGGAGTATCTGGAGTCTACTGTTGGTCAACCACACAACAGCTGGGAAGTGTTCACAAGGCTTTAAAGGGAGGGAGGGTCAGCTTGTGGTCCTTTACAGCTGGTCATTACGGACAGCCACTTACTAAATATTTGTTTTGCCCTGTCAATATCTGTGTCTGTTCTCTTACCTCCCTTGAGCTAATGTTTAACCAGCAGCCCACTCTTCCTGTCCTAACATTAAACACCCTAATTTCCAAATTTGGCTAAGTCTTCATTTTTTATTTCTTTGTTTTGCTCTTTAAAGTGGAGGCAGATCATATTTAGTTAAATAGATGTATAATAATAGAATGTGAACGTGGGAGGGAGTGCTGCTTGTCACCCAGCTCAAGTGTTACAGATAAATAAATGGAAGCTCAGGAAGGTTTACTTAACATTCTCAAGGCTGTTGATAGACTGCACGCGTCTTACTACATCATGCTGGGGCATTGAGCAAAGACTGGAATTGGAAAGAAGAATACATAAGGCTACTAAATCATGGGGATTGGAAAGAAGAATACATGAAGCTACTAAATCATGCTTACTCACAGGATTGGTATGAGTGTTAATGAGTTTCTATATGTGAAGCTGTGAGAACACTCAGAATCTTCCTTCTTATTATTTATTTATTGCTGTATAACAAATCCCAACACTTAGCTTAAAACAGGAACAATGAATGATGATGAGCATCTTTTCATCTGTCTGTTGACCATCTGTATGTCTTCTTTGAGAAATGCCTACTCATGTCTTCTGCCCATTTTTAATTGGATTATTTGTTTTTTGGGTATTGTATAAGTTCTTTATATATTTTGGATACTATCCCTTTATAGGATATGTCATTTGCAAATATGACATTTAGTAGGCTGCCTTTTAGTTTTGTTGATTGTTTCCTTCCCTGTGCAGAAGCTTTTTATTTTGATGTCATTCTAATAGTTTATTTTTGCTTTTTTTTTTCTTGTCTCAGGAGACAGATCTAGAAAAACGTTGCTCTGGCCAGTGTCTGAGCAATTACTGCCTGTGCTCTCTTGTGGGATTTTTATAGTTTCAGGTCTCACATTTAGGTCTTTAATCCATTTTGAAATCATCTTTTTGTGTGGTGTAAGACAGTGGTCCAGTTTTATTCTTTTGCATGTAGCTGTTCCATTTTCCCAACACCATTTGTTGAAGAGATTATCTTTTTCCCATTGGATATTTCTTCCTGCTTTGTTGAAGATTAATTGACCATATAATTGTGGGTTTATTTTTAGATTTTCTGTCCTGTTCTATCTATGTGTCTTTTTTTGTATCAGTACTATACTGTTTTGATTACTACAACTTTGTAATATAACTTGAGGTCTGCAGTTGTGATGCCTCCAGCTTTGCTTTTCTTATTCAAGATTGCTTTGGCTATTTGGGGTCTTTTGTTGTTCCATACAAATTTTAGGATTGATTGTTCTGCTTCTGGGAAAAATGCTGTTGGTATTTTGATAGAGATTGCATTAGATGTGTAAATTGCATTGAGTAGTATAGACATTTTAACAATATTTGTTCTTCCAATCCATGAGCATGGAATGTCTTTCCATTTCTTTGTGTCATCTTCAGTTTCTTTCATCAGTGTTTTATAGTTTTCAGAGTACAGGCCTTTCACTTCTTTGGTTAAATTTATTCCTAGGTACTTTATTATTTTTGGTGCAGTTGGAAATGGAATTTAATTCACTTTCTGCTGCTTCACTATTCATATATAGAAATGCAACAGATTTCTTTCTTTCTTTTTTTTTTTTTGCAACAGATTTCTGTACATTGATTTTATATCCGGTGATCTTACTGAATTCATTTATCAATTCTGTTAGTTTTTTAGTGGAGTCTTTAGTGTTTTCTATATATAGTATCATGTCATCTGCAAATAGGGAAGGCTTTACTTCTTCCTTTCCAATCTGGATGCCTTTTATTATTTTGTCTGATTGCTGTGGCATGGACTTCTATTACTATGTTGAATAAGGGTGGTGGGAATGGATATCCTTATCTTGTTCCTGACCTTAGGGGAAAAGCTCTCAGTTTGTCCACACTGAGGACGAGGTTTGCTGTGAGTTTTTCACATAAGGCCTTGATTACATTGAGGTATGTTCCCTCTAGACCTCCTATGCAGAGGGTTTTTATCATGAATGGTTATTGTACTTTGCCAAATGCTTTTTCTGCATCTATTTATTTTTTTCTTTTTTTCCCTATCTGTTTATTTATTTATTTTGATGTAGTGTTCCATGATTCATTGTTTTCATGTAACACCCAGTGCTCCATGCAGAACGTGCCCTCTTTAATACCCATCATCAGGCTAACCCATCCCCCCACCCCCTCCCCTCTAGAACCCTCAGTTTGCTTCTCAGAGTCCATAGTCTCTCATGGTTCATCTCCCCCTTCATTTTTCCCTTCCTACTATCTTCTTCTTTTTTTTTTTTTTTAACATACATTATTTGCTTCAGAGGTACAGGTCTGTGATTCATCAGTCTTACACCCTGTGAATTTCTGCATCTATTTAAATAAGCATATGGTTTTTATCCTTTTACTTACTGATGTGACATATAACATTGATTGATTTGCAAATATTGAACCACCCTTGCATCCCAGGAGTTAATCCCACTTAATCGTGGTGAATGATTTTGTTAATGTATTGTTGGATTCGGTTTACTAGTATTTTGTTGAGGATTTTTTCGTCTATGTTTATCAGAGATCTTGGCCTATAGTTCTCTTTTTAGTGGTGTCTTTATCTGGTTTTGGTATCAGGGTGATGTCCTTATAGGATGACTTCAGAAGTTTTCCTTCCTCTTCTATTTTTTGGAATATTTTGAGAAGACTAGATGACAACTCCTCTTTAAATATCAGGTAGAATTTGCCTGGGAAGCTGTCTGGTCATGGACTTTTGTTTGTTGGGAGTTTTGTGTTACTAATTCAATTTCTTTGCTAGTAATCAGTCTGTTATAATTTTCTGTTTCTTCCTGCTTCGGTTTTGGTAGTTTATGTGTTTCTAGGAATTTATCCATTTCTTCTAGGTTGTCCAATTTGTTGGCATATAGTTTTTCATAACATTCTCATAATTCTTTGTCTTTCTCTGGTGTTGGTTATTTCTCCTCTCTCATTTGTGATTTTATTTATTCAAGTCATTTCTCTTTTTCTCTTGATAAGTCTGCCTGGAGTTTTATCACTTTTGTTGCGTTTTTTCAAAAAACCACCTCCTGGTTTCATCAATCTGTTATTATTTTTTTAGTTTCTCTATCATTTATATCTGCTCTAATCTTTATTATTTCCTTCCTTCTGCTGGTTTTGGGTTTTGTTTGTTCTCTTTCTAGATCCTTGGTATATGAGATTAGGTTGTTTATTTGAGATTTTTCTTGCTTCTTGAGGTAGGCATGTATTGCTATAAACCTTCCTCTTAGAACCACTTTTGCTGCATCCCAAAGATTGTGGACAATTGTGTTTTCTTTGGTATTGTTTACATGTAATTTTTTATTCTTTGATTTCTTGGTTGACCCATTCATTGTTTAGTAGCATGTTATTTAGCTTCCATGTATTTGTGGACTTTCCAGATTTTTTTCTTGTGGCTGATTTCTAGTTTCATAGCATTGTGGTCAGAAAAGATGCATACTATGACTTTGATTGAAAAAGTATATTCTTTTAAAAAAAGAAACAACAACAAAACAACAAAAATACCAATTGCAGTTTTGAGGAATGGAAATAATGATGTATTTTTTTTTTTTGCTTGACTTAACTGCTATTCATTTTTAGTAGAAGTGTGAACACTTGCTTACCACATTCTGTTTATAGATTTATTTACATAGAGCCTGAGAGACCTTCAGATATTTAGCTATTTGTCTGCACAAGAGAGTTTATTGAGATATAGAATAAAAATTAGCAAGAAGCAAATATTATCTACCAAGTGTCAAAGCTTAAGCCATGGCCAAACAACTTGGTTTGGCACTTAGAAATAAAGGTTAGCTCCTTTCTCCATATGCTGAAGGCTGATCTATTTCTCCATTTTCTTGGCATCATTTTCCCAAAGCACATACACTACTTCACTGATGGTTGTAGATGGAATTCTGTCCTTCTAACCAGCTTCAACCCAAGAGATCATTAACCATTTTAAACTTATTCAGGAATAAAAAATTCAGCCAATGGAGAAATCACTTTATAAGTCTATATTATGCTCTATTTATATTTATTAAGTCTTCACTTATCCTAGGAAAATGATGAAGTCTTACATTTTTGTGTTTTAGAGTTTACAAAGCATGTTTCCCATCCATTACCCCCATGAAAATCTTACTACTGTATAAGAGAAGACATTTTTATTTGATTTTATAGTTTAAGAAACCCAAGCTTCTGATATTTCTTGAGATCACTTGGCTAGCACTTGACAGGGTCTTTATATTCTGACTCATAAGCCAGGATTTCCACTCAAAAATGGACTGACAAGATTTGCAAGTTTACTGCATTTTTTAAACAAGGAAATCAATTGTGTTCTAATTACTAAGTATAGTTGACCCTTGGATAATATAGGGGTTAGGGGAGCTTACTTCCACATAGTTGAAAATTCCTGTTTAACTTTGGACTCCCCCAAAACTTAACACTAATAGCCTACTGTTGACTGGAAGCCCTACTGATAGCATAAATAGTCACTTAGCACATATTTTGTATGTTTTATGTATTAAATATTGTATTCTTACAATAAAGTAAACTAGAGAAAAGAAAATGTTATTAAGAAAATCATAAGGGGGCACCTGGGTCTCAGTCAGTTAAGCGTCCGACTCTTGATTTCACCTCAGATCATGATCTCAGGCTTGTTAGATCAAGGCCTGTGTCGGGCTCTACGCTTGGTGTGGAGCCTGTTTAAGATTCTTTCTCTCCCTCTCCCTTTGCTGCTTCCCCCATCTCTCTCTCTCTTCCTTTCAAAAAATCATAAGGAAGAGAAAATACATTAAGAGTACTATACTGTATTTTTTGAAAAAAAATCTGTAAGTGGGCCTGCATAGTTCAACCGTGTGTTGTTCAAGGGTCAACTGTACTTGATTTAAGCAGAAATTGAAATAAGTATAAAATGAAAGTAAAAAAATATGCCACTAAAATTTATTGAACATTTACTAATGTGCCAGGCACTGGAGAGGCCATGCATTATCTCATTTAATCCTCCCGACAACCCTAAGAAGTGGGGTACTATAGTTCTATGTTTATAGATTGAAGAAAGGGCTCCTAAAGGTTAAGAAAAAAAAAAATCAAAGGTCACGTGGCTAATGAGTATCAGAACTGTATTTGAACCCAAGTGTGTTAGATGCCAGAGCTAAAGACTTAACCACTCTTCCAACTGTCAAGGAGTTTCCATAAAGATGTTTTTTTCATGACACACAAAACACACATAGATCGTGTTTATTATTTCCTCTGTGTAGACCTAGTGCTATATGTTTTACATGCAGTGTCTCATTTGATTCTTAAACCAGGCCTGTGAAGGAAGAACAGTTCTTGCTTGCATTTTACAGACAGTACAGGAGAGGCACACAGGGAAGTGAAGTATCTTGCTCATAAATAGCACTTTGGATCTGAATCCAAATAATGATCTGCCCAGAATCTGAGCACTTCCCATCTATCTGATGCTTCAACTCAGTCTTTTCTCATTCTGTTTTGGTCAAAAGCTGGGAAGATATATGATTGTTCAGGGTGCTCGGGGTTCTTGGGCATGTCAAGGGAGCAACTTTGTCGTCTTGTCTTCTTCTGTCTTTTTCTACAAGAAAAAAGTAATAGGAGCTTTCTATAAGGACTTGGCATGAAGAATCATCTGGAAATACCACATTTTTATGCTTGAGCAGTAAATATGCTTCAAAGATTTTACTGTAAGGCAAGGGTTTGCACAAGTTACAAGTGTGTTTACTCCCATGAGTCTGAAAAGAGAACAAGATTAGGTTAAGTAGCTATTAATAACAGTTGAGAAGAAAAAATAATTTTGAGACTGGTTGTCACAGTTTCTTAAATAGATTATTGGGGTAATACTGGCTCCTTCTTTATTTTGTATTAATTTCAGGCACACACAGTTAGATTAATAGTCTTTATTACACACTGACTATACTGGTCCTTGTGACTTGTTCATATTGACTATCGATTTAAATCTATTTTAAAGGAAATTGAGAAGCTTATTCTAGTATATGCTCCCAGAACTACAGCTCTAGCATGTGGTTTATCTGTGAAATCTTTTCTCACACTTCACACATAAAACCTAGAGTGAAATTGCTTTGGAGAGTCTACCCTGAAGCCCAGAACGTGGTGGCAAATGACCATGTCATTGATAAGAAGCCTCTCTCCTTTCCACCAGGAGTTAATAAGTAAGATTTCAGGGCAGAGTCAGCCATAGGCTTGGTGAGAACACAGTATTCATGACATCCTCTCCAAATTCTAAGGAGATAAACAAGTGATGAGTTCTCAGGAAAATTGAGGCCATGTTTCCAGCGCTCTTAGAATCCTCATAAGCACCACTCCTCTGCCAATTAAAAAAGTTGCTCACGGGGCGCCTGGGTGGCTCAGTCGTTGAGTGTCTGTCTTCAGCTCAGGTTATGATCCCAGGGTCCTGGGATGGAGCCCTGCGTCTGGGCTCCCTGCTCAGCGGGGAGCCTGTTTCTGCCTCTCCTACAGCCCCTGCTTGTGTTCCCTCTCTTGCTGTGTCTCTCTCTGTGTCAAATAAATAAATAAAATCTTAAAAAAAAAAGTTGCTCACAACATCAATGCTTTTCCTTGGGAGGGCCAGTTGGGGTGAGGCCAGAAAGCTGCTTCTGACTGGAAACTTGGGGAACCTTATCTTGTCCGTGGCTTGGTTAGAACTCTTCTCACCAGGAATTTACAGAGAAAACTTGAGGTTGCTTAGGAGAGAAATCTCTTCCCAAGCAATCCATCCAGCAAAGACTTTTATACTTGTCTCTTCCTCATCATGACTTCCTCTTTCTGTTTCTATGGAAAGCATATGTATTCCAACTTCCCTTTCCCAAGGTGGATTGTAATTGTGAAACCAAAGTGCGAGCTGGGCATTTTGTGTTTCTCGTAGTTGATGTCATTGTAAAGACTGTTCCTCTATCAAGGGCATTTGGGTTAGTTTTCTTTTTTGGTTGTTTGTCTTTAGTTTGGCAGCACATTGCAGTGACTAAGAGCATGAACTCTGCAGTCATATTGACAGTTTCAAGTTCCAACCCCAACGTTGACTATCACATTTCAAAACAAATCTTTGGTAACTACCTCCTAAAATTGTTATAAGGATTAATTCAGACGTCCTTTGTAGCACATTTAGGACAGCTCTTGGCACATAGTAAGCGCTCAGTAAATGTTAGTTACTGACATTATGAATTATGATATTATATTAATATGAAATATATATAATTACTATTACATGCCTTAATAAATTTAGACTTTTCACCTGGCTAGATGCCCTGAAGTAGGATCTACTTCCCCTGAAGTAGATGCCCTGAAGTAGGGTCTAAGAGTGTATGGGTTGCAATTTTTATACATGGTGCCTAATTACTATCTAAAAAGTTTACAGTCCTACTGTTACTGAATGGGAGTGGCCTTCTTTCCAAATCTTACCAGCATGGGAGATTAGAAATAATTTCAGTTTTGGCTAATATGATGGTTAAATATGGTTTCTTTATCATTGAAACTTGCAATTTACTGACCTATAAAGAGACTTAGCATCTGTACATAGGTTTTTGGTAATTTTCAGATTTTCTTCTAAATCTAAACAGGCTATGTCTGTTCATAGCTTTTGTCTGTGGGATTTTACAGATATTGCTATTTTGAATAAATATTGCTAATTTATAAAAACTTGCCATGAATTAAGGATATAAGTTGAAAATATTTCTCTGATTATTTGTATTCCTTTTCTTTTGTGATCTTTTGCTATACTGCCGTTTCCATTTTTCATATAGACTGATATAACTGTTTTTCCTTTATGTCTTCTGGGTGTTCTGCTATTAAACACTTTTGAATGCTATGTATGTGCTAGAATCATTTTTTTTTTTCCATTTTGTTACAGCAGTGGCTCTCAATTTTCTGTGGGCATCAGAATTACTTGTGAAACTTTTTAAAGCTATGCTTTTTGGGGGGCTTGATCACAGAATTTCCTGAGGCAAGGCTTAGCCACATGTCCATTAAAAAGGAGAGTCTCATTTTGAAAAATGAGTGCTGCTTAAAAGTAGGTTTTTAAATTGTCCAAACACTGATGTAGTTGTTGAAGCTGGAATGTGTCTGCCTCAAACTGGTATGTTGAAATCCTGACCCCTGCAGTGTGATGGTTTTAGGAGACTGGGCCTGGGGAAGTGATTGTGTTGTGAGTGTGGCTTCTTCCTGAGTGGGATTCATGCCCTTATGAAAGGGACCCAAGAGAGTTCCTTCACCCCTTACCTTCCCCTGAGTGAGGACACGAGGAGAAGATGGCTGGCTATGCATCAGGAAGAGGGCTTTTGCCAGAATCTGACCACGGTTGCACCCTGAGCTTGGCCTCCGGAGGTGTAAGAAAACAAATTTCTGTTGTTTATAGGCCACCCAGTCTGTGGTGTTCTGTTATAGCAGCCCAGATGGACTAAGACACTGGGTGACAGCCACATGAGGACCCATTATACTGTTCTCTTTACTTTTGAATATGTTTGAAAATTTTCATAAGTAGTAGCTTTAAAAGAAAAAGTTCTGATAACGTGCAAAACCCATCAAAATTGCTGTACTAATCAGAGTTGGTTAAGTAGCAGAGATGTTATGTGTTAAATTGACCTGGAAGGCTAACTAGGAAGGGACATGGCCTTATCATGGTGGTGTTGAGCAAAAAGGCAGGCTGAGCCAGCGCCTGTGTAGCCTGCCAGGACTGTGCTGTACCCTTGGACCCTGAACAACAGGGCCTCTCCTCTTTCAGACTGCTTCATGGCTTCTTGGTTCTATAAGACCCCATGGAGAGGCAGGAGCAGATATTTCTGTTTCTTGGGGAGGCAAGTAGAAAAAATGGAAATCAGCTTACATGTCTTTCTGGGAGGACAGCAGCAGGTGGTGGTAGTGGTAGGGTCTTTGGTGATCAGTAAATTGGAAGTATTCCCATTTCCTATCATACTGGCATATCTGCCCCCCATTAAAAATCCTTTGTCAATCACCATTTTAAACTCACCCTAAGCCTTCCAATTTTATCTCTCTTTTACCCCCAGCACAATACTTTTTCCTAGTCCTATAAAATTCTTTGCCTTGACTGTGATTTGCTTACTTCTGCCCCCAAAATAAGCACCAAACAGTCAACCTGGGATGCCTCACTCAGACTTTGCCAATCTCTAGTCCTCACTTCTCAAAATACTGCTCAAAATGTAGCTCAGGGGAAGCCCAGTGCAAACTGGTCCTGATCTAAGGTCAAAGATAATCAGGGAATTAAAACCATCAGCGCAAAGGAGTTGAACAAACAGAACAGCCTATCCCTAGGGTAAATGGAGATAAGGCTGGGAGGAGAGGAACTTTTAAGGTCTCATTACCCATTGAGAGGGGTGCCTGGCTGGCTCAGCCAGTAGAACATGGGATTCTTGATCTCAGGGGTGTCAGTTCAAGCCCCACGCTGGGTGGAGAGAATACTTAAAATCTTAAACAAAACAACAACAAAAAACCAAAGCTGTGGAGAGATTGAAGAGGACTTTATATCTGTACATTGAAAACCTGTTGCCGTTGAAAGGAATCATCAGAAAGCCAGAATTCCTCAAAGTGAAATCTTGAAAATATGATTACCAAAATTAACTTTGAAATTTCACATAAGTCTAAAAAATAGAAGCAGCCAAGGACTGAACTAGTAACCTGGAAAATAAGTTGAAAAAAAAATCTTCCAAAACTTAGATATGTGATGTAAAAAGAGATGAGAAAGAGGAAAAAGAGGCTGAGAAGAGATCCAAGCAGTTTACCCTCTGTGTGTTCCAGTAGGAGTCTCAGGATGGAAGAACACAGAGAGAGGACACAACTTTTTTCAAAATAGAGAAATGATTTGGATTTTTGGATTGAAAGGATCCATCTAGATACATACTGGTGAAATCTCTGCCCTGCAAGGATAAAAAGAATATCCTTAAAGTTCTCAGAGCAAACACAAGCTTGCCTGTGAAGGGACTCAAGTCAAACTGGACCAGACTCCCATCAGCAACGCTGGATTTTGAAAGACAGTGGAGTGGGGAGTTCCACATTCTGAGGGAAATGATTTGAACATCAAAATATATCCCAGCAAGACTAAGCATAAAAATATTTTCAGATGCAGGGAAAGACTAAAAAGATTGTCTTTTAAATACTTTTCCTAGGAGAGTTACTTACAGCTGTACTAGAGCGAAGCAGAAACAGAACCCCAGAAAGAGGAAAATGCGGAATCCAAGACACCAAGCTAGCAGGATATCCTATGACGATGACAGTTGCTTCACATGCTTAGACGGTGGTGAGTCCAAATTAGAACAGGAAATCAGAAGGCTCCATGGAAACAGTCTTCAGGAAGAAAGTGGGTAACACTACACGGATCTTGTGATTAGGATCTAAAAGTGTCACTATAGCTTGCTATCAATGACACAGTAGTGTAAGTCTCTCTTTTTTTTTTTTCAACAAGAGAAAGAATGGCTACTAGGTCATCTGGGAAATAGAATAAAACACTCTACAGGAAAGTCATGGTCTAAATATGGAGCAAGTTGGATTTTGAGCAGTTGGTGTAAAACAAAGTGATGGACTCTCAGAATTAAATGCGTTTGAATTTGTAATGAGTAGAGGGTATAAACATTTCCCGGTGTCAAGTGTGGTTCTTTTACTCTTGAAATTGGATTGCTATTTTTATAGCATATGATTCTTTACAGATCAGATTTTTCCCAATAATTCTTTTGAAGAATCATCCAGGGAGTAAACTTAGATATAAAGTTTTGTTCTCATTTTCTCTTCTGGTTTCCCTATCAAAAAAAAATATATATATATGATTTTGTTGTTTTTAGCATAGCAAAGGTGACCTTGGATTTTGACCAGATTGTCATCTAAACCTGAATATTTGTAAACAAACTTGTGGCCATTAAGAAGCATAAGCCTCATGTTTTAGTAATTTATTTGAAGAGTTCCTTAGTAACTAATAGCTTGTTTTGAAAAAATATGTACATAAAATTCAGCTCCTTTAGTTTCACTTCACCTTTTTTCCCTGCTAAATCCAAGTAAAATTAAACAGAATAATTTTTAAAGAAATATTTATAACAGTTATCTCTGTATTGTGGGATTAGAATGATTTGAATATATATGATTTTCTGGAGTTTCCTCCCAAGAATATGTTTTGCTGTTAATATGAGAATACCCCATAAAATTTAACAAGAATAGTTATTTCAACTGAAACTACCTTAGCAGACTTTTTCTGCTAAGGAAGACCTTCTTGATGCCCCACTTTCCATTAATCATTACTATCACTCTTGCAAACTCATTTTTGAAAGGAGCTTACCTTTTTACTGATAGCAGGTATAGCTTTGCATATTGATTGCTCCTGCCTATAAGATTTTTGGTTTCTCAAGGACTAGACCTGGGGATCTACACCACTGCTATTCTCCTGATGGGCTCAGCACAGCCTCAGGATGCTCCCACTGGGTCCTGGAAGGCATCCTGGGTAGAGGCAGAGCTTCCTGGCCTGCACCCCAGGGTCTCTCCCAGATCCCCTCTGTGGGGTGAAAGAGAAGGGAAGGCAGTAGGTTCAGGCTCACACAAGCATGTAATGGACTCCACAGAGCAATAGCTTCCAGTTCTCCACCCCAATTATTAGGCTTTCAAAATTGCATAGAGTATAAATTAGAAGCCCAAATGCTTGCTTATGTGTTGAATCAGTGTGATAAACAAATAATCAAATGGTAGGAACAGACTAAACTCAGAGCCTCTTCCCATGAATAGTATTTGTGGGGATAAAGCATTTTTTGGAGAAGTGGAGCAGCTCTCATGTTTGTAGAGATTTAGGGAATGGTCCTGAGGGAGTGAGAGGACAGCGAACACAGGAAACTCTCAAATGCTGGTGTTCTCATGGAAAAAGCCTTTCACGGAAAACAGAAAATTGCACAAAACTTGTTTCCTCCCCTTAAACCATGGACCCTTCTCCCTGCCATGCTTTCCTGCAGATAAGGAAGACCTCCAGAAGAGAGAGAGCAGGAAGAAGGAAAGGAGAAAAGGGAGAAAGGGCCTGGGAGCTTGAGATGAGGCTGAAACTCTGAGGAACAGACAGTACTTGAAACTGGACAGTGAGTCATGCAGGGTGGAGCAGGTCAGAGTTGCTTACTTGCTGTTTGAAGGGCTAAGAAACTTCAAAATGATTCAGTTTTAAATTAGGCTATTTGTGAATCTCCTGTTTCCTTGCTCAAACCTCTGAGGATTGGTTGGGGCAGAGGATGAAGATAGGACCCAGGCCAGGCTCTTTTATGTTCATTTCTCTTTGCTCATGCTCCTAACTTTGAACAGGCACATCTATCACTAGGACTCTCCAGTTCATTTGGAAGCAGCAGGCAGCAGGTCATAGAAGGGAAGAAAGAAAAGGAGGAAAGGAGCAAAGAGTTAGAAAACCAATGACTTAAAACTCCCTGTGCTCGTTTGGCCAGCATGTGTACTCAAATTGGAACAATGCAGAGATTAGCATGTCCCCTGTGCAATTGATGACACACAAACTCAGGAAGCATCCCATATTTTTTTGAGGGATGATGGAAAAGTTCTGGAGGTGAATAGTGATGGATGGTTGTACAACGACATGAATGCACTTGATGTTACTAAACTATCTATATACTTAAAAATAGCCGAATGTGATGAGCACTGGGTGTCATACACAACTAATGAATCATTGAACGCTACACCAAAAAGTAATGATGTACTATATGTTGGCTGGTTGAATTTAAATAAAAAAATTAAATTAAAAAAGTTAAAAAATAGCTGAGGGGCGCCTGGGTGGCTCAGTCGTTAAGCGTCTGCCTTCAGCTCAGGTCATGATCCCAGGGTCCTGGGATGGAGCCCCGCATCGGGCTCCCTGCTCCATAGGAAGCCTGCTTCTCCCTCTCCCACTCCCCCTGCTTGTGTTCCTGCTCTCGCTGTGTCTCTCTCTGTCAAATAAATAAATAAAATCTTTAAAAAAAATAGCTGAATGGTAAATTTTATATTTTACCACAATTTATAAAAAGCAAACAAACATGACCGTAAAGGTTGGATAAAGATGTCATAAGGAAAAATCAACAAGTAAAAGTCATTCAGTTAAGAAAATAAGTTAGAGCAAAAAAAAAAAAAAATCTGAAAACCCAAATGCAAGCCCTCAGTCATTGTGCATACCACGGTATCAGCATAGAGTAGTGGAAAGAGCCGACTTGGCTGTTACCTGATTTGAAGTCTCACTCTGCCACTTACTAGCTGTGTGACCTTGGTCAAAACACCTAATGTCCTTGAGCCTGCTTCTTACTTAAAATTGTGAAATGACATTGGACTCACAGACCTATTGAGAGAATTAAGATATTACAGGCAAGGCATTTAGCATAGTAAATGGCTCCTACTAGGCATTCATACTCTGTTTCCTTTCCTTTTCTGCATGTGGAAGGTTGCAAATGCAATGTGTTGTGGGACACAGAACCTAACTTGAAAGATGGTAAGGATAAAATTTGAAAAATGAAAATATATGGAGATACTATTTGGGCAGTAGTTCCTGAGAGAGGCAGACCAGGTGTAGAAAGGACCCTCTTAATTGCTGAAAAAGACTTAAGATTTGTTATTAGAGTACTGACCTAGCTGTTGTAACTAAGTAACCCCCCCCAATACAGTGCCTGAAATAAGATGGAAGCTTATTTTTCTCCATATAGTACTCCAGAGGTAAACTATTTAAGGCTGACAAAGGAGCTCTGTCATTCTCAACACACAAGATTTCCATCATTGGATCCAAAGTGGTTGCTTTAGATCCTGACATCATCTGGGTAGCGGAAGGGGTTGTGGGGGAGGGCCAGTGGTACCATCTAGCTTTCTTTTTAAGGCCATGGCTTAGAAATGACACACCTCATTTTTCCACCCACACCACATTCACCAAATCCTTGCTGTAAAGGATGCCAGGGGAAGTAAACTCCCCCTGGAGTCCTATTACTAAGAAGAGGAGTTTGGATGTTGCTGTATACTTAGCCATCTCAACCACATAGCTCACATTTTATTTTCTCTAATTTGCAACCACCGGCTCTCAAAATAACAAAGCTAACACATTCCCCAAAATGGAAGAATAATTTCTTGCTTATTAATATATTCAGTAAATATTTAGACTACTTCTATGTGTTAGGTACTATTCAAAACATCACAAATACAGAAGACTGCAAAACAGATGAAGTTCCTGATTTCATTCAGCTAAATTTGGGGACTCCTGGCTGGCTCATCCGGTAGAACATGCGACTCTTAATCTCAGGGTCATGAATTCAAGCCCCGTGTTGGGTATGGAGCCTATTTAAAATGAAAAAGAAAAAACAAATGCCATTAAACTAAATTCAGTAGGGGAAGAAAGTAAACAAAAATTAGAAAAAAAATTAGATACCCATAAGTGCAAAGATGAAAATTAAGGGATGTAGGGACAAGCAACCAGATATTTATTTAGATGGGGTGGTTAGGGATGCCCTAACCATTTGAAGAACAGGAAACAGAACATGCCAGGAATGGGAAACTGCAGGTGCAGAGGTCCTGAGGAGGGAAAGATCCAGGAGGGTTTGTGGTACAGAAGGGCCAGTGTGGATTTAGCAGGAGAGGGAGAGAGGATGTAAGATCAGGAAGGAAGGCGGGTGCAGTTTGTTCTTTGGCATTTCCCAGTGCTGAGGACAGTGTGCACAGGGTAGGTACCCCGTGAGTGTTCGATAAAATGAATAAGCTAGAAGATAAAGATCCAAGACTGTTGGCAGGTAGCCTCTAATTTATGGCTGTCCTCTGCTATAGGTTGCCCTCTGCTCATGCTACACGCATCTCAGCCCCTGTCTCTCAGATTCTCAGACTCTTTTTATCCTTGTAGCTGCTCCTGGTGTCTTTGGTAGAATGATGTCCTCTTATTAAAAAAGGAGTTAGGGAAGGAATTTGGGAAGGAGACAGGTATCTGAATACAATGATCATGTCTCCTTTTTGTCTTTCTTTGCTAAATAGCTCTAGTTCTCTTAATTTTTCTCTGTGTGGTTTTTTCCAGATCTGGAACCAGCCTAATAACCTGATACTTACAAGTGTCATGTTTGCAGAGGCAATATAATTAACGGAGTGCCAAGATGGGGTGGTAGTTAAAGCTGTAACCTTTGGAGCCAGACTTCCTGGGTTTGAATCCCAATTTGGCCTGTTACTGCCTGGGTCACTCTGAGTAAAGTACTAAATCATTTTGGTCATCTGTTTACCTTCTGTTACATGGGGGTTAAGTAATTTCTGACCATGAAATGAAAGAATTAATATTGTTAAAATGTCCATGCTGCCCACAGTGATCTACAGATTCAGTGCAATCCTTATCAAAATACCAATACTACTTTTCATAGAACTAGAACAATTAATCCTAAAAAACTGTATGTAACCACAAAAGGACCCCAAAGAGCCAAAGCAACCTTGAGAAAAAACAAAACAGCTGGAGGTATCACAATCCCAGATTTCAAACTATAGGACAAAACTACAGTAATCAAAAAAGTATGGCAGTAATACAAAAACAGACATATAAGATCAATGGGACAGAGTCCAGAATTAAATTAATGCTTATATGGTCAATTAATCTATAATAAAGGAAACAAGAATATACAATGGGGAAAAGATAGTATCTTTCCATTTATTTTTGTCATCTTCAATTTCTTTAATCAGTGTCTTCTAATTTTCATACTACTGGTGTGTCACTTCCTTGGTTAAATTTATTCTAGGTATATTATTATTTTTGATGCATTTTTTTTAAGATTTTGTTTATTCAACAGAGAGACAGCGGGAGAAGGAACACAAACAGAGGGAATATGAGAGGGAGAAGCAGGTTTCCCACTGAGCAGGGAGCCCAATGTGGGGCTCGATCCCAAGATCCCAGGACTTTGGGATCATGACCCGAGCTGAAGGCAGACACCCAACTGACTGAGCCACTGAGGCGCCCCTTTGATGCATTTTAATGGGATTGTTTTCTTAATTTCTCTTTCTGCAACTTTGCTGTAAGCATATAGAAACACAATAGATTTCTATACATTAATTTCATTTCTCACAACTTTATGGAATGCATTCTAAGTTTTTTTGGAGAGTGTTTAGGGTTTTCTGTATAAAATAGCATGTGATCTGCTAATAAGGGCAGTTTATTTCTTCCTTATCAATTTGGTTGCCTTTTGTTTCTTATCTGACTGTTGTGTCTAGGACTTACAATACTGTGTTGAATAAAAGTAGCAAGAATGGACATCCTTGTTTCGTTCCTGATCTTAGAGAAAAAACTTTCAGCCTTTCACCATTGAGTATAATTTTAGTTGTGGGCTTGTCATAGATAACCTTTATTATGTTGATATATACTTTTTCAGCACTCTCTTTGTCAGTTTTTTACCATGGATATTGAATTTTGTCAAATGCCTTTTCTGCATCTATTGAGATGATCATAATTTTTATCCTTCATTTTGTTAATGTAGTGTGTCATGTTGATGGATGTGTGAATTGTTCAGATTGAACCATCCTTGCATCCCTGGAATAAATCACACTTGATCACGGTGAATAATAAAATTTTAATGTATTTGGTAATGGATTTGGTTTTCTAATATTTTGTTGGAGATTTTTGCATCTGTGCTCATCAGGGATATTGACCTCTAATTTTTTTTATTTTTGTAGTGTCTTTGTCTGATTTTGGTATCAAGGTAATGCTGGCCTTATGGACTGTATTTGGAAGCTTTTCTTTCTCTTCTATTTTTTGGAGTAGTTTGAGGATAGGTATTAACTCTTATTTAAATGTTAGGTATATTTCACCTGTGAGCCATCTGGTCCTGTTGTATTGGGAGTTTTTTGATTACTGATTCAATTTTGTTACTAGTGATTGGTCTATTCACATTTTCTATTTCTTCCTCATTCAGTCTTAGAAGATTGTATATCTCTAGAAATTTATCTCTGTGTTCTAGGTTTTCCAGTTTGTTGGCATATAATTTTTCCTAGCAATCTCTTACAATCTTTTGTATTTCTGTGGTATAAGTTGTAATTTCTCTTACATACCAATTTTGAGTTTTCTTTTTTTTTTTCCTTTATGAGCCTCGCTAATGATTTATCATTGTTGTTTATTATTTCAAAGAACCAGTTCTTGGCTTCACTGATCTTTTCTATTTTTCATTCTCTTTTTATTTAGTCTCTATTTCATTTATGCTCTGATCTTTATTATTTCCTTTCTTTTAACTTTGGACTTTGTCTTTCTTTTTCTAGTTCCTTTAGGTGTAAGGTAAGATTGTTTCATATTTTTTTGTTTCTTGATGTAGGCCTGTATTGCTATTAACTTTCTTCCTAGAAGGAAGGAAGGTTTTTTCCTGCCTCCCAAAGATTTTGAATTGTAGTATTTCCATTTTCATTTGTCTCCAGTTATTTTTTTTATTTCTATTTGATGTCTTCATTTATCCATTGGTTGTTTACTATCATGTTGTTTAGCCTCCATGTGTTTGTATTTTTTTCCTTTTGTTTTTGTTTTACTGATTTCTAGTTTCATACTGATGCAGTCAGAAGGTGCTTGATATGGTTTTAGTCCTCTAAAAGATTTTGAAAATTATTTTGTGGCCTAACATATAATCTATCTTGGAGAATGTTCCATTTGCCCTTGAAAAAAATGTGTATTCTGTTTTTGATAGAATGTTTTGTACGTATGTTAAAACTATCTGGTCTATTGTGTTGTCAAAGCCACTCTTGTTGATTTTCTTTCTGGATGATCTATCCATTGATACAAGTGGGGTGTTAAAGTCCTCAACTATTACTGTATTACTATCAAATTTTTCCTTTATGTTTTTTAATATTTGATTTATATAATTAATGCTCCAATGTTGGGTGCATAGATATTTACAATTGTCATCCTTTTGTTAGATTGATACCTTTATCATTATGTACTGCCCTTCTTTGTCTCTTGTTACAGCCTTTGTTTTAAAGTCTATTTTGTCTAATATAAGTATTGTTACCCTGGCTCTGTGTGTGTGTGTGTGTGTGTGTGTGTGTGTGTGTGTGTGCGCGCGCGTGCAACCATTTGTATGGTATATGTTTTTCTATCCCTTCACTCTCAAGCTGAAGTGAGTTTCTTGTAGGCAGAATACAGATGGATTTTATTTAATCTATTCAGTCACCTATGTCTCTTGGAGCATTAGGCCACTTACATTTAAAGTAATTATTCATATTGCCATTTTGTTGATTGCTTTCTAGTTGTTTTTTGGAGTTCTTTTCTGTTTATTTTTATCTTGCTCTCTTCCTCTATGGTTTTATGGCTTTCTTTAGTGTTATGCTTGGATCCCTTTCTCTTTATTTTTTTGTATATCTGTTATAGGTTTCTGGTTTGTGGTTACCGTGAGGTTCATATATAACATTTTAATTATATAGTAATCTATATTAAATTAATGGTCATTTAAGTTCAAACAAATTCTTGAATCACTACATTTTTACTTCTCCCCCTTCATGTTTTATGTATGTGATGTCACATTTTACATCTGTTTATTTTGTGCATCCCTTAAATCATTTTTCACAGATGCATTGACCCTTGAACAACATGGGTTTGAAATGCATGACTCCCCTCATATATGGAAGTTTTAGAGTACAGGACTGTAAGCATGTTTTCTCTTCCTTATGATTTTTTTTTAATTTAAATTTTAGGTAGTTAACATACAGCACAATATTGGTTTCTATAGTAGAATTCAGTGATTTATCTCTTACATACAGCATCCAGTGCTCATCATAACAAGTGCTCTCCTTAATGCACATCACCCATCTAGCCTATCCCCTACCCACCCCTTTCCATCAACCCTCAGTTTGTTCTCTATCATTAAGAGTCTCTCTTTTTTAAATTTTTTATTGTTATGTTAATCACCATATATTACATCATTTGTTTTGGTGTAGTGTTCCATGATTCATTGTTTGTTCATAACACCCAGTGCTCCATGCAGAATGTGCCCTCTTTAATACCCATTACCAGGCTAACCCATTCCCCTACCCTCCTCCCCTCTAGAACCCTCAGTTTGTTTTTCAGAGTCCATCATCTCTCCTGGTTCGTCTCCCCCTCTGACTTCATTCTTTCTCTCCTGCTATCTTCTTCTTTATATTTTTCTTAAAATACGTTGCATTATTTGTTTCAGAAGTACAGATCTGTGATTCAACAGTCTTGCACAATTCACAGCGCTCACCGTAGCACATACCCTCCCCAATGTCTGTCACCCATCCACCCCATCCCTCCCACCCCCAACCACTCCAGTAACACTGTTTGTTCCTGAGATTAAGAATTCCTCATATCAGTGAGGTCATATGATACATGTCTTCCTCTGACTGACTTATTTCACTCAGCATAACACCCTCCAGTTCCATCCACGTCATTGCAAATGGCAAGATCTCATTCCTTTTGATGGCTGCATAATATTCCATTGTGTATATATACCACCTCTTCTTTATCCATTCATCTGTCGATGGACATCTTGGCTCTTTCCACAGTTTGGCTATTGTGGACATTGCTGCTATAAACATTGGGGTGCACGTACCCCTTCGGGTCCCTACATTTGTATCTTTGGGGTAAATACCCAGTAGTGCAATTGCTGGATCGAATGGTAGCTCTAATTTCAACTGTTTGAGGAACCTCCATACTGTTTTCCAGAGTGGTTGCACCAGCTTGCATTTCCACCAACAGTGTAGGAGGGTTCCCCTTTCTCCACATCCCCGCCAACATCTGTCGTTCCCTGACTTGTTAATTTTAGCCATTCTGACGGGTGTGAGGTGGTATCTCATTGAGGTTTTGATTTGGATTTCCCTGATGCCGAGCGATGTTGAGCACTTTTTCATGTGCCTGTTGGCCATTATCATGTGCCTGTTGGCCATTTCCATTTCTCTGGAAAAATGTCTGTTCATGTCTTCTGCCCATTTCTTGATTGGATTATATGTTCTTTGGGTGTTGAGTTTGATAAGTTCTTTACAGATTTTGGATACTAGCCCTTTATCTGATATGTCATTTGCAAATATTTTCTCCCATTCTGTCGGTTGTCTTTTGGTTTTGTGGACTGTTTCTTTTGCTGTGCAAAAGCTTTTTATCTTCATGAAATCCCAACAGTTCATTTTTGCCCTGGCTTCCCGTGCCTTTGGTGATGTTTCTAGGAAGAAGTTGCTGCGGCTGAGGTCGAAGAGGTTGCTACCTGTGTTCTCCTTTAGGATTTTGATGGACTCCTGTCTCACGTTTAGGTCTTTCAACCATTTGGAGTCTATTTTTGTGTGTGGTGTAAGGAAATGGTCCAGTTTCATTCTTCTGCATGTGGCTGTCCAATTTTCCCAACGCCATTTGTTGAAGAGACGGTCTTTTGGCCATTGGACATTCTTTCCTGCTTTGTCAAAGATAAGTTGACCATAGAGGTGAGGGTCCATTTCTGGGCTCTCGATTCTGTTCCATGGATCTATGTGTCTGCTTTTGGGCCAGTACCCTACTGTCTTGATGATGACAGCTTTGTCATAGAGCTGGAAGTCCAGAATTGTGATGCCGCCAGCTTTGCTTTTCTTTTTCAGTATTCCTCTGGCTATTCGGGGTCTCTTCTGGTTCCATACAAATTTTAGGATTATTTGTTCCATTTCTTTGAAAAAAGTGGATGGTATTTTGATGGGGATTGCATTGAATGTGTAGATGGCTCTAGGTAGCATTGACATCTTCACAATGTTGGTTCTCCCAATCCATAAGCATGGAACGTTTTTCCAATTCTTTGTGTCTTCTTCATTTTCCCTCCTGAGTATTTTGTAGTTTTCTGAGTACAGATCCTTTGCCTCTTTGGTTCAATTTATTCCTAGTTATCTTATGGTTGGGTGCAATTGTGAATGGGATCGACTCCGTGATTTGTCTCTCTTCTGTCTTGTTGTTGGTGTATAGGAATGCCACTGATTTCTGTGCATTGATTTTATAGCCTGCCACTTGACTGACTTTCTGTATGAGTTCTAGCAGTTTTGGGGTGGAGTCTTTTGGGTTTTCCACATAAAGTATCATATCATCTGCAAAGAGTGAGAGTTTGACTTCCTCTTTGCCGATTTGGATGCCTTTGATTTCTTTTTGTTGTCTGATTGTGGTGGCTAGGACTTCCAATACTATGTTGAATAGCAGTGGTGAGAGTGGACATCCCTGCCGCGTTCCTGACCTTAGGGGAAAAGCTCTCAGCTTTTCCCCATTGAGAATGATATTCGCTGTTGGTTTTTCGTAGATGGCTTTTATGATATTGAGGTATGTGCCCTCTATCCCTATACTCTGAAGAGTTTTGATCAAGAAAGGAGGCTGTACTTTGTCTAATGCTTTTTCTGCATCTATTGAGAGGATCATATGATTCTTGTTCTTTCTTTTGTTAATGTATTGTATCACGTTGATTGATTTGCAGATGTTGAACCAGCCTTGCAGCCCAGGGATAAATCCCACTTGGTCGTGGTGAATAATCCTTTTAATGTACTGTTGGATCCTACTGGCTAGTATTTTGGTGAGAATTTTTGCATCCATGTTCATCAAGGATATTGGTCTGTAATTCTCCTTTTTGATGGGGTCTTTGTCTGGTTTTGGGATCAAGGTAATGGTGGCCTCATAAAATGAATTTGGAAGTTTTCCTTCCATTTCTATTTTTTGGAACAGTTTCAGGAGAATAGGTATTAATTCTTCTCTAAATGTCTGATAGAATTCCCCTGGGAAGCCATCTGGCCCTGGGCTTTTGTTTCTTGGGAGATTTTTGATGACTGCTTCAATTTCCTTAGTGGTTATAGGTCTGTTCAGGTTTTCTATTTCTTCCTGGTTCAGTTTTGGTAGTTGATACATCTCTAGGAATGCACCCATTTCTTCCAGGTTATCTAATTTGCTGGCATAGAGTTGCTCATAATATGTTCTTATAATTGTTTGTATTTCTTTGGTGTTGGTTGTGATCTCTCCTCTTTCATTCACGATTTTGTTGATTTGGGTCATTTCTCTTTTCTTTTTGATAAGTCTGGCCAGGGGTTTATCAATCTTGTTAATTCTTTCAAAGAACCAGCTCCTAGTTTCGTTGATCTGTTCTACTGCTCTTTTGGTTTCTAGTTCATTGATTTCTGCTCTGATCTTTATTATTTCTCTTCTCCTGCTGGGTTTAGGCTTTATTTGCTGTTCTTTCTCCAGCTCCTTTAGGTGTAGGGTTAGGTTGTGTATTTGAGAACTTTCTTGTTTCTTGAGAAAGGCTTGTATTGCTATATACTTTCCTCTCAGGACTGCCTCTGCTGTATCCCAAAGATTTTGGACAGTTGTGTTTTCATTTTCATTGGTTTCCATGAATTTTTTTAATTCTTCTTTAATTTCCTGGTTGACCCATTCATTCTTTAGTAGGATGCTCTTTAGCCTCCATGTATTTGAGTTCTTTCCGACTTTCCTCTTGTGATTGAGTTCTAGTTTCAAAGCATTGTGGTCTGAAAATATGCAGGGAATGACCCCAATCTTTTGGTACCGGTTGAGACCTGATTTGTGACCTAGGATGTGATCAATTCTGGAGAATGTTCCATGGGCACTAGAGAAGAATGTGTATTCCATTGCTTTGGGATGGAATGTTCTGAATGTGTCTGTGAAGTCCATTTGGTCCAGTGTGTCATTTAAAGTCTTTATTTCCTTGTTGATCTTTTGCTTAGATGATCTGTCCATTTCAGTCAGGGGGGTGTTAAAGTCCCCCACTATTATTGTATTGTTGTCAATGTGTTTCTTTGCTTTTGTTATTAATTGCCTTATATAATTGGCTGCTCCCATGTTCGGGGCATAGATATTTACAATTGTTAGATCTTCTTGTTGGGTAGACCCTTTAAGTAGGATATAGTGTCCTTCCTCATCTCTTATTACAGTCTTTGTTTTAAAATCTAGTTTGTCTGATATAAGGATTGCCACCCCAGCTTTCTTTTGGTGTCCATTAGCATGGTAAATGGTTTTCCACCCCCTCACTTTCAATCTGGGGGTGTCTTTGGGTCTAAAATGAGTCTCTTGCAGACAGCATATTGATGGGTCTTGTTTTTTAATCCAATCTGATAGCCTGTGTCTTTTGATTGGGGCGTTTAGCCCATTTACATTCAGGGTAACTATTGAAAGGTAGGAATTTAGTGCCATTGTATTGCCTGCAAGGTGACTGTTACTGTACGTTGTCTGTGTTCCTTTCTGATCTTTGCTGCTTTTAGGCTCTCTCTTTGCTTAGAGGACCCCTTTCAATATTTCTTGGAGGGCTGGTTTCGTGTTTGCCAATTCCTTTAGTTTTTGTTTGTTCTGGAAGCTTTTTATCTCTCCTTCTATTTTCAATGACAGCCTAGCTGGATATAGTATTCTTGGCTGCATATTTTTCTCGTTTAGTGCTCTGAAGATATCTTGCCAGCCCTTTCTGGCCTGCCAGGTCTCTGTGGATAGGTCTGTTGCCAATCTAATATTTTTACCATTGTAGGTTACATATCTCTTCTCCCGAGCTGCTTTCAGGATTTTCTCTTTGTCTCTGAGACTCGTAAGTTTTACTATTAGATGTCGGGGTGTTGACCTATTATTATCAATTTTGAGAGGGGTTCTCTGTGCCTCCTGGATTTTGATGCCTGTTTCCTTCCTCACATTAGGGAAGTTCTCTGCTATTATTTGCTCCAATATACCTTCTGCCCCTCTCTCTCTTTCTTCTTCTTCTGGGATCCCAATTATTCTAATGTTGTTTCGTCTTATCATATCACTTATCTCTCGAATTCTGCCGTCGTGATCCTGTAGTTGTTTCTCCCTCTTTTTCTCAGCCTCTTTATTTTCCATCATTTGGTCTTCTATATCGCTGATTCTCTCTTCTGCCTCATTTATCCTAGCAGTTAGTGCCCCTATTTTTGATTGCACCTCATCAATAGCCTTTTTGATTTCGACTTGGTTAGATTTTAGTTCTTTTATTTCTCCAGAAAGGGTTTCTCTAATAACTTCCACGCTTTTTTCAAGCCCAGCTAGTATCTTTAAAGTCATGATTCTGAACTCTAGGTCCAACATCATACTAATGTCCGTATTGAGTAGGTCCCTGGCTGACGGTACTACCTCTTGTTCTTTTTGCTGAGGTGATTTTTTTGTGTTTTGTCATTTTGTCCAGAGGAGAATAGATGAATGAGAGAACAAAATGCTAACAGGTTTACAACGTCCCCAGCAAATATACTGTATACAAATCAGAAAAGACCTGAAACCAGGGGGAAAGAAAGAAAAAAGAAAGAGAAAAAAAAATAATAAAAAAAAAACCAAAAACAGAACAATACAAAAAAGCAGAATGTGATCAAATATGATCAGGCTAGTGCATAGATCAGTGCCACACACTAGAGTTTGGGCGTATTTTGGTCTGTTAGAAAAAAGTGCCTCCTAAAATTTTAAAGGAAGAAAGACATATATGTACAAAATAAGGGTTGATACAATGAAGGGATAGAAGATGACTGTAAAGATGAAAATTATAAAAGATTTTATAAAAGGACTTGATAAGTTGTTTGAAAAAGGAAAGAAGATTTAAAAAAAAAAAAGGGAGAGAATGTGATCACATTCTCACATTTAGGGTATATTTTGATCTGTTAGAAGAAACTGTATCTCAAAATTTTAAAGAGAGAACAACTTATATATATATATATGCCAAAAATAAGGGTAACTACTATAAAGGGATAAAATATGACTCTAAAAATGAAAAATAAAAAATGTTTTTTTTTTTTTTTAAAAGAGATTGATAAGGTGTTGGTTGAAAAAGGGAAAAAGAAAAAAAAACAGTTAACAAAAAATTAACTATGATGAACTAATGAATCATGGTAAAAAAAAGCCATGAATTCTATGTGCAGTATTCCCCTAGCGCTGGAGTTCTCCCGTTCTCCTTGATCGGTAAACTTGGTCTTGGCTTGCTGGCTGTTCGGGCTGATCTTCTGGGGGAGGGGCCTGTTGCTGTGGTTTCCAAATGTCTTTGCCGGAGGCGGAATTGCCCCGCCCTTGTCGGTCCGGGCTAAGCAAGCTGCTCCGGTTTGATCTCAGGAGCTTTTGTTCCCTGCAAGCTCTCGGTACAGCCTTGGAGGACCAGGGCAAAAATGGTGGCCTCCCAGTCTCCACCCGGAGGAGCTGAGAACTCGGGGCCCCGCTCCTCAGTGCGCCCACAGAGAAAAGCAGTCACTCCCTTGTCCCGGTCTCCGGCCGCACTCCGTGCTCACCCGGCCTGTGACCGAGCGTTGCTATCTGTGGCACCCGACCCCGTGTGGAGTCTCCAAACCCAGCAGATCCCTGCGGTGCGTTCCCGCGCCGCTCCTCCCTGGGAAGGAAGGGGAGTCTCCCCGGATCTGCTGCTTTTTGGGTCCCTGCTGGAGGAGCAGTGGCCCGACTGGGCCGCGGATCACAGTTTATGGCCACCCCGAGCTGAGAGCCCGCGCCTCAGCTCCGTCTCTGCAGCCGGCTTCCCCGCTCCGGTACCTGGGAGCTCTGGCGCACTCAGGCACCCCCGGTCTTTCTGTGACCCCGAGGGGCCTGAGACCACACTGTCCCGGGAGGGTTCCACCCCCCGCTTAGCCACTGCAGCGACGTCCCTCCGCCGAGCCAACTTTTAAAAGGTCCGATTTTGTGCTCCGCGGCTCTAGCACTTGCCAGAAGCGGCCGGCGGAGGCCCCTCCCCCGCCGTCTATCCTCCCGAATATCGCCTCGGATTCACTTCTCCGCACGCCCTACCTTCCAGTAAGTGGTCGCTTCTCTGTTCAGAGAGTTGTTGCTACTCTCCTCTTCGATCTCCTGTTGAGTTCGTAGGTGTTCAGAATGGTTTGATCCCTATTCAGCTGAATTCCTGAGACCAGACGAAATCTAGGTCTCCTACTCTTCTGCCATCTTGCTCCGCCCCAAAAACCATTAAGAGTCTCTTATGGCTTGTTTCCCTCTTTCCTTTTTTTCTTTACCCCCTTCCCATATGTTCATCTGTTTTCTTTCTTAAATTCCACATATGAGTGATATCATTTGGTATTTGTCTTTCTCTGACTGACTTATTTCACTTAGCATAATACACTCTAGCTCCATCCATGTCATTGAAAATGGTAAGATTTCATTCTTTTTGATGGCTGAGTAATATTCCATTATGTATATGTATATGTGTGTACACACACACACATACACACCACATCTTCTTTATCCATTCATCAGTCACTTGGTGGACATTTGGGCTCTCTCCATAGTTTGGCCATTGTTGATAATGTTGCTATAAACTTCAGGGTGCACATATCCCTGAGAATCTGTATTTTTGTATCCTTTGGGTAAATACCTAGTAGTGCAATTGCTGGATCATAGGGTATTTCTATTTTTAGATTTTTGAGAAACTGCCATACTGTTCTCCAGAGTGGCTGCACCAGTTTGCATTCCCACCAACAGTGCAACCAACAGTGTCCCCTTTCTCTGCATCCTCACCAACACCTGTTGTTTCTTGTGTTGTTTATTTTAGCCATTGTGACAGGTGTGAGATGTTATCGTGGTTTTGCTTTGTATTTCCCTGAGGATGAGTGATGTTGAACATCTTTTCATGTGTCTGTTAGCCATCTGAATGTCTTTTTTTGGAAAAGTGTCTATTCATATCTTCTGCCCATTTTTTAACTGGGTTATTTTTTTGGGGGGTGTTGAGTTTGATTAGTTCTTTGTAGATTTTGGATACTAACCCTTTATCAGATATGTCATTTGTAAATATCTTCTCCCATTCTATTCTGTAGGCTGCCTTTTAGTTTTGTTGATTGTTTCCTTTGCTGTGCAGAAGACTTTTATCTTGATGAAATACCAATAGGGAATTTTTGCTTATGTTTTCCTTGCTTGTGGTGATGTGTCTAGTAAGAAGTTGCTACAGCTGAGGTGCAAGAGGTTTCTGCCTGTGTTCTCCTCTAGGATTTTGATGATTTCCTGTCTCACATTAAGGTCTTGCATCCATTTTGAATTTATTTTTGTGAATGGTGTAAGAAAGTGGTCCAGTTTTATTTTTCTGCATGTTGCTATCCAGGTTTCCCAACACCATTTGTTGAAGAGACTGTCTTTTTTCCATTGGATATTCTTTGCTGCTTTGTCAAAGATTAATTGACCATATAGTTGTGGGTCCATTTCTGGGTTCTCTATTCTGTTCCATTGATCTATGTGTCTGTTTTTGTGCCAGTACCATACTGTCTTGATGACTACAGCTTTGTAACGTAGCTTGAAATCTGGAATTGTGATGTCTCCAGTTTTGTTTTTTCTTTTCGGAATTGCTTTGGCTATTCAGGGTCTTTCGTGGTTCCATACAAATTTTAGGATTGTTCTAACTCTGAAAAATGCTGGTGGTATTTTGCATTAAATTGTAGATTGCATTAAATGTGTAGATTGCTTTGGGTACTATAAACATTTTAACAATGTTTGTTCCTCCAATCCATGAGCATGGAATGTGTTTCCCTTTCTTTGTTTCCTCTTCAATTTCTTTCATAAGTGTTCTATAGTTTTCAGAGTATAAATCTTTTACTTCTTTAGTTAGATTTATCCCAGTATCTTATTGGTTTTTGGTACAATTGCAAATGGGATTAATTCCTTGATTTCTTTTTCTGCTTCTTCGTTATTAGTGTATAGAAATGCAACAGATTTCTGCACAATGATTTTATATACTGTGACTTTGCTGAATTCATATGTGAGTTTTAGTAATTTTTTGGTAGATTCTTTGTTTTCTACATAGAGCATCATGTTGTCTGCAAGGAGTGAAAGTTTGGTTTTCTTCTTGCCAATTTGGATGCCTTTTATTTCTTTTTGTTGTCTAATTGCTGAGGCTCAGACTTACAGTACTCTGTTAAATAATAATGATAAGAGTGGACATCCTTGTCTTGTTCTTCACTGTAGGGGAAAGGCTCTGGTTTTCCCCATTGAGGATGATATTAGCTGTGGGTCTTTTGTGTACGGCCTTTATGATGTTGAGGTATGTTCCATCTATCCCTACTTTGTTGAGGGTTTTTATCAGGAAAGAATGCTGTATTTTGTGAAATGCTTTTTCTGTATCTATTGATAGGATCATATGGTTCTTATCCTTCCTTTTATTAGTGTGGTATATCATGTTTTGTTTGTGGATATTGAACCACCTCTGCAGCCCAGGAATAAGTACCACTTGATCATGATGAATAATTCTTTTAATGTACTGTTGAATTAGATTTGTTAGTATTTTACTGAGAATTGTTGCATCCATGTTCATAGGGCCTATTGGCCTGTATTTCTCCTTTTTAGTGGGGTCTTAGTCTGGTTTTGGAGTCAAGGTAATGTTGGCTTTGTAGAATAAGTTTGGAAGTTTTCCTTCCATTTCTATTTTTGGGAACAGTTTGAGAAGAATAGGTATTAACTCTTATTCTAAATGTCTGGTAGAATTTCCCTGGGACACCAGTCATCTGGCCCAGGACTTTTGTTTGTTGGGAGACTTTTGATTTTTGATTACTGATCCACTTTCTTTACTGGTTATTGGTCTGTTCAAGTTTTCTATTTCTTCCTGTTTCGATTTTGGTAGTTTGTAAGTTTATAGGAATTTGTCCATTTCTTCTAGGTTGCCCAGTTCATTGGCATATCATTTTTTCATAGTATTCTCTTATAATTGTTTGTGTTTCTGTGATATTGGTTGTGATCTCTCCTCTATCATTCATGATTTTATCTATTTGAGTCTTTTTTCTTTTTGATAAGTCTAGCTAGGGGTTTATCAATTTTATTAGTTTTTTTTGAGAAACTAGCTCTTAGTTTCATTAATCTCTTCTGTTTTTTTTTTCATTTTTTAAAAATTTTATTTATTTCTGTGAGAGAGAGAGAGAAAGAGCGAAAGCATGAACAGGGTGAGGGGCAGAGGGAGAAACAGACTCCCTGCTGAGGAGGGAGCCTGATGTGGGGCTCAATTCTGGGACTCCGGGATCATGACCTGAGGTGAAGGCAGATGCTTAACGAACTGAGCCACCCAGGTGCACCGTTTTTTTTTTTTTTTTTTTTTTTTGTTTGTTTCTATATCATTTATTTATGCTCATATCTTTATTATTTCCCTTCTTCTGCTGGCTTTAGGTTTTATTTGCTGTTCTTTTTCTAGCTCCTTTAGGTGTAAGGTTAGGTTGTGTATTTGAGACTTTTCTTGCTTCTTGAGGTAGGCCTGTATTGCAATATACTTCCTTCTTAGGACTGCTTTTACTGCCTTCCAAAGATTTTGGGCTGTCATGCTTTTATTTTCATTTGCTTCCATGTATTTTTTAAATTCTTCTTAAATTTCCTGGTTAACTCATTCATTCCTTAGTGGGATGTTCTTTAACCTCCTGATATTTGAGGTTTTTCCCAATTTTTTCTTGTGGTTGACTTCAAGTTTCATAGTATTGTGGTCTGAAAATATGCATGGTATGATCTCAGTCATTTTTTACTTGTTGAGAGCTGATTTGTGACCCATTATGTGATCTATTCTGGAGAATGTTCCATGTACACTTGAGAAAAATGTGTATTCTACTTTAGGATGAAATGTTCTGAATATATCTCTTAAGTCCATCCAGTCCAGTGTGTCACTCAAAGCCACTGTTTTCTTGTTGATTTTCTGCTTAGATGATCTGTCCATTCTTATAAATGGGGTGCTAAAATTGCCTACTATTATTATATTATCATCAATGAGTTTATGTTTGTTATTAATTTATATATTAGGGTGCTCTCAAGTTGGGGGCATGAATATTTATAATTGTTAGATCTTCTGGATGGATAGACCCCTTAGTTATGATATAATGCCCTTCTTCATCTGTTGTTACAGACTTTGGTTTGAAATCTAGTTTGTCTGGTATAAGTATGGCTACTCTGGCTTTCTTTTGACGTCGATTGGCATGACAGATGGTTCTTCATCCCCTCACTTTCAATCTGCAGATGTTTTTAGGAGGCAGCACATAGATGGATCTTGTTTTTAATTCATTCTGATACCCTGTATCTTTTGATTGGTGCATTTAGTCCATTTACATTCAGAGTGAAAGATATGAATTTAGTGTCATTGTGTTACCTATAATTTGGTGTTTCCAGTGATGTTCTCTGGTCCTTTCTAGTCTTTGTTGCTTTTGGTCTTTTTTTCTCCCCTCAAAGAGTCCTCCTTAAAATTTCCTGCAGGGCTCGTTTAGTGGTCATGAAATCCTTAATTTTTGCATGTCTTGGTAACTCTTTATCTGTCCTTTTATTTTATTATTATTATTATTATTATTATTATTATTATTATTTTTAAAGATTTTATTTATTTGTTTGACAGAGAGAGACACAGCAAGAGAGAGAACCCAAGCAGGGGGAGTGGGAGAGGGAGAAGCAGGCTTCCCCCTGAGCAGGGAGCCTGATGTGGGGCTCAATACCAGGACCCTGGGATCATCACCTGAGCTGAAGGCAGATGCTTAACTGACTGAGCCACCCAGGTGCTCCTGTCCTTCTATTTTGAATGACAGCCTTGCTGGATAAAGATTTCTTGGCTGCATATTTTTCTCATTCTGTACATTGAATATTTTCTTCTAGTCCTTTCTGGCCTGCCAGGTCTCTGTGGACAGATCTGCTGTGAAACTAATTTGTCTTTCCTTGTACGTTAGGACATTTTTTTACCTTGCTGCTTTCAGAATTCTTTCCTTGTCTGTGTATTTTGTGAATTTGGCTATGATATGCCTTTGTGAAGGCTGGCTTTTGTTGAATTTCATGGGAGTTCTCTGTGCTTCTTGGATTTTGATGTCTGTGTCCATCCCCAAATTAGGAAGTTTTCAGCTATAATTTTTTTTAAAGATTTTTTATTTATTTGAGAGAGAGAACGAGAGACAGCACGAGAGGGAAGAGGGTCAGAGGGAGAAGCAGACTCCCTGCTGAGCAGGGAGCCCGATTTGGGACTCGATCCTGGGACTCCAGGATTATGACCTGAGCCGAAGGCAGTCGCTTAACCAACTGAGCCACCCAGGCGCCCCCTCAGCTATAATTTTTTTTGAATAAACCTTCTGCCCCTTTATCTATCTCTTCATCTTCTGGGACTCCTAAGATACAAATGTTACTACATTTTACTAAGTTGCTGAGTTCTCTAAGTCTACCTTCCTGGTCCATTACCTTTCCTTCCCTCTTCTTCCACCTCCTTTTTTTTTTTCTTTTAAGATTTTATTTATTTGAGAGAGAGAGAGTGCATGCGCACACAAGCAGGGGAGGGGCAGGCAGAGGGAGAAGCAGGTTTCCTGCTGAGCAAGGAGCCCGATATGGGACTTGATCTCAGAACCTTGGGATTATGACCTGAGCTGAAGACAGATGCTTAACCAGCTGAGCCACTCAGGCATCCCCATCTTTACTTCTTTTTTGGCTTCATTATTTTCCATAATTTTATCTTCTATATCACAGATTCGCTCCTCTCCTTTGTCCATCTTCGTTCTTATGGTCTCCATTTGTGTTGGCATCTCAGTTATAACATTTTTAATTTTGACCTGACTAGATTTTAGTTCTTTTATATCTGTAGTAAGGGATTCTCTAAGGTCTTCCATGCTTTTTTCAAGCCCAGCTAGTATCCTTAAAATCATTGTTTAAAATTCTAGTTCAGACATTTTATGTGTTATTGATTAAATCCCTGGCCATGAGTTCTACATGTGTTCTTTCTTTTGGGGTGAATTTCTCCATCTCATTGTTTCATCCATAAAAGAAAAGGAAGAGAAAAAAGAACAACACAACAAAACCCAACAAAAAACATACACAAAGCAAAAAAACAAAGAAAAGAAAAAAAAAAACAAGAAAAACAAAAACACAAGACAAGAAAACCAAAAACCAAAAACAACAAATAGATTCTGAGTGTGTTTTGGTCTGTTGTTAAAAGAATTTAGATCCCAAAATAAAAATAAAATAAAATGAAAGTAGACAAAAAATATATGAAAAGTATACATATAAAAATTAAAATAATAAAAAATTTTAAAAGGAATTGAAAAATACAAGAAAATAAGTGAAAAAAACAATAAAAATAAAGAATAAAAGAAAAACGGAAGCTCAATCCTATTTCCCCTAGAGGTGAAGCTTTGCAGAACTCTATGATCAGTAAACTTGGTGCGATCTAGTTGTTTGTGCTGGTCTTCTTGGGGAGGGGCCTGCTGCACTGATTCTCAGGTGGACTTGTTTCAGTGGAAATGCTCTCCAGGGCTCAGGGGGGTGGGGCTTGGGGTCAGCCCCCTGGCCTCCATTAGGTGGGATTGTTTTTGCTCGCTAAAGGCTTTCAGCTCTGATGCGCGGGATGAAAATGGCTGTGCCCAGCTGTCTTGCCCTGGAGCTGAAAGTTTGTGTCCCCTACTCTTCATTGAGACCTCTCAAACAAGCAATCAATCACCCTGATTTTTCCCTGGTTTCCATCTGAACCCTGCATTCACCCTGCCCTTGTCTAAGCCTTTTTATTTCAGGTCTATGACCGAATTTCAAAACTCCAAATTTCCGGGGTGCCCAACCGTGCAGACCTGCACTGTTCCTCCCGGGGAGGGTCTCCCAACGCTTGCTGTCCCATCCCAGAAATGTGGTCCCACGACCACATGTTCTTTTGCAGTTTATAGCAGAAAGCTGGTACCAAGACCCACCGCTCTGGGCCGGCTTCCTTGTCTTATGCCTGGGAGCAGCACTGCACGTTGGCACCATCCATTCTTCCTGCAAGCAGGGGATCCTCAGAGTACCCTGTCACTCCTGGGATTCTGCCCCTCTTCTCCACCTGAGTACTTTTAATTCAAACATGTCCCCCACAGTAGTGAACTTAAAAGTTGAAATTTTGCAGTCCACTAATTCTAATACTTTGTGGTAGCCTTTGTAAGCAGGCTCTCTCCACACCACCTCCACAGCTGGGTGTCGCCCAAGTGAACTTCCAGACTTTCTACCTTTCAAAAGTTAGTGGCTTTTCGGCAAGATGGCGGAGGAGTAGGAGACCTAGATTTCGTCTGGTCTCAGGAATTCAGCTGAATAGGGATCAAACCATTCTGAACACCTACGAACTCAACAGGAGATCAAAGAGGAGAGTAGCAACAACTATCTGAACAGAGAAGCGACCACTTACTGGAAGGTAGGGCGTGCGGAGAAGTGAATCCGAGGCGATATTCGGGAGGATAGACGGCGGGGGAGGGGCCTCCGTCGGCCGCTTCTGGCAAGTGATAGAGCCGCGGAGCACAAAATCGGAACTGTTAGAAGTCGGCTCCACTGAGGGACGTCGCTCCAGTGGCTAAGCAGGGGGGTGGAACCCTCACGGGACAGTGTAGTCTCAGGACCCTCGGGGTCACAAAAAGACCGGGGGTGCCTGAGTACAGCAGAGCTCCCGGGTATCAGAGCAGGGAACCCGGCTGCAGAGACGGAGCCGAGGCGAGGGCTCTCAGCTCGGAGTTGCCATAAACTGTGATCCACGGCCCAGTCGGGCCACTGCTCCTCCAGCAGGGACCCAACAGGCGGCAGACCCGGGGAGACTCCCCTTCCTTCCTGGGGAGGAGCGGCGCGGGAACGCACCGCAGGGATCTGCTGGGTTTGGAGACTCCACACGGGGTCGGGTGCCACAGATACAAACGCTCGGTCACAGGCCGGGTGAGCACGGAGTGCGGCCGGAGACTGGGGACAAGGGAGTGACTGCTTTTCTCTGTGGGTGCACTGAGGAGCGGGGCCCCGAGTTCTCAGCTCCTCCGGGTGGAGATTGGGAGGCCACCATTTTTGCCCTGGTCCTCCAAGGCTGTACCGAGAGCTTGCAGGGAACAAAAGCTCCTGAGATCAAACCGGAGCAGCTTGCTTAGCCCGGACCGACAAGGGCGGGGCAATTCCGCCTCCGGCAAAGACATTTGGAAACCACAGCAACAGGCCCCTCCCCCAGAAGATCAGCCCGAACAGCCAGCAAGCCAAGACCAAGTTTACCGATCAAGGAGAACGGGAGAACTCCAGCGCTAGGGGAATACTGCACATAGAATTCATGGCTTTTTTTTACCATGATTCATTAGTTCATCAAAGTTAATTTTTGTTAACTGTTTTTTTTTTTCTTTTTCCCTTTTTCAACCAACATCTTATCAATCTCTTTTAAAAAAAAAAACTTTTTATTTTTCATTTTTAGAGTCATATTTTATCCCTTTATAGTAGTTACCCTTATTTTTGGCATATATATATATAAGTTCTCTCTTTAAAATTTTGAGATACAGTTTCTTCTAACAGATCAAATATACCCTAAATGTGAGAATGTGATCACATTCTCTCCCTTTTTTTTTTTTAAATCTTCTTTCTTTTTTCAAACAACTTATCAAGTCCTTTTATAAAATCTTTTATAATTTTCATCTTTACAGTCATCTTCTATCCCTTCATTGTATCAACCCTTATTTTGTACATATATGTCTTTCTTCCTTTAAAATTTTAGGAGGCACTTTTTTCTAACAGACCAAAATACGCCCAAACTCTAGTGTGTGGCACTGATCTATGCACTAGCCTGATCATATTTGATCACATTCTGCTTTTTTGTATTGTTCTGTTTTTGGTTTTTTTTTTATTATTTTTTTTTCTCTTTCTTTTTTCTTTCTTTCCCCCTGGTTTCAGGTCTTTTCTGATTTGTATACAGTATATTTGCTGGGGACGTTGTAAACCTGTTAGCATTTTGTTCTCTCATTCATCTATTCTCCTCTGGACAAAATGACAAAACACAAAAAAATCACCTCAGCAAAAAGAACAAGAGGTAGTACCGTCAGCCAGGGACCTACTCAATACGGACATTAGTACGATGTTGGACCTAGAGTTCAGAATCATGACTTTAAAGATACTAGCTGGGCTTGAAAAAAGCGTGGAAGTTATTAGAGAAACCCTTTCTGGAGAAATAAAAGAACTAAAATCTAACCAAGTCGAAATCAAAAAGGCTATTGATGAGGTGCAATCAAAAATAGGGGCACTAACTGCTAGGATAAATGAGGCAGAAGAGAGAATCAGCGATATAGAAGACCAAATGATGGAAAATAAAGAGGCTGAGAAAAAGAGGGAGAAACAACTACAGGATCACGACGGCAGAATTCGAGAGATAAGTGATATGATAAGACGAAACAACATTAGAATAATTGGGATCCCAGAAGAAGAAGAAAGAGAGAGAGGGGCAGAAGGTATATTGGAGCAAATAATAGCAGAGAACTTCCCTAATGTGAGGAAGGAAACAGGCATCAAAATCCAGGAGGCACAGAGAACCCCTCTCAAAATTGATAATAATAGGTCAACACCCCGACATCTAATAGTAAAACTTACGAGTCTCAGAGACAAAGAGAAAATCCTGAAAGCAGCTCGGGAGAAGAGATATGTAACCTACAATGGTAAAAATATTAGATTGGCAACAGACCTATCCACAGAGACCTGGCAGGCCAGAAAGGGCTGGCAAGATATCTTCAGAGCACTAAACGAGAAAAATATGCAGCCAAGAATACTATATCCAGCTAGGCTGTCATTGAAAATAGAAGGAGAGATAAAAAGCTTCCAGAACAAACAAAAACTAAAGGAATTGGCAAACACGAAACCAGCCCTCCAAGAAATATTGAAAGGGGTCCTCTAAGCAAAGAGAGAGCCTAAAAGCAGCAAAGATCAGAAAGGAACACAGACAACGTACAGTAACAGTCACCTTGCAGGCAATACAATGGCACTAAATTCCTACCTTTCAATAGTTACCCTGAATGTAAATGGGCTAAACGCCCCAATCAAAAGACACAGGCTATCAGATTGGATTAAAAAACAAGACCCATCAATATGCTGTCTGCAAGAGACTCATTTTAGACCCAAAGACACCCCCAGATTGAAAGTGAGGGGGTGGAAAACCATTTACCATGCTAATGGACACCAAAAGAAAGCTGGGGTGGCAATCCTTATATCAGACAAACTAGATTTTAAAACAAAGACTGTAATAAGAGATGAGGAAGGACACTATATCCTACTTAAAGGGTCTATCCAACAAGAAGATCTAACAATTGTAAATATCTATGCCCCGAACATGGGAGCAGCCAATTATATAAGGCAATTAATAACAAAAGCAAAGAAACACATTGACAACAATACAATAATAGTGGGGGACTTTAACACCCCCCTGACTGAAATGGACAGATCATCTAAGCAAAAGATCAACAAGGAAATAAAGACTTTAAATGACACACTGGACCAAATGGACTTCACAGACACATTCAGAACATTCCATCCCAAAGCAATGGAATACACATTCTTCTCTAGTGCCCATGGAACATTCTCCAGAATTGATCACATCCTAGGTCACAAATCAGGTCTCAACCGGTACCAAAAGATTGGGGTCATTCCCTGCATATTTTCAGACCACAATGCTTTGAAACTAGAACTCAATCACAAGAGGAAAGTCGGAAAGAACTCAAATACATGGAGGCTAAAGAGCATCCTACTAAAGAATGAATGGGTCAACCAGGAAATTAAAGAAGAATTAAAAAAATTCATGGAAACCAATGAAAATGAAAACACAACTGTCCAAAATCTTTGGGATACAGCAGAGGCAGTCCTGAGAGGAAAGTATATAGCAATACAAGCCTTTCTCAAGAAACAAGAAAGTTCTCAAATACACAACCTAACCCTACACCTAAAGGAGCTGGAGAAAGAACAGCAAATAAAGCCTAAACCCAGCAGGAGAAGAGAAATAATAAAGATCAGAGCAGAAATCAATGAACTAGAAACCAAAAGAGCAGTAGAACAGATCAACGAAACTAGGAGCTGGTTCTTTGAAAGAATTAACAAGATTGATAAACCCCTGGCCAGACTTATCAAAAAGAAAAGAGAAATGACCCAAATCAACAAAATCGTGAATGAAAGAGGAGAGATCACAACCAACACCAAAGAAATACAAACAATTATAAGAACATATTATGAGCAACTCTATGCCAGCAAATTAGATAACCTGGAAGAAATGGGTGCATTCCTAGAGATGTATCAACTACCAAAACTGAACCAGGAAGAAATAGAAAACCTGAACAGACCTATAACCACTAAGGAAATTGAAGCAGTCATCAAAAATCTCCCAAGAAACAAAAGCCCAGGGCCAGATGGCTTCCCAGGGGAATTCTATCAGACATTTAGAGAAGAATTAATACCTATTCTCCTGAAACTGTTCCAAAAAATAGAAATGGAAGGAAAACTTCCAAATTCATTTTATGAGGCCACCATTACCTTGATCCCAAAACCAGACAAAGACCCCATCAAAAAGGAGAATTACAGACCAATATCCTTGATGAACATGGATGCAAAAATTCTCACCAAAATACTAGCCAGTAGGATCCAACAGTACATTAAAAGGATTATTCACCACGACCAAGTGGGATTTATCCCTGGGCTGCAAGGCTGGTTCAACATCTGCAAATCAATCAACGTGATACAATACATTAACAAAAGAAAGAACAAGAATCATATGATCCTCTCAATAGATGCAGAAAAAGCATTAGACAAAGTACAGCCTCCTTTCTTGATCAAAACTCTTCAGAGTATAGGGATAGAGGGCACATACCTCAATATCATAAAAGCCATCTACGAAAAACCTACAGCGAATATCATTCTCAATGGGGAAAAGCTGAGAGCTTTTCCCCTAAGGTCAGGAACGCGGCAGGGATGTCCACTCTCACCACTGCTATTCAACATAGTATTGGAAGTCCTAGCCACCACAATCAGACAACAAAAAGAAATCAAAGGCATCCAAATCGGCAAAGAGGAAGTCAAACTCTCACTCTTTGCAGATGATATGATACTTTATGTGGAAAACCCAAAAGACTCCACCCCAAAACTGCTAGAACTCATACAGAAAGTCAGTCAAGTGGCAGGCTATAAAATCAATGCACAGAAATCAGTGGCATTCCTATACACCACCACCAAGACAGAAGAGAGACAAATCAGGGAGTCGATCCCACTCACAATTGCACCCAAAACCATAAGATAACTAGGAATAAATTGAACCAAAGAGGCAAAGGATCTGTACTCAGAAAACTACAAAATACTCAGGAGGGAAAATGAAGAAGACACAAAGATTTGGAAAAACATTCCATGCTTATGGATTGGGAGAACCAACATTGTGAAGATGTCAATGCTACCTAGAGCCATCTACACATTCAATGCAATCCCCATCAAAATACCATCCACTTTTTTCAAAGAAATGGAACAAATAATCCTAAAATTTGTATGGAACCAGAAGAGACCCCGAATAGCCAGAGGAATATTGAAAAAGAAAAGCAAAGCTGGCGGCATCACAATTCCGGACTTCCAGCTCTATGACAAAGCTGTCATCATCAAGACAGTATGGTAGTGGCACAAAAACAGACACATAGATCAATGGAACAGAATCGAGAGCCCAGAAATGGACCCTCAACTCTATGGTCAACTTATCTTTGACAAAGCAGGAAAGAATGTCCAATGGAAAAAAGACAGTCTTTTCAACAAATGGCGTTGGGAAAATTGGACAGCCACATGCAGAAGAATGAAACTGGACCATTTCCTTACACCACACACAAAAATAGACTCCAAATGGTTGAAAGACCTAAACGTGAGACAGGAGTCCATCAAAATCCTAAAGGAGAACACAGGTAGCAACCTCTTCGACCTCAGCCGCAGCAACTTCTTCCTAGAAACATCACCAAAGGCACGGGAAGCCAGGGCAAAAATGAACTGTTGGGATTTCATGAAGATAAAAAGCTTTTGCACAGCAAAAGAAACAGTCCACAAAACCAAAAGACAACCGACAGAATGGGAGAAAATATTTGCAAATGACATATCAGATAAAGGGCTAGTATCCAAAATCTGTAAAGAACTTATCAAACTCAACACCCAAAGAACATATAATCCAATCAAGAAATGGGCAGAAGACATGAACAGACATTTTTCCAGAGAAATGGAAATGGCCAACAGGCACATGAAAATGGCCAACAGGCACATGAAAAAGTGCTCAACATCGCTCGGCATCAGGGAAATCCAAATCAAAACCTCAATGAGATACCACCTCACACCCGTCAGAATGGCTAAAATTAACAAGTCAGGGAACGACAGATGTTGGCGGGGATGTGGAGAAAGGGGAACCCTCCTACACTGTTGGTGGAAATGCAAGCTGGTGCAACCACTCTGGAAAACAGTATGGAGGTTCCTCAAACAGTTGAAATTAGAGCTACCATTCGATCCAGCAATTGCACTACTGGGTATTTACCCCAAAGATACAAATGTAGGGACCCGAAGGGGTACGTGCACCCCAATGTTTATAGCAGCAATGTCCACAATAGCCAAACTGTGGAAAGAGCCAAGATGTCCATCGACAGATGAATGGATAAAGAAGAGGTGGTATATATACACAATGGAATATTATGCAGCCATCAAAAGGAATGAGATCTTGCCATTTGCAATGACGTGGATGGAACTGGAGGGTGTTATGCTGAGTGAAATAAGTCAGTCAGAGGAAGACATGTATCATATGACCTCACTGATATGAGGAATTCTTAATCTCAGGAACAAACTGAGTGTTACTGGAGTGGTTGGGGGTGGGAGGGATGGGGTGGATGGGTGACAGACATTGGGGAGGGTATGTGCTACGGTGAGCGCTGTGAATTGTGCAAGACTGTTGAATCACAGATCTGTACTTCTGAAACAAATAATGCAACATATTTTAAGAAAAAAGAAAAGAAGAAGATAGCAGGAGAGGAAGAATGAAGGGGAGTAAGTCAGAGGGGAAGACGAAGCAGGAGAGATGATGGACTCTGAAAAACAAACTGAGGGTTCTAGAGGGAAGGAGGGTAGGGGGATGGGTTAGCCTGGTGATGGGTATTAAAGAGGGCACATTCTGCATGGAGCACTGGGTGTTATGAACAAACAATCATGGAGCAGTACACCAAAAGAAATGATGTAATATATGGTGATTAACATAACAATAAAAAATTTAAAAAAATTAGTGGCTTTTCTACTTGTAGACTTCGGTTTTTGTTCTCTCAGACCTCTGATTGACTTCTGGGTGGGCAGAATAATTTGATAACTATTTAATGCTGTGTCAAGGTCCTCCTACTGTACCATCTTAAGTCCTCTCCCTCTTTCTTATGGTCCTAATAAGATTTCTTTTCTCTAGCTTACCTTATTGTAAGAATACAGTATATATATACATACAATATACCAAATGTGTTACTCAACTATTTGTGTTATTGGTAAGGTTTCTGGTTCACAATGAGCTATTAGTAGTTGAGTTTTGGAGACTGAAGTGTTGTATGCAGATCTTCAGCTGCACAGTAAGTTATTATCCCTAACCCCTATATTGTTCAAGGGTCAACTGAAATTGATTTTACTATTTTTATTTTTTAATCTTCATACTAGTTTTGTAAATGATTGATCTACTTTTACTATATGTCTGCTTTTACCAATGAGCTTTTATTTCATTTCATAATTTTCTTCTAGTTATATCCTTTTCTTTTCCACTTAAAGAAATTCCTTGACAATTTGTTGTGAGGCTAGTTTAGTGGTGAAAAACTCTTTTCACTTTTATTTGTCTGGGAGACTCTTTTCTCCTTCAATTCTGAATGATAACCTTGCCAGGTAGAGTATTCTTGGTTTTAGGTTTTTCCCTTTTAGCACTTGGAATATATCATGCCACCCTCTTTGGCATATAAAGTTTCTGCTGAAAATTCAGTTGACTTATGGGATTTTCCCTGTGTGTAACTAGTTGCTTTTATTTTGATGCTTTTTAAGATTCTCTATTTTTAATTTCTGTCATTTAATTATTATGTGTCTTGGGTTCATCTTGGTGTTCTCTGTACTTCCTGGACTTTGATGTCTATTTCCTTTCACAGGTTAGGGAGGTCTTTAGCTATTTCTTCAAATTTTTTTTACCATTTTCTCCTTCTGAGACCCGTACAATGTGAATTAACATTACTCTTGATGTTGTCTCAGAAGTCCCTTCACCAATCTCATTAAAAAAATTTTTTTTTATTGCTGTTCAGTTTGAATGCTTTCCATTACCCTGTCTTCCAGATTACTGATCTGTTCTTCTGCATCCTCTAATCTGCTGTTGAATTTCTCTAGTGTATTTTTCATTTCAGTTATTTTTAATTTAAATTCAATTATCCAACATATCATTAGTTTTGGATGTAGTGTTTGGGAATTCATCAGTTGCATATAACACCCAGTGCTCATTACAAACATGCCCTCCTAATGCCCATTACCCAATTACCCCATCCCCCCACCCACCTCCCCTCCAGCAACCCTGTTTGTTTCCTATAATTAAGAGTCTCTCATGGTTTTTCTTTCTCTCTGATGATTTCCCATTCAGTTTTCCTTCCCTTCCCCTATGATTCTCTGCACACTGTTTCTTATATTCCACATATAAGTGAAACCATATGATAATTGTCTTTCTGTGATTGACTTATTTCGCTCAGCATAGTACCCTCCAGTTCCATCCACGTCAATGTAAATGGTAAGTATTCATCCTTTCTGATGGCTGAATAATATTCCATTGTGTGTGTGTGTGTGTGTGTGTGTGTGTGTGTGTGTGTGTGTGTGTATAGAGAGAGATATAGATATATATACACACCACATCTTCTTTATGCATTCATCTGTCAGTGGACATCTAGGGTCTTTCCACAGTTTGGCTATTGTGGACTTTGCTGCTATGAACACTGAGGTGCAGGTGCCCCCTCGGATCATTACATTTGTATCTCTGGGGTAAATACCTAGTAGGCAGTTGGTAGGTCATAGGGTAGCCCTATTATTAACTTCTTGAGGAACCACCATACTGTTTTCCAGAGTGACTGAACCAGCTTGCATTCCCAGCAACAGTGTAAGAGGGTTCCCTTTTCTCTGCATCCTTGTCAACATTTGTCATTTCCTGACTTGTCAATTTTAGTCATTCTGACTGGTGTAAGGTGGTATCTCATTTTTATTTATATTTTCCTGATGGCAAGTGATGTGGAGCACTTTTTCAGGTGTCTGATGGCCATTTGTAAATCTTCTTTGGAGAAGTGTCTGTTCATGTCTTCTGCCCACTTTTGACTGGATTATTATTTTTTGGGGTGTGGAGTTTGATAAGTTTTTTATAGATCTTGCACACTAGCCCTTTATCTGATATGTCATTTGCAAATAACTTCTCCCATTCTGTAGGTTGCCTTTTGGTTTTGTTGACTATTTCCTTTGCCGTGGAGAAGATTTTTATCTTGATGAAGTCCCAAAAGTTCATTTTTGCTTTTGTTTCCCTTGCCTTTGGAGATGTGTCTAGCAAGAAGTTGCTGAGGTTGAGGTCGAAGAAGACACTGCCTGTGTTCTCTAGGATTTTGATGGATTCCTATCTCACATTTAGGTCTTTCATCCATTTTCAGTTTATCTTTGTGTATGGTGTAGGAAAATGGTCCAGTTTCATCCTTCTCCATGTGGCTGTCCAGTTTTCCCAACACCATTTGTTGAAAAGACCAGTCTTTATCCATTGGATATTACTTCCTGCTTTGTCAAAGATAAGTGGACCATAGAGTTGAGGGTCCATTACTGGGTTCTCTATTCTGTTCCATTGATCTATGTGTCTTTTTTTTTTTTTTAAGATTTTATTTATTTGACAGAGAGAGACACAGCAAGAGAGGGAACACAAGCAGGGGGAGTGGGAGAGGGAGAAGCAGGCTTCCTGCTCAGCAGGGAGCCCAATGCGGGGCTCAATCCCAGGACCCGGGTTCATGACCTGAGCTGAAGGCAGACGCTTAATGACTGAGCCACCCAGGAGCCCCGTGTGTGTTTTTGTGCCAGTACCATACTGTCTTGATGATTACAGCTTTGTAATATAGCTCGAAGTCTGGCATTGTGATGCCACCAGCTTTGGTTTTCTTGTTCCACATTCCTGTGCTATTTGGGGTCTTCTCTGGTTCTATGCAAATTTTAGGATTGTTTTTTCCAGCTCTGTGAAAAATGTTGATGGCATTTTGATAGGGATTGCATTGAAAGTGTATTTTGCTCTGGGTAGCATAGGTATTTTAACAGTGTTCTTCCAATCCATGTGTATGGAATTTTTTTTCCATTTCTTTGTGTCTTTCTCAATTTCATTCATAAGTGTTCTGTAGTTTTTTTTTTTTTTTTGCCCAAATCAGTATAGCTTTTATTGCATATTTAAAATATCACAAGTCTGAAAAATCATCCGGCATCTTTTGCTGTTTCTGTAGATGACAACTCAGATCTTATTCATCAGCCTGCTGAACTGTTCCTTTTTCAGAAACATAGATACCATCCAAAAATTTTCTGATATCCTTGTTTTTAATGGTTGTGGCTTGCTGAATCAAAGCAGCTGAGTTTGATACAAGTTCAATGTCATTTCCTTCAAGAATTAACTCATCTTTTTGGGCTTGAGGTACAGAACAAGCAACACCTGGCCCCATCCGAACCCTGCGGATGTATTTCTCACCCAAGAAATTTCGGATTTCAACAAGAGAACCATTCTCCTGAATAACAACGTTGATGGGGAAGTGAGCATACACAGACTTCATCTTGTAATGGAAGCTCAGTGTAACGCCCTTGATCATGTTCTGTACATGACTACAGATAGTGCGAACAGTAGCCAGCTCTTTTCTATTTCCCCACCATTTGTCAACTCGGAGCCTCTTCTTTTTCTTTCCAAGAAGACTGAGTTCTACATTGATGTGATTGAAGTCCCTTCGCAGGGTTCCTCTGGGTCCCTTCACAATAACTGTGCGTCCCTTCAGAGTGATGTCGACATTTTCTGGAATGTCGACAGTCTGATTGCTGAGAATGGTCTTCATTCTCGCAGGAGATGCGGCAAAGAGCAAGTGTTCTATAGTTTTTAGAATATAGATCCTTTACCTCTTTGGTTGGGTTTATTCCTAGGTATTTTATGGTTTTTGGTGCAATTGCAAATGGGATGAATTCCTTAATTTCTCTTTCTTCTGTCTCATTGTTAATGTATAGAAATTCAACTGATTTCTGTGCATTTGATTTTATATCCTGCCATGTTGCTGAATTCCTGTATGTGTTCTAGCAATTTTGGGGTGGAATCTTTTTTTCCACATAAGTATCATGTCATCTGCAGAGTGAGAGTTTGACTTCTTTGCCAATCTGAATGCCTTGTATTTCCTTTTGTTGTCTGATTGCTGAGGCTATGACATCTAGTACTGTGTTGAACAACAGTGATGAGAGTGGGCATCCCTGTTGTGTTACTGACCTTAGGGGAAAGCTTTCAGTTTTTCCCCATTGAGAATGATATTCACTGTGGGATTTTCATATATGGCTTTTATGAGATTGAGGTATGTTCCCTCTATCTCTACACCATGGAGAGTTTTAATCAAGAAAGGATGCTGTATTTTGTCAGATGCTTTCTTTCTGCATCAATTGAGAGGATCATGTAGTTTTCATATAGTTTTTCTCCTTTCTTTTATTAACGTGATGGATCATGTGATTGATCTGTGAATGTTGAACTACCCTTGCAGCCCAGGAATAAATCCCACTTGGTTGTGGTGAATAAACTTTTAAATGTACTATTGGATCCCATTGGCTGGTATCTTGGTGAGAATTTTGGCATCCATGTTCATCAGGGATGTTGGTCTGTAATTCTCCTTTTCCGTGGGGTCTTTGTCTAGTTTGGGATCAAGGTAATGCTGGCCTTATAGAAAGAGTTTGGAAGTTTTCCTTCCATTTCTATTTTTTGAAACAGTTTCAGAAGAATAGGTATTATTTCTTCTTTAAATGTTTGGTAGAAATCCCCTGGGAAGCCATCTGGCCCTGGAGGAGTCTTGTTTGTTGGGAGATTTTTGATTATTGCTTCAGTTTCCTGACTGATTATGAGTCTGTTCGGTTTTTCTATTTTTTCCTGTTTCATTTAGTTTTGGTAGTTTATAAGTTTCCAGGAATGCATCATTTCTTCCAGATTGCTTAATTTCTTGGAATGTAGTTGCTTATAATATGTTCTTAAAATTGTATTTCCTTGGTCATGATCTCTCCTCTTTATTTTATTAATTTGGGTCCTTTCTCCTTTCTTTTTGACAAGTCTGGCAAGGAGTTTATTGATCTTATTCTTTCAAAGAACCAGCTTCTAGTTTCATTGATCTGTTTTACTGTTCTTTTGGTTTCTATTTCATTGACTTCTGCTCTAATCTCTATAATTTCTCTTCTCCTGCTTGGTTTAGGCTTTATTTGCATTCTTTCTCAGCTCCTTTAGGTGTAAGGTTAGCTTGTGTATTTGAGACTTTTCTAATTTTTTGAGAAAGACCTGTATTGCTATGTACTTCCCTATTAGGACCGTCTTTGCTGTATCCCAAAGGTTTTGAACAGTTGTGTTTTCATTTTCATTTGTTTCCATGAATTTTAAAAAATTCTTTAATTTCCTGGTTGACCCGTTCATTCTTTGGTAGGATGCTCTTTAACTTCTAAGGGTTTGGGGGGCGCCTGGGTGGCTCAGTCGTTAAGTGTCTGCCTTCAGCTCAGGGCATGATCCCAGGGTCCTGGGATTGAGCCCTGCATTGGGCTCCCTGCTTTGCAGGGAGCCTGCTTCTCCCTCTCCCTCTCACCCTGCTTGTGTTCCCTCTCTCGCTTTGTCTCTCTCTGTCAAGTAAATAAATAAAATCTTTAGAAAAAAAAAACCCTAAGGGTTTGAGTTTCTTCCAAATTTCCTCCTGTGTTTGACTTCAAGTTTCAAAAACATTGTGGTCTGAAAATATTCAGGGAATATTCTCAGTCTTTTGGTACCTGTTAAGACCTGATTTGTGACACAATATGTGATCTGGAGAAAGTTCCATGTGCACTTGAGAAGAATATGTATTCTGTTGCTTTAGGATGGAATTCTCTGTATATATCTGTGAAGTCTGTCTGGTCCACTGTGTCATTCAAAGCCCTCATTTCCTTGTTGATCTTCTGTTTAGATATCTGTCCATTGCTATGAGTGGGGTGTTGAAGTTCCCTACTATTATTATACTATTATCAATGTGTTTCTTTAATTTGGTTGTTAATTGATTGATATAATTGGTTGCTCCCAAATTAAGAGCATAAGTATTTATAATTGTTAGATCTTCTTGTAGGATAGACCCTTTAAGTGTGATAAAGTGTCCCTCTTCATCCCTTACTACATTCTTGGTTTAAAATCTAATTTGTCTGATATGAGAGTTGTTTCCCCAGCTTTCTTTTGAGGTCCATTAGCATGATAAATGGTTCTCCACCTCCTCACTTTCAGTCTGGAGGTGTCTTTAGGTCTAAAGTGAGTCTCTTGTAGACAGCATATGGATGGGTCTTGCTTTTGTATCCAGTGTGATACCGTGTCTTTTGATTGGAGCATTTAGCCCATTTACATTCAGAGTAACTATTGACAGATATGAATTTAGTGTCATTGTATTACCTGTAAAGTCCTTGTTTCTGTAGATTGTTTCTTTCTGGCCTATGTTACTTTTGGGCTCTCTCTTTGCTTACAGGATCCCCTTTAAAATTTCTTGCAGGGCTGGTTTAGTGATTATGAATTATTTTAGTTTCTGTCTGTCCTGGAAACTCTTTATCTCTCCTTCCATTCTGAATGACAGCCTTTCTGGATAAAGTATTCTTGGCTGCATGTTTTTCTCATTTAATACCTGAATATATCATGCCAGCCCTTTCTGGCCTGCCAGGTCTCTGTGGATAGGTCTGCTGCCAGTCTAATGTTTCTACCATTGTAGGTTAAGGAGCTCTTGCCTTGAGCTGCCTTCAGGATTTTCTCTTTATCTCTGAAATTTACAAGTTTCACTATTAAATGTCAGGGTGTTGATCTATTTTTATTGATTTGGGGGGGCGTTCTCTTTACCTCTTGGACTTGAATGCCTGTTTCCTTCCCCAGATTAGGGAAGTTTTCAGCTATGATTTGCTCAAATATACCTTCTGTCCCTATTTCTCTTTCTTTTTCCTCTGGGTTTTCCCCAATAATTCTAATACCATTTTGCTTTATGGTTTCACTGATTTCTTGAAGCCTCCCCTAATGGTCCATTAGTTGTTTTTCTCTCTTTTCCTCAGCTTCCTTCCTTTCCTTCATCTTGTCTTTTATGTCACTGACTCTCTCTTCTGCCTCATTTACCCTACCCTCCCCTAATGGTCCATTAGTTGTTTTTCTCTCTTTTCCTCAGCTTCCTTCCTTTCCTTCATCTTGTCTTTTATGTCACTGACTCTCTCTTCTGCCTCATTTACCCTAGCTTTTAGAGCATCCATTTTAGACTGCCATCTCAGTTAAAGCATTTTCAATTTCGGCCTGATTAGATTTTATTTCTGCTCTAAGAGATTCTGTAGTGTCTTTTACGTTTTTTCAAGCCCAGCTAGTACATTTATAATCATTATACTGAATTCTAGCTTTGACATTTTACTTTATGTCCATATCGATTAGATCCGTGGCAGAGAGTATTACCTCTAGGTTTTTCTTTCTTTCCTTCCTTCCTTCCTTCTTTTTTTTTCTTTTCTTTTTTCTTTTCTTTTTTTTCTTTTCTTTTCTTTTCTTTTCCCTCCCTCCCTCCCTTCCTTCCAGATTGTATTTATTTATTTGAGAGAGAGAGAGAGCATGAGCAGGGGAAGGAGAAGAGGGAGAGGGAGAAACAGACTCCCCACTGAGTGGAGAGCCTGATGCATGGCTTGATCCTAGGACACTTAACAGATTGAGCCATCCAGGCACCCCTTGTTCCTTCTTTTGTTGTGTATTCCTCCTTCTAGTCATTTTGCCCAGAGAAGAATGGATGAACGAGAGAACAAAAATAAAAAATATCAGCTATGACCCAAGTGAAATATGTACTAGACAAATCCAAAGAGGTCAGGAACCCAAAAAGAAAAGAAAAAGAAAAAAAAGGGAAAAAAGAGAATATAATTTCACAGGTGGACAAAACAGGGTGATCCACTTGGTCCTGTGTATTTTGGTCTGTTAGAAGACACTAAATCCCAAAATTGTAAGGAAAGCAAAACATATATATGTGTGTGTGTGTGTGTGTATACACACACAAAAATAAAATTGAATGGCGTGAAAGGAAGCCAAAAATGAAGAATATATCTATAAAATGTAAATGTAAAAATGAAAATTGAAGAAAGACTTTAAAACAAAGAGTTGATAAAAGAAGAAACTTGTTGAAAAGGGGGAAAAAAAAGGACTCTCACTTGGATCTAAAAGCTGAAGCTAGAGGCAGGAGCCCTCCAAAAGTCTCGACAAGTCTTGTGTGTACTCCTCGCCATGGCTCAGCTCCAGACACACTTCTTCACTGACAAGAAATATGCTGTAAATGATGTTCCCTTTTCAGTTCCTGCAGCCTTTGAAATTGCTGACCTTAGTGACATCATCAATAACTTGCTGGAGGCCAAAAATGAGTTCCACAAACATGTGGAGTTTGATTTCCTTATCAAGGGCCAGTTTCTGCGAACACCCTTGCTCAAACACATGGAACTGAAAAACATCCCATCAGAAGAGGTTGTGGAACTGGAATACGTGGAGAAGTACACTGCCCCTCAGCCAGAGAAATGTTTGTTCCATGATGACTGGATCAGTTCGGTCCAAGGGGCGGAGTGGATCTTGACTGATTCTTGGGATAATACTTCTCAGATTTGGTCCTTGGAAGGAAAGTCAATGATGACAATCGTGGGACATACAGATGTTGTCAGAGATGTGGCCTGGGTGAGAAAAGATGGTTTTCTTGCCTCCTACTGAGTGCCTCTGTGGATCAGACGATTTTCTTACGGGAGTGGAATGTGGAGAGAAACACAGTGGAAGCCCTGCGCTGCTGCAGAGGCCATGCTGGAAGTGTGGATTCTCGAGCTGTTGATAGCATGGGGACTAAATTGTGCAGTAACTCCTGGGATAAGATGCTAAAGATCTTGTCTACAGTTCCTACAGATGAAGAAGACGAAATGGAGGAATGTACAAGTGGACCGAGAGAGAAACAGGAAACAGAGCTGTTGGGACTAACAAGGACTCCCATAGTGACCCTCTCTGGCCACAAGGAAGCAATTTTCTTGGTTCTGTGGTCAGATGCTATAGAAATCCGCAGTGCGTCTTGGGACTGCACAATTAGGGTGTGGGATGTAGAGTCTGGCAGTCTTAAGTCAACTTTGACAGTAAATAAAGTTTTATTGTATCTTCTATTCTCCACTTTGTAAACATTTAGCATCTGGCAGCACAGATGGGCATATCAGACTGTGGGATCCCCAAACTAAAGATGGTACTTTGGTGTCACTGTCCCTAACCTCACATACAGGCTGGGTCACCTCATTAAAGTGGTTTCCTACCCATGAGCAGCAGCTGATTTCAGGTTCTTTAGATAACCTTGTCAAACTGGGGGATTCAAGAAGTTGTAAGTCTCCTCTCTCTGATCTGGCTGCTCATGGAGACGGAGTTCTGAATGTAGACTGGACAGACGCAGGGTTACTTCTGAGCGGAGGAGCAGACAATAAATTGTATTCCTACAGATATTCACCTACTACTTCTCATGTGGGGGCATGAAAGTGACTGATAAATTTGACTACAGAGATTGTTTCTGTAAATGAAATTGATAAAAAATCTTCAGATTACATCAGTGACGGTTCAGAAAGCAGCCTCTTTAAGTTTATATGTTTTCAACCATGATAATAGCCATCACTATTTCTTTATTTTGTATTTATTATACAATAGTTTGTGTTATTAAAATATAAAATGGGGGGGTGCCTGGGTGGCTCAGTCATTAAGCGTCTGCCTTCTGTTCAGGTCATGATCCCAGGGTCCTGGGATCGAGCCCCTCCTCGGGCTCCCTGCTCTGTGGGAAGCCTGCTTCTCCCTCTCCCACTCCCCCTGCTTGTGTTCCCTCTGTTGCTGTGTCTCTCTCTGTCAAATAAATAGATAAAATCTTTAAAAAAATATATAAAATGTGATCTACCTTCTCTGCCATATGCAAACTCTTGAAACTGAGTTTTTTTTCTTTTTATAGGTATTAGTTTGAATTAAGATTTGTGTTTGAAATACTGTAAAAGCACATATTAAAAATATAGTAATTGTCCAGATTTTTATTTCTGATGGGGAAACTTAAGTTTTCCTGTTAGCTGTTTTAAAAAAGTATCTTAAGGAAACTAATAAATTCTAATAGAGAAAAAATTAGAAATACAATTTGCTTTGGATAAAATAAGTGATGTCTAACTATAATAAGACTTTGTGGGTATTCAGAACATTAAAACATGTAGATGTTTTAAGAGTTTGTTGAAATATTTTAAGTGGAGTACTTTGTATTAAAGATACATTACAATCCTTTAGAATTTGCATACAGATTTCATGGTAACCAGGAATCTTTCTCCCCAACCTATCTGTATATAGAATAGAATCTTTAGACAAAACCTTTCAGTCAGTATTAGATAATAAATATTCTATAAATTAAAAAAGAAAAAGAAAATTTTAAACTGAAAGACTAAAGGCACATCAAAAAAACCTCTACTTCTATATATTATTTTCCCTTAGTGCAGGAGTTTTTTGGTTTTGAGTGATCTATAAACTTGGTATTTGAGGATCCTGCTGGTCTTCTGAGGGAGTGGCCTGTTGCACTGATTCTCAGGTGTCTTTGCCTGGGCAGAGTTGTACCGCCTTTTGCCAGGGGAGTGGGTTCAGTATAAGCTGCTTTGGGTTGTTCTATGTGGTTTTTGTTCCCTGAAGGCTTTATAAGCGGCTTTAGAGGGTGGGAAAAAAAGTAAAAAATAGCAGCGCCCCTATCTCCAGCCCTGGAGCTGAAGGATCGCAGCCCCCACCCTTCAGTGCACCCTCAGGGAAAGGGAGTCCAACCCTTTTGTGTTCGCCAAACTTCTTAGACTCCTGTGATGCACACCTGCACAAGTCCTTCCAGGGGTGGGAGGGCTGTCTCACTGTGGCTCCGCTCCTCCCTGGGCCCCTGTTCTGTCAGGGCAGCGTCTACCTGATCCTGCTACTTCCCATGCGGCTCCTCCTGGGGGCAGCGTTTGCCTGATCCTGTGCCTTCCCATGCTGCTCCTCCTGGGGGAAGGAGCTGGAACTCTCAGCAGTCGTCACTCGCTGGGTGCCTGCTTGGAGAGCAGTTGCCCGATTGTGCCATGGTTCACAGTTTATGGCAACACCTAGCTGAGAGGCCACTCCAGTGCTCACTAATTATAGCTGGCTTCCCTGCTCCAAAGCTTGTGAACTCTGCTGCACTTAGGCACCCCCATTCTTTCTGTGACCCCAGGGATCCTGAGACCACACTGTCCCACCTAGGATTCTGCCCTCCTTCACCACCTGAGCACCCTTCAGGCAGGGATATCTCTCATGGAGCAGACTTCTAAAAGTTCCAATTTGGCACTTCACTGCTTTATCACTCTCCAGTAGCCGCTTATGGAGGCTCCCTCCCCCTGAGGTTTATCTTCTGATATATCCCCTCAGATTCATATATCTGCACCTCCTACCTTGCAAAAAGTGGTTGCTTTTCTATTTGTAGACTTGCAGCAATTGTTTTCTTAGATCTCAGGTTGAATTTACAGGAGTCCAGAATGATTTGATAGACATCTACCTGAATTCAGGAACCAGATGAAACACGGGTCCCCTACTCTTACACCATCTTCCTCTGAGAGCTAGAAAGCATCTTTCTCATTTCAGTTATTGTATTCTTCAACTCTGTTGTGTATGTGTGTATATGTGTGTGTGTGTGTGTGTGTGTGTGTGTGTGTGTGTGTATGTGTGTATATATACATACTACCTTTCTGTTGAAGTTCTGAGTTCCTCTACTCTCTTCTCAAGTCTGGTGAGCATTCTTATGACCATTACTTTGAACTCTTTGTCAGGTTGATTGTTTATCTCTGTTCTGTTCTTTTTCTGGTTTTATTTTATTCTTTCATTTGGAGCATAATCCTTGGTCTCCTTATTTCATTTGACTTTCTCTGTTTTATAGATTTAAGCAAAACCTCTACCTCTTCCACTCTTAAAGGAGTGGCCTTGTGTAGGAACATCAGTTGTATAGACTGCATGTGCCTGTTAGTGCTGGCTGGCTGGTGCCAGTGCTGGTGCAGGTGCAGGCCAGGAGTCCTCAGACACTCTGCACTGGGGCCACCCTCTTGGGATGGCTTGAGTTGGAATGGGAAGGTGTTCCCAGGGTGCTGTGCACTTGGGGCTTCCCTGGCGGGAAGGCTGGAGCTGAAGTCAGCATGGGCTGAGGGTTTTCTGGGGTGCTCTTCATTGGGGCTACCTTAATAGATATCTGGAGTGGGCATAGGCCAGGGATTTTCATACAGGGGGAGGCACTCTGGTGGAATGGCTGGGGCTAGAGAAAGTGTGGACATGGGGGCCCCTTTTGGGGTATTGTTGGAGCTTGTGTGGGTTAGGGTCTGGGCTCATTGAGGTGGCAGGCCAGCTAGAGCATCCAGATCCTACTCTGGTCTGCTATCCAAGCAGAGGTGGAATGTAAACAGTGGTGCTTGCCAGCACTTCCGACCCGAGAGAGACTTCCAGCCTCACCATATAGCCCATGCTCTAGGATTAGTAAATGGGTTTCCTTCACGTGTAGGCTTGTTGCCCTTTTAACATCTGGTTTTTGTTGTTTGTTTTTTTACTGTGCCCCAGGGCAGGCAAATCTGCACATGGGCTCCTCAGTGCTATCCCCCCTCCTGCAGTTGGTAACATCAAGAGTGGGGTTCCTGTCATTACTATGTCTCTGTCTTTCCTGATGTTCTCTATGTGATCCCTCTATCCTTTGTTGTGCAGAAGCTGTTCAATCAGCCCTCGGTTCTTCTTTAGGAAGTATAGCTCTATGTGTAGGTATAGATTCTATATGTAGGAGGTTCTTCCTACTCTACCATCTTGAATCCCTCCCCTGAAAAAAAGGTTTTTACTAAATCGCTTAAGGGCAAAATTTTGCCTGAGCTGATGTGAACCTATTTGGCAGAAATACTTGATATGAAATTGTTATCTTATTTAGCTCACTTTAAAAAATATTTGTGCATTTTGCTACAGGAATATTAATGTGTTTGATTAGTGGACAGCCCCAGACCCTGCTAGGGGTGTTATGTAATTTATAATGTATGGGTCATACGTTTTAAAAATGAAAAATTTTGAACTCTAAAAACATTGGTCCTTAAAAATTTCAGGTAAGGGATTGTGACCTATTACTCTCTTTAAAACATAGCAGCTGGAATGAATACAAGACTTTGTGGTCAGTGTAACAACTCAAAGTAAAATCATGGTGATCAGCATGTTTGGATGTCAGCAAGTCATCCTAGAAACTCAAATTTTAGCCTCATGAGCAACGCAATAAAATGTGGCTTGAAAGATACAATTAGGTAAATTTATAGGGCTTTCTGGGAGATGCTTTCAGGGGAGTCCCACGGTGTTGGCCATTTCCTGATGGATGGTTTCTGGTAAATGAGGACTTTTGGTAGTAAGCAACAGAAGTCTATGTGAACTAGCTCAAGCCAAAGGATTCTCAAGGAACACAAGGTGAAGGGGCAGCTGGCTCTTAGAGATGTTATGGAACCAGGAATTAAAGCCCCATGGAAATTTAAGGGTTCCCCCACTCTTTTTTTTTTTTTCCTGCTTCTCTGCAAGTCTACTTTATCCATCTCTCTGGTTAAAGAGAAGTTTTCTTTACTTTCCAATCTGCTTGGCAGAAAATGACTATTGCCAACAGCTCCTGTTTTGTATCTCCTCCATTTACCAGCACAGCCTGATTGGGGCTCAGTGTCTCAGTTTAAATTCCAAATTCCTCAGGAGGGGTCATTGTCTGGTCCAATAGGCTAAGAGGGTGTTGTGGTTTAGAGGGACAGGGGTCCTTTGTCCAAACATGGGTCCTCTCTCAATAACTGTGTGGATGAAGAGGAGACGGGCAACTCCTGGTAAAGTGTGTCAAGGTTGGAAAATGGAAGGTAGGGCAGATGCTGCCCTCTGCAAAAAAAAAAAAAAAAAAAAAATACACACACACACACACACACACACACACACACACACGAACTTGGGCTGCTATAACAAATACCATAGCCTGGGTGGCTTAAACAACAAGTATTTTTTTTCCTCACAGTTCTGGAAACTGAAGGTGGCATCATGGTTGAGTTCTGGTACAAGCCTTCTTCTTGGCTTATACACAGCTTCCTTCTCACTGTGTCTTCACATGGTGGTGAGAGATCCTTTTGTTTCCTCTACTTAAAGGGAATTAATCCCATCATGAGAGCCCCACCATCATGACCTCATCTAACTCTAATAACCTCCCAAAAGCCCCATCTCCAAATACCATCATATTACACAGTGGGTTGGGCTTCACCATATGAATTTTTGGGTATACAGACATTCAGTCCATAGTGTGTGTGTACATATATAAAGCATCTACCCAAAAAACATGGCAAGGATAGTTATTTACTTTTGGATCCATGTAGTCCTCTTTGAAGCCCAGAAATGTACAAAGTGACTGGGCAGGTAGGTCAGGTTACAAGAAGAGAAAACTCTGATTCTATGCCTTGAAACAAAACAGGCCACACATTCACCTTCACAGCTATGTCTGCACCAAGCTGAAAACAGTGGTTTAAAAAAAGGCAAGGTGTGGGGCATCTGGGTTGACACAGTCGGTTAAGCATTTGACTCTTGGTTTCCGCTCAGGTCATGATCTCAGGGTTGTAAGATCGAGCCCCACATTGGGCTCCATGCTCAGTTTGGAGTCTGCTTGAGATTCTCTCTCCCTCTGCCCCTCCTCCACTCTAAAATAAATTAATCTTTAAAAAATTAAAGGCAAGGTGAGAATCTGATCATTTCAGCAAAATTCTATCTGATTATTGTTGGGGTAGGAGTAGAGTGTGAGAAGGCATAAGAAGGATGAGTGGCCTGCAGCTCTGGAGAAAACAGACAGTTGAATTCTGTTTCATACCCTCAATGCCGAAATTGTGCCTACTTTCCTTCCATGGTCCTGTGTCTGAGCATCTGAACCAAGGGCTGGTTCCCAGGTGATCCAAGATCCTTCCTTGACCATCCACCTCCACAAAACTGTGGCTCTGCCTCATTCCTCCTGCTGAGAGACCAAGTCAAGAGAAACTCAGTCTCAGGGAGACAGTAGGAATTATAGTCATTGTTGGTTTTTTTTGGCATTTGAGCTAATGTGGAATCCTTTTCAGCTCTCTCAGGTCCATTGTCTGACCATCTGGGCTGGGTTACAGAGGAGGGAGGTAGGGAGGGACCAGCAACACCGTGTGTCTGCAGACAGAAGGCCACCAGCTGTGGCCTTCCTGATGCAGCTCTTGGTTAGATTCCCTAGGGAATAAAATGACACTCCCCCGCCATCGCCATGCCACTGAGACATAACTAACTCCAGCCTAAGGTATCACACTTAAGATGTATGCAATCAGCATGCAGTTATTCAAGAGTTGTCTTTGCAGTTTTGGTACCATCAGGTCTTGGTGGAAAAAGCTGTGGCTGGGAATTTAAGATGCCTGGGTTTTAGTTATGGTTCTGCCACTGTGAGTACTTGGGCAAACTGCTCACTCTTCCTGACTTGCAGTTTTCTTGCCTGTAAAATGAGAGTTGTATTCAATGACCTCTGTGATTGTTTCAGCTCTGATTTGATTTTGAGCTTCATGATAGAGCACTCCAGACCTTTATTAGAAAGTGTGTATCTGGAAAAGGTGAAACTCAGAATAGCCAGTTGTATTAGTTTGCTAGGGCTACCATAACAAAATAACACCCACTGGCTGTCTTAAACAATAGAAATTTGCTGTCCTATAGTTGGAGTCTAGAAGTCCCAGATCAAGCTGATTGCAGGTTTGGTTCCTCCCAAGGGCTTTGAAGGAAAATCTGTTCCCAGACTCTCTTCTAGCTTCTGGTCGTTTACTAGCAATCTTTGGCCTTTTTTGGCTTGCAGATGTATTACCCAGATCTCTGCTTTCATCATTACATAGCATTTTTCCTGTGTGCCTATTTGTCTTTGTGTTTAAATCCCCCCCTTTTTTTATAAAGATACTAGTCATATTGGATTAGGGTCCACCCTGATGATCTTGCTTTAACTTTGTTATCTCTGTAAAGACCTTATTTCCAAAGAGGGTCACATTTTGAGGTACTGGGAGTTAGTGCTTCAACATATCTTTTTTGAAGGAAACATTTCAACCAGCACATAACACCAGTTGTAATGCTTGGTTAATATCTGCATGGAAGAGGTAAAGAAAAGGAATAAATAAATAAATTTGAATTATTTTCAATTAGGTGATACCTTTCTTTTATATTTATGGGATACTTGGAGTGGAGTTTATTAGGCGTTACCGGGTTTAAGATGTAGTGTCCCTTCAGTTAGTTCTCAGGAAACAATATGGTCCTCTTTGTGTCTCCAGTTCCAATTGTGTTAATTCTTACTCCATTCCCCTACATTCTTCCTACTTGGATCTTGGAAAATAAAAATCTATTGTTTATTCTCTAGTTCACTGTCCAGAGTAAAAATGTAGCCGTCATCATCACTGAATCATCACTTCTGCTTTCACAGGCTCTTTCCTTCCTCACTTTCCCAGGGATTTGGAAATTTCGGGATTAGAAGGGACCAAAGAGATTTTCTGAGCCCATATGTGGCTTGAGTCTCCTTGAAAGGCCTACATTTTTAGACCATCTCTAAGGTGACCATCTCTACTTCTGAGGCATATGATTGATTGATGACTTCTTTTATCAAGTTAAAATCCATTTCCCCATTCTATCACCAGTGAGCTCTTTAGAGCATGACAGAGCAAAGCCATTTCATCTTCCATGGGAAGCCCTTGGAAGCAACACCAGCTAACTCATTTTTAGACTCATATTAACACTTGAGAGACTGATTTCTCTGGTTCCAGTACTTATTTAATCTGTCAACTTCAAGCTGGTACAGCCACTCTGGAAAACAGTATGGAGGTTCCTAAAGACGTTAAAAATAGAGCTACCCTATGACCCAGTAATTGCACTATTAGGTATTTACCCCAAAGATACAGATGTAGTGAAAAGAAGGGGCACATCCACCCCAATGTTCATAGCAGCAATGTCCACAATAGCCAAACTGTGGAAGGGGCCAAGATGCCCTTACACAGATGAATGAATAAAGAAGATGTGGTTCATATATACAATGGAATATTAACTCAGCCATCAGAAAGGATGAACACCTACCATTTACATCGATATGGATGGAACTGGAGGGGATTATGCTAAGTGACATAAGTCAAGCAGAGAAAGACAATTATACTGTTTCACCCATATGTGGAACATAGGGAATAGTGTGGAGGACCATAGGGGAAGGGAGGGAAAACTGAACAGGAAGAAATCAGAGAAGGAAACAAACCATGAGAAACTCTGCACTCTGGGAAACAAATTGTTACAGAAGGGAGGAGGTGAGGGGATGGGGTAACTGGGTGATGGGTATTAAGGAGGGCAAGTGTGGTGATGAGCACTGGGTGTTATATGCAACTAATGAATCACTGAACACTACATCAAAAACTAACGATGTACTATATGTTAGCTAATTGAACGTAATAAAATAAAATACACAATCAAAAATATATAAATAAAAATAAAATACACAATTTCTAATATAAAAAAACCTGTCAACTTCAAGGTCTGCAACTAATTAATTGAGATAACTTGGGCAAGTGATAGAACCTCTTTGAACCTTAGAATCCACATCTTTGAATTGGATTATAAAAAGACTTGAATTTCAAGGGCTTGCCCTTTCCATTTGTAGCTTCACTTTAATGAATCTTAGTCTGTAAATCTATACAAAGACCATAGTACTTGCTTTCCCTCATAGGATTACTTGGAAATCAAATGTGATAATATTTGTCAGACTGATTTGGTGCCTATTACTGCTGCTACTATTATTAAGGGCCTGGGTGGGAGGTCCTTTTTCTAGACTGGGTTAAGACAGGAAGTGAATAAAAAATTTGCTACAAGTCACCCTGAGCTTCTAGGAAGTATTTGGGGACAGGATGTTTGGGAAAGCCAGAAGCATTATTCAAAGAATTATTTTCCAATCTGTGTCCCAAGTTCTGATTTTTAGCTAGCCTCTAGAGCTGCCTGGGAAATGGCCAAGTTCATTTAGAAGATCAAATCGGGGAGAAGTACATGTATTGTTTTGGAAGAAATTAAGCAAAATATAGGAGGGGTAGGCATCATTTTGATCCCTTCCCTCATCGAAATTAAGAACTAGCTGCTTTTGATTTCAGAGATTTTAAGAAAAAAAGTATAGAAAAGAATTATTTTGTAATGAATCACAAGAAAAGAAAATGATAGATGTTTATTTCTTCCTGGCCTGCCCTCTTTCTCACACATATCTCTTCTGGCATTAAGCAGAACAGAACACTGTGTGGGCAAATTACAGTGCAGTTATAGAACTGGAATGGGCTCTCCCTCACAGATGTGGTCCTTAGGCTCCCACTGGGATTGGTGATGACTGTGATGATGATGATGACAATGATGGCATCCCGGACCTGGTGTCCCCCTGGACCAGACAACTGTCGGCTGGTCCCCAACCCAGCCCAGGAGGATAGCAACAGAGACGGCGTGGGAGACATCTGTGAGACAGACTTTCACCAGGACCAGGTCATTGATCGGGTTGACGTCTGCCTGGAAAATGCAGAGGTCACCCTGACCAACTTCAGAGCCTACCAGTCTGTGGTCCTGGACCCTGAAGGGGTTGATTGATCCCAACTGGGTGGTCCTGAACCAGGGCATGGATATTGTGCAGACCATGAACAGCGATCCCGGCCTGGCTTGAAGGGACCTTCCATGTGAACACCCAGACAGACGACGACTATGCCAGCTTCATCTTTGGTTACCAAGACAGCTCCAGCTTCTACGTGGTCATGTGGAAGCAGACAGAGCAGACGTACTGGCAAGCCACGCCGTTCCGGGGTGTTGCCGAGCCCGGCATCCAGCTGAAGGCTGTTAAGTCTAAGACCAGTCCCGGGGAGCATCTCCGCAACTCCCTGTGGTGCAACAGGGACACCAGTGACCAGGTCTGGCTGCTGTGGAAGGACTCGAGGAACGTGGGCTGGAAGGACAAGGTATCCTACCGCTGGTTCCTGCAGCACAGGCCCCAGGTAGGCTACATCAGAGTGTGATTTTATGAAGGCTCCGAGTTGGTGGCTGACTCCGGGGTCACCACAGACACCACCATGTGTGGAGGCCGGCTTGGCGTGTTCTGCTTCTCCCAAGAAAACATCATTTGGTACTGATGGCCAGTTGGGTCCTTTCCAAAGAACCACTGAACCTTCTGTTTCATCCTTAGACCCTACTAGGTGAGTTGTAGCTACTCTGGGCCTCTTGTTGTTCTGCTATAGTATCTAACAGAGCATTTAGTGGTCCTTGAAGCCCCTCTAAGGATGAGAGAAAGGGAGGTTGCTTTCAGGAGCCTGAGGGCTTGCCATCTGCCATACTTACACCCGAATGATTTTAGTATCCAGAGAATCACATCAGGAGCTAATTAGAGCCAATTTTAAATTACATATCAGGGTCAGCTTTTTGTCTACTCTCTTATTCAAGATAAAGAGACTATTGCTCTGATAGTATTATTAAACATTGTAATGAATCTTAAATGTTTGCTCTGTGACTCTCTGGTATCCTAATTGTTAATTTCTGTTTGGAATCTGATCTTGGTATAAAAGATCTACAAAATTTACCCAGATCCTTGCTACCATATGTATAATCAACTGAAAAATTGTTATGTTGAATTGGTGAAATCATCTGGTGGTGATATGAGTGTATATTTAGAGATGACAGAAGTAAGGACTTTGAAACTTTATCTTTTTTTTTAAGATTTTATTTATTTATTTGACAGAGAGAGACACAGTGAGAGAGGGAACACAAGCAGGGGGAGTGGGAGAGAGAGAACAGGTTTCCCACAGAGCAGGGAGCCTGATGCGGGGCTCAATCCCAGGACCCTGGGATCATGACCTAAGCTGAAGGCAGACCTAACGACTGAGCCACCCAGGCGCCCCTGAATCTTTATCATTTAAAAAACAAAATATAAAAGCTTAAGTTGTCCATATTAAGCTTTTCTATTTAACAGGGTTACTGTGGTAGGTCCTTGGTGCAGCCTGTCAAAATCTGCTTTTTAGAAAAGCTCTATTGGTGGTTCTGATAGGCTCCATTCCACAAACTAGTCCCTTTATATTTTTTTAATTTAAACCCTGCCAGCCGGGGCCCATCAAAATGTGATACTATTTGTTCTCACCCAATTAGTTTTGTTAATTTTAGTTATAAACATAAGCTGCACTTATTTAGTGCATACTTCAAAAAATTTACACTAATTTACAAAATCTTAGCTACAGTATTCTCTTGTTCACAAAGTAATTTTTCTTATATTCCTTGTTAAGTTTTTATTTATTAGTCTTCTATCCCCTTATAGCTAAAAAGAAAAAAAATAGACTTATTGGGAATAATTTGAGAAAAATCCTTTAAATGGATTGCACATGTATTTTCATGAATACAACTGTATTGTCTGGTTTTTGTTTTTGTTTTTTTTTTGGGTGTGATCAGAATCCACCTTAAATGAGCTCAAGCAGAGAAAAGTGAACTTATTGGAGTAAAATTGTAAAGTGGATTTAACTGCAAAGTCCAGGGATGCAGCTGCCTCCAGTTGATTCAGAAGTTTCATTAATTACTCCAACTTCCTTCACAATCTGAGCCTCCTTTCCTCTCATTGTAAACAGGCTTCCGTAATGTGGCCAAGAGCAGTGGCCACCAGCCACATGGCACTCACCCACAGCTAAGCACTCTAGTAGAAAGATCTTTCTCTTAATATCTGCATATCAGTTCCAGGAAAGACTCCAATTTATTATCTTCTGCTTGAGTCACATCTTACTTCTATAATGGTACACAGTACCACCTAGACCTGGTTTTGTTGACTGTTTCTTTTGCTGTGCAAAAGCTTTTTATCTTGATGAAATCCCAATAGTTCATTTTTGCCCTTGCTTCCCTTGCCTTTGGCAATGTTTCTAGGAAGAAATTGCTGTGGCTGAGGTCGAAGAGGTTGCTGCCTATGTTCTCCTTTAGGATGTTGATGGACTCCTGTCTCACATTGAGGTCTTTCAACCATTTTGAGTCTATTTTTGTGTGTGGTATGAGGAAATGATCCAGTTTAATTGTTCTGCATGTGGCTGTCCAATTTTCCCAATACCATTTGTTGAAGAGACTGTCTTTTTTACATTGGACATTCTTTCCTACCTTGTCAAAGATGAGTTGACCATAGAGTTGAAGGTCTATTTCTGGACTCTCTATTCTGTTGCATTGATCTATGTGCCTGTTTTTGTGCCAGTACCATACTGTCTTGATGATGACAGCTTTGTAATAGAGCTGGAAGTCCGGAATTGTGATGCCGCCAGCTTTGCTTTTCTTTTTCAACATTCCTCTGGCTATTCAGGGTCTTTTCTGGTTCCATACAAATTTTAGGATTATTTGTTCCATTTCTTTGAAAAAAAAAAAATGGATGGTGTTTTGATGGCGATTGCATTAAATGTGTAGATTGTTCTAGGTAGCATTGACATCTTCACGATATTTGTTCTTCCAATCCATGAGCATGGAACGTTTTTCCATTTCTTTGTGTCTTCCTCAATTTCTTTCATGAGTATTTTATAGTTTTCTGAGTACAGATCCTTTACCTCTTTGGTTAGATTTATTCCTAGGTATCTTATGGTTTTGGGTGCAGTTGTAAATGGGATCGACTCCATAATTTCTCTCTCTTCTGTTTTGTTGTTGGTGTATAGGAATGCCACTGATTTCTGTGCATTGATTTTATATCCTGCCACTTTACTGAATTCCTGTATGAGTTCTAGCAGTTTTGGGGTGGTGTCTTTTGGGTTTTCCACATAAAGTATCATACATCTGCAAGAGTGAGAGTTTGACTTCTTCTTTGCCGATTCAGATGACTTTTATTTCTTTTTGTTGTCTGATTGCTGTGGCTAGGACTTCTAATACTATGTTGAATAGCAGTGGTGATAGTGGCCGTCCCTGCCCCACGTTCCTGACCTTAGGGGGAAAGCGCTCAATTTTTCCCCATTGAGAATGATATTCGCTGTGGGTTTTTCATAGATGGTTTTTATGATATTGAGGTATGTACCCTCTATCCCTATACTGTGAAGAATTTTGATCAAGAAAGGATGCTATACTTTGTCAAATGTTTTTTCTGCATCTGTTGAGAGGACCATATGGTTCTTGTTCTTTCTTTTATTAATGTACTGTGTCACATTGATTGATTTGAGGATGTTGAACCAACCTTGCAGCCCAGGGAAAAATCCCACTTGGTCGTGGTGAATAATCCTTTTAATGTACTGTTGGATCCTATTGGCTAGTATTTTGGTGAGAATTTTTGCATCCATGTTCATCAAGGATATTGGTCTGTAATTCTCCTTTTTGATGGGGTCTTTGTCTGGTTTGGGGAGCGAGGTAATTGTGGCCTCATAAAATGAGTTTGGAAGTTTTCCTTCCATTTCTATTTTTTGGAACAGTTTAAGGAGAATAGGTATTAATTCTTCTTTAAATGTCTGATAGAATTCCCCTGGGAAGCCATCTGGCTCTGGACTTTTGTTTCTTGGGAGATTTTTGATGACTGCTTCAGTTTCCTTAGTGGTTATAGATCTGTTCAGGTTTTCTATTTTTTCCTGGTCAGTTTTGGTAGTTGATACAGCTCTAGGAATGCATCCATTTCTTCTAGATTATCTAATTTGCTGGCATATAGTTGTTCCTAATATGTTCTTATAGTTATTTGTATTTCTTTGGTGTTGGTTGTGATCTCTGCTCTTTTATTCATGATTTTATTTACTTGGGTCATTTCTGTTTTCTTTTTGATAAATCTGGCCAGGGGTTTATCAATCTTGTTAATTCTTTCAAAGAACCAGCTCCTAGTTCCATTGATCTGTTCTACTGTTCTTTTGGTTTCTAGTTCATTGATTTCTGCTCTGATCTTTATTATTTCTCTTCTCCTGCTGGATTTAGGCTTTATTTGCTGTTCTTTCTCCAGCTCCTTTAGGTGTAGGGTTAGGTTGTGTATTTGAGACCTTTCTTGTTTCTTGGGAAAGGCTTGGATTGCTATATACTTTCCTCTCAGGACTGCCTTTGCTGTATCCCAAAGATTTTGGACAGTTGTGTTTTCATTTTCATTGGTTTCCATGAATTTTTTTAATTCTTCTTTAATTTCCTGGTTGACCAATTCATTCTTTAGTAGGATGCTCTTTAGCCTCTATGTATTTGAGTTCTTTCCGACTTTCCTCTTGTGATTGAGTTCTAGTTTCAAAGCATTGTGGTCTGAAAATATGCAGGGAATGATCCCAATCTTTTGGTACCGGTTGAGACCTGATTTGTGACCTAGGATGTGATCTAGTCTGGAGAATGTTCCATGGGCACTAGAGAAGAATGTGTATTCCGTTGCTTTGGGATGGAATGTTCTGAATATGTCTGTGAAGTCCATTTGGTCCAGTGTGTCGTTTAAAGTCTTTACTTTCTTGTTGATCTTTTGCTTAGATGATCTGTCCATTTCAGTCAGGGGTGTGTTAAAGTCCCCCACTATTATTGTATTGTTGTCAGTGTGTTTCTTTGCTTTTGTTATTAATTGCCTTATATAATTGCTGCTCCCATGTTAGGGGCATAGATATTTACAATTATTAGATCTTCTTGGTGGAGAGACCCTTTATGTAGGATATAGTGTCCTTCCTCATCTCTTATTACAGTCTTTGGTTTAAAATCTAATTTGTCTGATATAAGGATTGCCACCCCAGCTTTCTTTTGGTGTCTGTTAGTATGGTAAATGGTTTTCCACCCCCTCACTTTCAATGTGGGGGTGTCTTTGGGTCTAAAATGAGTCTCTTGCAGACAGCATATTGATGGGTCTTGTTTTTTATCTGATCTGATAGCCTGTGTGTTTTGATTGGGGCATTGAGCCCATTTACATTCAGGGTAACTATTGAAAGATATGAATTTAGTACCATTGTATTGCCTGTAAAGTGACTGTTACTGTATATTGTCTGTGTTCCTTTCTGGTTTATGCTGCTTTTAGGCTCTCTCTTTGCTTAGAGGACCCCTTTCAATATTTCTTATAGGGCTGGTTTCATGTTTGCCAATTCCTTTAGTTTTTGTTTGTCCTGGAAGCTTTTTATCTCTCCTTCTATTTTCAATGACAGCCTAGCTGGATATAGTATTCTTGGCTGCATATTTTTCTCATTTAGTACTCTGACTATATCATGCCAGTCCTTTCTGGCCTGCCAGGTCTCTGTGGATAGGTCTGTTGCCACTCTAATATTTCTACCATTGTAGGTTACATATCTCTTCTCCCGAGCTGCTTTTAGGATTTTCTCTTTGTTTCTGAGACTCATACGTTTTACTATTAGATGTCGGGGTGTGGACCTGTTTTTAATGATCTTGAGAGGGGTTCTTTGTGCCTCCTGGATTTTGATGCCTGTTTCCTTCACCAAATTAGGGAAGTTCTCCACTGTAATTTGCTCAAATATACCTTCTGCCCCCTCTCTCTTCTTCCTCTGGGATCCCAGTTATTCTAATGTTGTTTCGTCTTATGGTATCACTTATCTCTCGAATTCTGCCCTCGTGGTCCAGTAGTTGTTTATCTCTTTTTTTCTCAGCTTTTTTATTTTCCACCATTTGGTCTTCTATATCACTAATTCTCTCTTCTGCCTCATTTATCCTAGCAGTTAGAGCCTCCATGTTTTTATTGCACCTCATTAATAGCCTTTTTGATTTTGACTTGTTTAGATTTTAGTTCTTTTGTTTCTCCAGAAAGGGTTTCCCTAATACCTTCCATGGTTTTTTCAAGCCCAGCTAGTATCTTTAAAATCGTCATTCTGAACTCTAGTTCAACATCTTACTAATGTCCATATTGATTAGGTCCCTGGCAGTAGGTACTGCCTCTTGTTCTTTTTTCAGGTGATTTTTCTGTCTTGTCATTTTGTTCAGAGTAGAGTAGATGAATGAGAGAACAAATAGCTAACAGGGTAACAACGTCCCCAGAAAATATACACTAAACAAATCAGAAAAGACCTGAAACCAGGGGAAAAGAAAGGGAAAGAAAGTAAAAAAAAGATAAAAACAACAAAACAAAACAAAGAAAACAGAATATGATCAAATATGACCAGGCTGGTGCATAGATCAGTGCCACACACTAGATTTTGGATGTATTTTTTTCTGTTAGAAGAAAGTGCCTCCCAGAATTTTAAAGAAAAACTTATATATGTACAAAAATAAGGGTTAATACGATGAAGGGATGGACTATGACTGTAAAGATGAAAATTATAAAAGATTTTATAAAAGGAATTGATTCGAAGTTGGTTGAAAAAAGAAAGAAGAGGATTTTAAAAAAAATATAAGGGAGAGAATGTGATCAGGCAGGAGACTAGAACAAAGCCAAACACTAGATATTTAGGGTATATTTTGATCTGTTAGAAGAAACTGTATCTCAAAATTTTAAAGAGAGAACAACTTATATATATATATATATATATACACACACACACACACACACACACACACACACCAAAAGTAAGGGTAACTACTACGAAGGGATAGAACATGACTCTAAAAACGAAAAATTAAAAATAAAATATAGTTTCTTAAAAAAAAGGGAGTGATAAGATGTTGGTTGAGAAAGGAAGAAGGAAAAGTAAAAAAAAAAAAAAAGACAAAAAAATTAACTTTGAAAAACTAAAGAATTATGGGAAAAAAGCCATGAAGTCTATGTGCAGTATTCCCCTAGCTCTGGAGTTCTCCCGTTCTCATCGGTAAACTTGGTCTTGGCTGGCTGTTCTTGCTGATCTTCTGGGGGAGGGGCCTGTTGCTGTGGTTCCCAAATGACTTTGCCGGAGGCAGAATTGCCCCGCCCTTGCCGGTCCGGGCTAAGTAATCTGCTTGGGTTCCCTTTCGGGAGCTTTTGTTCCCTGCAAGCTTTCCGTACAGCTTTGGAGGGCGAGAGTGAAAATGGCGGCCTCCCAATCTCTGCCCTGGAGGAGTCGAGAACTCGGGGCTCCACTCCCCAGTGCACCCCCATAGAAAAGCAGTCAGTCACTCCCGTCTCCCTCCTCTCTGGCCGCACTCTGCTCACCCGCCTGTGACTGAGCGTTTCTATCTCTGGCACACGACCCCTTGTGGAGTGTCCAAACCCAGGGGATCCCTGTGGTGTGCTCCTGCACAACTCCTCCTGGGGGTGGAAGGGGAGTCTCCCCGCATCTGCCGCTGGTTGGGTCCCTGCTGGAGGAGCAGTGGCCCAACTGGGTCGCGGATCACAGTTTATGACAACCCCGAGCTGAGAGCCCGCACTTTGGCTCCGTCTCTGCAGCCGGCTTCCCTGCTCCAACACTTGGGAGCTCTGCCGCACTCAGGCAACCCCGGTCTTTCTGTGACCCCGAGGGTCCTGAGACCACACTGTCCCGGGAGGGTTCCACCCCCCGCTTAGCCACTGCAGCAACGTCCCTCAGCCGAGCCAACTTCTAAAAGTTCTGATTTTGTGCGCCGCGGCTCTATCACTTGCCAGAAGTGGCCAAAGGAGACCCCGCTCCCCCGCCGCCTATGTTCCCAAATATCGCCTCAGATTCACTTCTCCGCACGTCCTACCTTCCAGAAAGTGGTTGCTTTTCTGTTCAGAGAGTTGTTGCTATTCTTTTCTTTGATCTCCTGTTGAGTTCGTAGGTGTTCAGAATGGTTTGATCCCTATCCAACTGAATTCCTGGGACCAGACAAAATTTAAGTCTCCTACTCCTCCGCCATCTTGCTCCTCCCCCCAGGACTAAGATATTTCTTAAAGACTTAAATTATCATCACATTTTCTGACAGCATTGCTTTATGTCAGCAGGGAAAATAAAATATGAGCCAAAGACTCTACCCAAATCACACTGACATTCAGTTTTAAAGTGTTCAGGAAAATTATTTTAGAGGTGAGAATTTAGGAAATACTATTTTAAAGACATTTCCTGAGGAAACTACTAAAGAACAGTTTTCAGACAACAAAATGATGGAGGGACAATGACATAAATACTAGAGGTAAGCATTAAGTGTCTGTGTATGGAGCTAAATCTAAATGAGGATTTTAAAGGTATATGTGTAAGTATGATGTGTGATAGCCATGTGTTCTGATAGTATTAGAGTGCAGCTATCAGAAACTAGGGGAAGAATAGGGTTAGTATATGAAAAACAGTTTAAGCTCACAGATCACCTTATAGGTATTATCTGGGAGTAAAACGGTATTACTTCAAATTAGATGCTGAAGGAGAAGAAATGAAGAGAAAGAAGAACTTAGCTAACTTCAGTATTGCTTATGTTAAAAACCAATAGACAATGATAAAAAAAAAAAGAGAGCTCTAAGTATACTAAGTAAAAGTATTAGTATAAAGGTGATGTTTAGAACAAAAATATAAACCTGCTAGATGCCAAAGGATATACCCACATATTTTCTTGTATTAATGGTAAAAGACAACAATTCAAGAATAAACTATAACACTTTAAAAAATGGCTTTGTTTGGAAGATGAACATAATGGATAGAAGGGATAGCTGCTTAACTGACTGAGCCACCCAGGTGCCCCACAAATATATGATATTTTAAGTATTAGTATGAATTCATGATTTTCTCCTATAAAAATGTTCCAGAATTCCAGCTTCTGGAATGCTGGGATAAAGCTCTTTGAAATTTTGCTTCTTCATAAAAGCAATGAGAACAGGACAAAAACTGTCAATCTTTTTCAGGACTCTAGAAATTAAAAGCTTGCAACAATTTAAGGAGAGTTTATTAAAAAAAATTACTGACTTTTGGTAAGAACAGAGAGCTTTGTGGCATTTAACTTGCCCTAATCCTGTCCCCCAACTCCTGACTCCATTGTAGCTTGCAACTCTGATAGTTTTGAAGATTAGCTGCTTGGCAGACACTGGAAGAGGCAGAATTGTTTGGAGCTTCCCAAAAACCCACTCCCAGAGAATTGTCCCTATTTGATGTAGTCTGGAAACTCACTGGAAAGCTCCATTTTCAGAACATGTCTTTATTTGACCTGACTTTGCTCTGTGTGAACAACTCTATCCTTCGGAGATTTGTTTAAAGCAATCATCAACAACTGTTTAAAGGTTCAGGTGGCCAAAGCAGCATTACTAGTTAGTTGGGGCTAACAAGGCTGATCAAAACCGTAAGGAAAAACTGGGGAATGAGATTTCCATAGGGACTTTGAAAAAGCTTCACCATGATTAGAAAGCTGTGTGCTTATGCTTCTGTATGCCCAGGAAAGATCAGAGGTCCTACTCTCTCACCTCTGGCTGACCTTGAGTCTTTGTACAGGCAAGAGTGAAGGTGGTGGAATGTTGAAGATGTGTCCCCACACACAGAGTTCTCAAAAGGGTAGGAGACTGCTGGCTCAGGCAGGAAGAAATCTGTATCTTATTATTAGCTGATCACTAAGTGAAATAAGCAGATTTCAGTGGCCACACCTGTCAAAGAATACAGATTTTACAGAATTTGTTCAGAAGAACCACTAAACAAGCTCATACCATCAACAATAACAATAAATATCAACAAAAAAATCCTTCATGGGGGATTTAATTTCCAGACATGCCACATTATATTATTTAAAATGTCTATTTTTCAACCAAAAAATAAGACATACAAAGAAACAGGGAAGTTTCCTAATCTATTGAAAGGCCTAGAAAAAATAATAAATCCAATTGCAATGAGCACCCTTAGTGCCAAAATTATGGTGTCTAAATATGATTTCCTATGTAAAGAAATAAGCAAAAACTAAGGTTTTTTGGAGAAGTGGTTGATTCCAGATTTGAGGAAGTAAATACACAAAGTGAACCTGAAACATCTTGTCATATCAGAAAGAAAAAAAGCAGTGTCATGTCAAAGAGACTCAGAAACAACCTGAATATACTCCTACTGACCAAAGATGGGATCATTAGAAGTTTCCTATAAAGGTAATAATTGCAGTAGATCAAAAGTCACTAAACACACCTACATCTATCTTAATTGGGGTACTCCCCCAAAGGAGAACATGAGACAAAGAATTGGATACTGGTGATTTAAGAGCTGGTTCCAGACAAATCAGAGAACGAGGAAAATAAGAGACAGAGAAGGGGAGATAGTGAATCAGATATACATCAATGAGTTGAAGACCCTCTCATAAGTTATGTACAATATCTCTAAGAACTGTCCCACCAAGGGGAGGGGAAGCTGCTTTTCATTTGTGATGAAAGGTGTTTCTTGAGGCATTAAATCTCTGTCATTTCTGGTTGTCCTATGGGTGGACTGAGCAAACTCTGATGGCATTGAAGAAAGCTCTCAAAGAAGCAAAGTGGAGAGTGATGTGGGAAGCTGTCAGCATGCATAGTTACTGTTTACTATAAATGTAGACAAAATCTGAGGGGACGTAAACATCTGCTAAAAATCTTTGAGTTCATAATGATAATGATAGTAAAATAACAGACTACCTCATTGGTTATCTTTAGAGAATTTAGAAAACCAGCTCATTATTTTGAAAACGTAAATGGAAACACTCAAGCATTTATCATGCTTTTCCTATATGACACATACTTCGGAGAAATCATATGGTTGATGAATCATAGAGTTGGTTCTTGTATAGATGTGTCCCTGATAATAAATGATATGTAAATACGAGAGCTAGAATATCACCAGTTTTTAATGCCAATTGAATTAATGGATGTAGACATAGATCATAAATATCCGCTGCCATTACAAAAAGAGAGCTGAACATTATGTCCCTCCTTATGAAAGTGTGCAAACTACCAATGAAGTGATATTAACAAAAATATTAAACCTAAACATGATCAAACCTCTAGATTTAATGCCCATTTACAGAAAACATTGCATACCCAGGGAACAAACAACTATAGGGAGATAATCAGTAAATCTGTCAGACTGTAGGAAAGTGTCCAGGACCAAGACAATTCATTCAACAAAATAAATGCAAGTAAAGTGTTCGGGGGAGGGGGGTGGTTGGAGGAAACTCCATAGATTAAAATAGCACAGAGACCAATTGCAATTTATGAACTTTATCTAAATGGTGAACCCCAGTAGACTTTTTTAAAAGTTGAGATGTAATTGAAACATAACATTGTATTAGTTTTAGGTGTATAGCATAATGTGACTTGGTTCATGTATATATTGTGAGATGATTAACATAAGTTAATAACCATCACCTCACAAAATTATAATTTTTTTCTTGTGCTAAGAATGTTTAAGATTTACTCTTAGCAGCTTTCAAATATACAATACAGTATTGTTAATGATGGTCACTATACTGTGTATTAAATCTCCAGGACTCATAGCTGAAAAGTTGGTACATTTTGACCACCTTCACCTATTTTGCCATCTCCAGCCCCCTCCCCCCACCTCTGGCAACTACCAATCTGTTCTCTGTATCTATGAGTTTAGGGGTCTTGTTTTGTTTTAGAGAGAGTGTGTGTGTGTTTTGTGTTTAGATTCCACAAAAAAGTGATACCACACCACTTTTTGTCTTTGTCTGACTTATTTCACTTAATATAATACCCTCAAGAACCATCTCTGTTGTTACAAAGAGCAGGATTTCCTTCTTTTTTGTGGCTGCATAATATTACACCGTATATACTAGTATACCACACTTTTTTTAAATTCATTTATCTGTTGAAGGAACTTAGGTTGTTTCCATGTCTTGGCTATTGTAAATAATGCTGCAGTGAACATGGGAGTGCAGATATCTTTTTGAAGTAATGATTTTGTATTCTTGGGATAAATACCAGAAGTGGAATTTCTCGATTATATGGTAGTTTTATTTTTAATTTTTTGAAGAATCTCCATACTGTTTTTCATAGTGGTTGCACCAATTTGCAGTCCCCCCAACAGTGTACAAGGCTTCTCTTTTCTCCACATCCTCTGTAACACCTGTTATTTCTTGTCTTTTTGATAACAGCCATTTTAATAAGTATGAGGTGATATCTAATTGTGGTTTTGATTTACAATTCCCTGATTGGTGAGGTTGAACACATTTTCTTTATTTTTTAAAAAATTTTATTATGTTATGTTACTCATCATACAATACATCATTAGTTTTTGATGTGGTGTGATCCACGATCCATTGTTTTCGTATAACACCCAGTGCTCCATGCAGTATGTGCCCTATTGAGGGACAATTAAGATTGTCCCTTAATACCCATCACTGGGCTAACCAATCCCCCCACGCCCCTCCCCTCTAAAACCCTGTTTGTTTCTCAGAGTCCATAGTCTCTCATGGTTTGTCTCCCCCTCCGATTTCCCTTCATTTTTCCCTTCCTTCTCCTAATGTCCTCCATGCTGTTCCTTATGTTCCACAAATAAGTGAAACCATATGATAATTGACTTTCTCTGCTTGACTTATTTCACTTAGCATAATCTCCTCCAGTCCCATCCATGTTGATGTAAAAGTTGGGTATTCATCCTTTCTGATGGCTGAGTAATATTCCATTGTATATATGGACCACATCTTCTTTATCCATTCATCTGTTGAAGGGCATCTCGGCTCTTTCCACAGTTTGGCTATTGCGGACATTGCTGCTATGACCATTGGGGTGCATGTGGCCCTTCTTTTCACTACATCTGTGTCTTTGGGGTAAATACCCAGTAGTGCAATTCCTGGGTCATAGGGTAGCTCTATTTTTAATTTTTTGAGGAACCTCCACACTGTTTTCCAAAGTGGCTGTACCAACTTGCATTCCCACCAACAGTGTAAGAGGGTTCCCCTTTCTCCACAACCTCTCCAACATTTGTTGTTTCTTTCCCTGTCCATTTTTGCCATTCTAACTGGTGTAAGGTGGTATCTCAATGTGGTTTTGATTTTAATTTCCCTGATGGCTAATGATGATGAACATTTTTTCATGTGTCTGTTAGCCATTTGTATGTCTTCTTCAGAGAAGTGTCTTTTCATATCTTCTGGCCATTTTTTGCCTTGATTATTTGTTTTTTGGGTGTTGAGTTTGAGAAGTTCTTTATAGATCTTGGATACCAGCTCTTTATCTGTAGTGTCATTTGCAAATATCTTCTCCCATTCTGTGGGTTGCCTCTTTGTTTTGTTGACTGTTTCCTTTGCTGTGCAGAAGCTTTTTATCTTGATGAAGTCCCAAAAGTTCATTTTTGCTTTTGTTTCACTAGCTTTTGGAGATGTTTCTTGAAAGAAGTTGCTGTGTGACCCAAACATTCTTGAGCAGAGTGGTCTTTAGCTTCCAAGTGTTTGAATTTCTGCCAAATTTTTTCTTGTGATTGAGTTCCAGTTTTAAAGCATTGTGGTCTGAGAATATGCAGGGAATAATCTCAGTCTTTTGGTATCGGTTGAGACCTGATTTGTGATCCAGTATGTGGTCCATTCTGGAGAAAGTTCCATGTGTGCTCGAGAAGAATGAGTATTCTGTTGTTTTAGGGTGGAATGTTCTGTATATATCTATGAGGTCCATCTGGTCCAGTGTATCATTCTAAACTCTTGTTTTCCTTGTTGATTTTCTGCTTAAGATGATCTGTCCAATTCTGAGAGTGGAGTATTGAGGTCTCCTACAATTAACGTATTATTATCAAAATGACTCTTTATTTTGGTTAACAGTTGGCTTATGTAGATGACTGCTCGCATGTTGGGGGCATAGATATTTACAATTGTTAGATCTTCTTGTTGGATAGACCCTTTAAGAATGATATAGTGTCCTTCTGTGTCTCTAACTACAGACTTTAGTTTAAAATCTAATTTGTCTGATATAAGAATTGCTACCCCAGCTTTCTTTTGAGGTTCGCTGGCATGGAAGATGGATCTCCATCCCTTCACTTTCAGTCTGGATGTATCTTCAGGTTCAAAATGAGTCTCCTGTAGACAGCATATGGATGGGTCCTGTCTTTTTATCCAATCTGCAGCCCTGTGCCGTTTTATGGGAGCATTTAGGCCATTCACGTTGAGAGTGATTATTGAAAGATATGAATTAATTGTCATCATGTTGCCTGTGAAGACGTTGTTTTTATAGATTGTCCCTGTAAATTTCTGTTGTAATATGACTCTTGGGGTCTTTCTCCTTTTATAGAACCTCCCTTAATATTTCTTGCAGTGCCAGCTTAGTGGTCACATATTCTTTCAGTTTCTGCTGGTCGTGGAAGCTCTGCATCTCTCCATCCATTCTAAATGACAGCCTTGCCAGATAAAGTATTCTTGGCTGCATGTTCTTCTCGTTTAGTACCCTGAATATGTCTTGCCAGGCCTTTCTGGCTTGCCAGGTCTCTGTGGATAGGTCTGACGTTATTCGGATGTTCCTCCCTTTGTACGTAAGGAATCTCTTGCCCCTAACTGCTCTTAAGATGGTTTCCTTGGTTCTAAGATTTGCGAGTTTTACTATTACATGCTGGGGTGTTGGCCTGTTTTCCTTGATCTTGGGAGGGGTCCTCTCTGCCTTTAGGTCACGAATGTTTGTTTCAATCCCCAGATTAGGGAAGTTCTCAGCTACGATTTGCTCAGATATGTCTTCTAGTCCTCTCTCTCCACCCCCTCAGGGATTCCAATAATTCTTTTTATCTCTTAAATGGTCTTCCAGGTCACTAATTTGTTCTTCTGCCTCGCTGACCCTAGCTGTTAGATTATCTAGATTAGATTGGATCTCACTGATAGCGTTTTTAAGTTCTGCCAATTCAGCTTTCATTTCTGCCCTTAGAGACTCTATGTTGCCATTAATTGATTTCTCCATTCTAGCTATTATCTTCACAATTGCTAGCCTGAATTCCATCTCCGACATCTTGGTTTTATCTGCATCCATTTGTAAATCTGTGGCATAAATCATAATCTCTGAGTCTTTCCTATTTGGGGGGTTCCTCCTCCTAGTCATTCTGTTGATGGGTGGTTGAGGGAATCTATAGAGTCCAAATTAATCACCAGAACCCCAGCAAGATGCACCTGTTTTCTAGGGAACTTAGGGCTGCTGGCCTCTTGTTCTCCCAGCCTGTCTTCTGGGGGAGGGGCCTGCCGTGCTGTTACTCCAGCAACCCTTTTGGGCAGAGTTGCCCTGCCCCCTATGGTGGGGGATGGGCTCAGTGAAAACCAGTTTTTGGGGGCTTTTGTTCTCTGGCACCTTTCCCTGGCGGCTTTCCGCATCTCTTCCGTGAGTCAGAGCAGAAGAGACCGTTTCCAACCCTCTGCCTCAGAGCAGAGAGACTGCAGTGTGTTCTTCAGTGAGCTCTCCAGGCCACACTGTCTCTGTTTCTGTCGGTGCTGCTATAAACTGCAGCGTCCTGGGTTGTGCGCCCCTGTGCAGCGCTCCCAGTCCTCACCTCCAGGTCGGGGCATGTCTCTGCCCTTTAGGCTTCTAAAACCGCCAGCTGCCCCCAGTTCACACTTGCAGCCCCACTGCTCCGGTTCAGTCCAGGGAGCCTGCCCTAAAGTCCTTTCCCCACCGCTACCGGTCTCTGAGTTTGTGCCTGGTCCCTATTCCTGGAGGCTGTCGCTCACCGCTGGTGTAGGATCCCCACAACCAGGCTCCCTCCCGCTGCCGTTTGTCCTCCAATATCTGCCCGCGGAATCAGGGCTCCCCGCTTTGTACCTCGAAACCAACCGCCTTTGATATTCTGTTTGTAGAGATCCAGATCTTTTTACATCTGAGGCTGGTTTCGTGGGTGCTCAGAGTGGTCTGGTAGATATCCAGCTCAATTATGGGGACCAGTTGAAATAGGGTCCCCTACTCCTCTGCCATCTTTTCCCCCTACCCTGATTTGTTCTTTTTGGCTAGAGCCCATTTGAGTGAAGGTATGAATTTGTACAAATAGAAGAACTGAAAGACAATTTTTCTCTAAAGTACCAATTATCATTCCTAATGTGTGTGGGTCTCTTTAGAGTGAAAGCATTGAGTATAATCTCTCTGATTATTCTACATATCCATATATTTTTTCCTGTATGTCTGTATATATTTACACTCTCTCTACATATTCTTAAGCCAGTAGACATAGAAAAGTTTTTTAAAGTGAGATTGGATCAGGATGTATGCCAGATTGGCACCTGGGCAGTTAGATACTTGGAGTATTACAGTCTGAAGAAGGACATGTTCCAGCGAAAGGAATTTGCCTGTTTCTATTAGGCTGAGCCCCCCATATACCATGATATGAGTGCAGAGTGCTTGTCCAAGTACATAGCCTAGGAGAGTTGCTCTCAGTTTCCCATGGTACCACGTATAGCAGAAATACTTTGAAGAAAGCTGAAGGAGGAAGTCAGGGAGGGGAACCAATCTTTGGTTCTTTACATGGTTTTGATCTTAGGGGTTGGTTGGTTGCTGATTTGTTATCCCTCTTTATATTCTTTGCTTTCTTTTCTCCCACAGCCTCAGCTGGCTGAGGTGGCGTTCTGGATTACTGGTGGACAGTCTGGATTGCTTGCTCTTTATTTCCCCATTTGGAAAGCTATGCACATATGATTTCTTATTTTCAGTCCTTGTCACAAAACTGCAGACAGCTGCCTGAGAAGTCATTTTGATGAGGCTGATAGAGCCCTTCCCAGCTTCTACTGCCTCTTCAGTGAACAGTCTAGGTCAGTGTTAGAAGGAACTAAAAATAGCTAGAAATGTTCTAGCTAGTCATTCTTAAGTAGCTGGGTCACATGAGGCACCAGAAAAAATGATGGAGTCTGATGAACAGCTCCAAGAACTGCAAGTGCCTATTTACTGAAAGCCTGTATATGATTTTGGCAGAACAGTAGATGCACACACATTCATACACACTTGATAGTGTGCACACACTGCACATGCAACGACCAAGCACTGCAGAATCTCATGGAAAAATAAAGTGCCAGTGCTATATCTAGAGGTTGAGAAACAGTGGCTTCTTGGAGGGCCCTTCCTGGAGAAAGTGATATAAAGCCAGATCTGGGGACACCTAGCTGGCTCAGTGAGTAGAGCATGCAACTCTTGATCTCAGGGTTGTGAATTTGAGCCCCACCTTGGGTGGGTATTTTACTTAAAATAAAATCTTAAAAAAGTAAAGCCAGATCTGGAGTGAGAAGCCACGTGTGGACAGACACAAGGGAAAATATCCTTCCTCTTGTCTGAAGCAAGGTAGTCAGCAGGATGAGCATGTGGAGTCATATAGCACTGGCTGGAAATCTCATTTATTCCTTACTAGCTTTTTGGCCTTAGATATGTTGCTTTATGTCTATGCTTATCAGTTTTTTCACCTCTTAAAGTGGGGGTGATGCCTACCATAGTTGTTGAAGAGATGAAGGAAGCTCATTTGTGTAAACTACCTAGCATGCTTAGCACAGAGTTGGCAAGCGTAATTGTTATTTTTTTTCCCTCCTAGTCTTTCTTTACATAGGAAATGGCACAGTGAGCAAGTCTGTTAACTCACTATGTTCCTGAAGCTCATCTAGTTATACTTGGAGCCCCTAAATTTGGCTTAGGAGCTGTTTGATGTGGGGCTTCCTGGAGAGCTATGATTTTGTGAATATAAGACCAGGATGGGTGATGCTGTACTTGGGTCAGTTTAGGTCTGTGTTTTTTAGCTGCAGGTCATGACCGTTAGTGGTTCAAGAACTCAGTTTTGTGGGCTAGAACCAGCATTAGAGTATAGTAGAGGAGAAGAAACCAAACAGAACAGATGCAGCTGTGTCAGAGGGCACTGCTCATAGTAAGGGTTTCAGTAACACGTGTGTATATGTGTGACTGGCTTGTACTTTAGGGAGTTTTAACTACCCTGAGAGGTCAGGCCTTCTGAACAGTGCAATCCCGAGAGCTCCATACCACTTGTAGTTTTGGGGGGCTGTTGGGAAATGATCGAATTTGACCTTTTCTGGGTAAAGCAGATGGAAATGCTGGTCTGAAATTCCCCCACAAGATGCAGATAAACAAGAGCTACTTGGATGGTTGACCAGTTTCCACCGATCACTACTTTGCCTTAAAAAACATCAGCATTTGGCTCAGGTTAATGAGAATCTGGGGGAGTGTGCTGTAGATGAGGCAGTTGGAGAATGAGATGTGGCTTGACAGTGGTGCGAGGTGGAAGTGAGATAGGATGATGAAGCTTCATTCACTCAGCATGTAATTGCTCAATGTCTGCTGTGCCTCACAAAAGCCTCAGGAATGTAGTTAAACAGGTCAGGCATTGTTCCTGCCCTCAGGGAGCTCAGTATCTAGTGGTGGAAACAGATGAGGACCTGCCAAAGAAATTATTTTATCCGATGAATCATAGTTTTTGCCTATCAAGATTTAAAGTGTCCCTGGATACAACGTGGGATTGAAATAGCTTCTTAACTATTTGTGGTGCATATATTGATTATTTTGTTTTCTGTTTTTAGTTTTAAAACTAGCTAAGAAGGAAAGGAATGAGTATGTATGTGTATGCATATGTATGTATATAAAATGTCTATATATACACACATATGTATACACACATACAATGCTAAATTAAGTTGCTTTTCAGTTACATGGTCCTATGTTTTTTTCAATGGGCCAGTGGCTCTCAGTAGCTGAAAGCTCTCTTTACCCACCTCCAGCATTAGAAAAACTCATTTCCAGAGGAGTCCTGGGCATGGCACTGTCTTGTCTTAGGAGGCCAGTACTTGTAATTCCATTTATCAAAAATGCTTGCCTTTCTTGATAATAACAGTTATACTTGCCCCTTTTACAGAATATGTGTAACAGAAAAGTATAGACTTAGAACTCTTCTGTATGTGGAAATTGTTGCTAGAAGTCTCCTTAGAGGTTTATTTTTCCAGGTTATTGTATCTGAAGAGGAGTGGAAAGGATACATTTTGACATGTTAATAGATTTGCAGAGCCTGCAAATAATATGAAATTGTGTCCTGTTCCCAGAGCTAAAGTCTGGGCCATCTTTCACTCTGCCTTGCTCTCCAAGCAGAAGGGAGAACACTGCTGAAGGTTTAGAATAGAGGTGATATGCTCTATGGAGCACATAGAAATAAAGTCCTGAATCAATATTCGGGCAGTGTTTTATATAGAGCAGTGGTTCTCAACCAGTGATGATGGGTGTTTAAGAATTCTCTGGTGATATATCCAAGTTACACAGGCCTTTTCTGCTGTCATATCATGGTATCAAATGTTCAGGAATAAATATGGTTCAGAAAAACCCCACAGATAATTTTCACCCTATCCCTTTCCTACTCCACCTACTGATAAAAGGGTAATGCTCCTAAACCCTGCTGAAGGATACAGAGAATGCATGTAAAAAATATAAAAATCTGATACTAGAGAGTCCAGAAAAAGAAACAACAGTAGGCACTATTTCTCAGAAGGCATTCTTTCCTGCACTAAAATGTCCTCTGGCATTCCTAAAGTGGCTTCCTGGGCATCACCACACTCTGGGGGGAGACCAAAAGAGCTCTTTGCCAGAGCTACGTATTATCCACAAAGCTTGTAAATAAAGCCAGAAGCACATAGCTGGAATGCTGTGTTCCTTGTGAGTGCCACTTAGTTGGCACCGTTCCGGAGCCCAGTGATGCAATGTGTTGTTTTAGCCTGCCTTGGTCAGCAACACTGAGCAAAGAGGCCATCTGATTTAAAGGAAAATAGCAATTATTTTTTAAATAAATGGCTAATTTAGAAAATATTTTCAACCTTTCTGCATCTTAAATTTTAGATGTGTCTTTTATAAGCAGCAAATACTTGGATTAAAAAAACCCCAAACCATTCTATCTTTTAGCTGATTTTATGTGCATATAGGATATATGTATGTGTTATTCATATGTTACATATATGTAGAATGTATCATTCATCTTTTAATTTTGCTCTTTGTCCCACTTATTTTTATTTTTTTCTCCCATTTTTAGCCTTCTTTTGAAAATTTTAAACTTTCCTGTTTGAAAGTAACATACTTTGTTCCTATTCTTATTAATTCAGTTTACATACTTAAAATCTGAAATCAATGAATAAATTTAATCTCCTCCTGACAATTCAAGTGCCTCAAAACACTTTTAGCTACATTTACCTTGTTCCTGAGTTAGGCTGTACTTGTGGCTTTTAAGTATTGTTTAATTTAAATCCATAAGACAGTATCATTATTTCATATAGCCAGTTTAGTTTATCCATAAATATTTACTACTTTTATTGTTATTTAGTCTTTCTTCTCTTAGAATTTCCCTTGGTGAAGGGAAATTGTGTTGGTGGCAAACCTTCAGTGTTTGGTGATCTGAAAATGTCTTTATTTTATCCTCATTCCTGAAAAATATTTTTAGTGTGGAAATGGTTCTATATTGGCAGATATTTCCTTTTAAGACTGGAAGGAGCCGAGATGTCCTGCAGCGGATGAATGGATAAAGATGTGGTCCATATATACAATGGAATATTAACTCAGCCATCAGAAAGGATGAACACCCAACTTTTACATCGACATGGATGGGACTGGAGGGGATTATGCTAAGTGACATAAGTCAAGCAGAGAAAGACAATTATCATATGGTTTCACTCAGATGTGGAACATATGGAATAGTGGGGAGGACCACAGGGGAAGGGAGGGAAAACTGAACGGGAAGAAATCAGAGAGGGAGACAAACCATGAGAGACTCTGGACTCCGGGAACCAAACTGAGGGTTACAGAAGGGAGGGGAGGGGAGGATGGGGTAACTGGGTGATGGGCATTAAGGAGGGCACATGTTGTGGTGAGCACTGGGTGTTACACGCCACTAATGAATCACTGAACACTACATCAGAAACTTACAATGTATTATATGCTGGCTAACTGAGCATAACAAAAAAATCATGCAAACAGAGAGTGGTGTGGGGAGGGTGAGGTGAAATAACGCAGGTAGAGCGCACACACACACACACACACACACACACACACACACACACACACACACACACACAAGGTCCTTTTGGGGCATAGCATTATCTTCTGGCTTCTATTGTTGAGAGTTCAGCCGTCAGTCTCTTTCCTTAGAATGCCAACTTTTTTCCTCTGGCTGCTTTTAAGATCCTTTCTTTGCCATGTTGATTTGCAGTTTCACAGTGATGTGTCTGGATGCTTGAGATTCATCGAGCTTCTTTAATCTTTAGATTGTTGCTTCTTTCTTATAAGTTTGGATAAATCCTGAGTGCTTATCTCCTGAAATGTAGCTTCTAGCCCATTTTCTCTTTCTTCTTCGTAGCTCTGATTAGACACGTTAGTCCCTTTCATTTTTCTACATTGCTTAACTTCTTTTTGATGTCCATTTTGAGAGAGAGAGAGCACGTGAGTGGGGGAGGGAGGATCACAGGAAGAGGGAGAGAGATTCTTAAGCGGGGCTTTATCTTACGACCCTGAGATCACGACCTGAGTCAAAATCAAGTTGGATGCTCAACCGACCAAGCCCCCCAGGCGCCCTTGTCCATTTCTTTTGTGCTGATTCTGAAAAATGCCTTCTGAGCTGTCTTCCCCTCTGTTCTCTCTGCAGCTATCTAATTGGATTTATTTCTGCATTTTTAATTTCCATAAGTTCTATTAATCTATTAATTTTGAAATCTGGGTCATTTAAAAAATTTTCTGTTCCCTATAGATATTTTCAAGCTATTTTATTAAAAAAAAACATTAAGCATAGGTATTTTAGAATGTCTCATAATTTTAATATCTGAGGCTTTTATGGATCCATTTTCTGTCACCCTCATTCATGGTGTCTTGTTTCCTTGTGTAATTAGTTTGTGAACTCTCATTCTCCTTGGAAAACTGTTCTGGCAATTCTTTGAGACTTAGGATGAGAGTCCTATTAGAGAGGATTTACCTTCTGTCAGGTATTTAGGGAACTCTACCAGTCTAGTTTAATCTAAATGTATAGCTTGAGGTTTCTGTAACATGCAGGGGGTGTGCACTTCAGATACATGCAAGGGCTAGCTTTCAACAATAACTTCTTAGGGATTTTTCCCCCAACTTTGCCTACCTAAAGCAGCTTTTCTTGCAGTGCCCTAGTAGTGCAGTGGTAGGTTTACCATTGGCTCATCCTCATCCTGAAGTTTAGCCCTTTGGGGGCCTGCTTTATTGAAGGAGGGTCTTTGATTTCTGTTTACCATGTCCTGTCAGGCCTTAAAAACTGAAGGTCATAGTCCCCAGGTTTGGTAAATGCTGCAGGACAAAACCACCTTTAGTGCTTGGTTCTTTCTTCAGGGTCCCATTTTCACTTGGATTTTGATCTGGTAATTTCTTACTGTCCTGTTAGATCATTACTTCTAAAACAATAATAATAACAAAAAAGATACCCATTAGTTTTTGTTGTTTTCAGTGGTAGGAGGATCAGAATTATCTAGCCTGCTTACATTTCAGGAAACAAAATCTTCTGGTAATAAAAATACAAAAGAAGCTTTTGTCAAAAGTTTGATGCTGCTGATTTGGATGGAAGATTCCTGGGTTTTCTTCTTCTTTTTTTTTTTAATTTTACTGTGTTATGTTAATCACCATACATTACATCATTAGTTCTTGATGTAGTGTTCCATGATTCATTGTTTGTGTATAACACCCAGTGCTCCACGCAGAACGTGCCCTCTTTAATACCCATCACCAGGCTAACCCATCCCCCCACCCCCCTCCCCTCTAGAACCCTCAGTTTGTTTCTCAGAGTCCATCGTCTCTCATGGTTCATCTCCCCCTCCGATTCTCCCCCCTTCATTCTTCCCTTCCTGCTATTTTCTTCTTTTTCTTTTTTTTTTTAACATATATTTTTTGTTTCAGAGGTACAGGTCTGTGATTCAACAGTCTTGCACAATTCACAGCGCTCACCGTAGCACATACCCTCCCCAATGTCTATCACCCAGCCACCCCATCCCTCCTACCCCCCACCACTCCAGCACCCTCAGTTTGTTTCCTGAGATTAAGAATTCCTCATATCAGTGAGGTCATATGATACATGTCTTTCTCTGATTGACTTATTTAGCTCAGCATAATACCCTCCAGTTCCATCCACGTCATTGCAAATGGCAAGATTTTGGTTTTTTTGATGGCTGCATAATATTCCATTGTATATATGTACCACCTCTTCTTTATCCATTCATCTGTCGATGGACATCCTGGCTCTTTCCACAGTTTGGCTATTGTGGACATTGGTGCTATAAACATCAGGGTGCATGTACCCCTTCGGATCCCTACATTTGTATCTTTGGGGTAAATACCCAGTAGTGCAATTGCTGGGTCATAGGGTAGCTCTATTTTCAACTTTTTGAGGAATTTTCTTCTAAATCTTCCCACATCACATGGTCAGATTTCTTAAATTTACTTCCTAAACTTCTATTTCTCTATCCAAAAGAAAAAGTGATTTAAAATAGCCACTGAAGGACCCCTGGGTGGCTCAGTCGGTTAAGCATCTACCTTCAACTCAGGTCATGATCCCCCAGGGTTATTATTGTTGAAAGCTGTAGTTATTGTTGAAAACTAGCCCTGGGATAAAGTCCCGCATTGGGCTCCCTGCTCAGTGGGGAGCCTGCTTCTCCCTCTGCCTGCTGCTTCCCTTGCTTGTGCTCTCTCTCTCTCTCCGACAAGTAAATAAAATCTTTAAAAAAAATAAAAATAGCCACCAATTTTGGCATCTGCATCAGTGAAGTCTGCAGAATCTTGTTAAAAAGGAGACAGCAGGCCCAAAATGAAGTCACTTGTGTTAAAACCCACATCAGCAAACCAAGACTAAATGCCTATCTTTTTTTTTTTTAAATTAAATTCTAATCAGTTGACATACAATTCAATATTAGTTTCAGGAGTAGAGTTCAGTGGTTCATCGTTTACACATAACACTCAGTGCTCAACATCACCCATCTATCCCTTCCTCCACCCACCTCCCTCCATCAACCCTGTTTGTTCTCTGTAGTTAAGAATCTCTCATGATTTGTTTCCCTCTATTTTCTCCCCCTCCCGTAAGTTCATCCATTTTGTTTCTTAAATTCCACGAGTGAAATCATATAGTATCTTTCTCTGATTGACTTATTTTACTTAGCATAATACACTCCACCTCCATCCACGTCGTTGCAAATGGCAAGATTTCATTCTTTTTGATGGCTGAGTAGTATTCCATTGTATATACGCCACATCTTCTCTATCCATTCATCATTTGATGGGCATTTGGGCTCTTTCCATAGTTTGTCTGTTGTGGACATTGCTGTTGTAAACATCGGGTGCATGTACTCCTTCAAATGTGTATTTTTGTATCCTTTTGGTAAATACCTAGTAGTGCAATTGCTGGATCATAGGGTAGTTCTATTTTTAGCTTTTTGAGGAACTGCCATACTGTTCTCCAGAGTGGCTGCATTCTCACCAACAGTGCAAGAGGGTTCCCTTTCTCTGCATCCTTGCCAACACCTGTTGTCTCCTGTTATTAGTTTTAGCCCTTCTGACAGGTGTGAAGTGGCATCTCATCATGGTTTTGTATTTCCCTGATGATGAGTGATACAGAGAATCTTTTCATGTGTCTGTTAGCTATCTGGATGTTTTCTTTGGAAAAATGTTTATGCATGTCTTCTGTCCATTGTTAACTGTCTTGATGACTATAGCTTTGTAATGTAGCTTGAAATCTGGAATTGTGATCCCTCCAGCTTTTTCTTTTTCAGAATTTCTTTGGCTGTCCGGGGTCTTTTGTGGTTCAAATTTTAGGACTGTTTGTTCTAACTCTGTGAAAAATGCTGGTGGTGTTTTGATGGGGATTGCATTAAATGTGAAGATTGCTTTGGGTACTATAGACATTTTAACAATGTTTGTTCTTCCAATCCATGAACATGGGATGTGTTTCCCTTTCTTTCTGCCCTCTTCTATTTCTTTCATAAGTGTTCTATAGTTTTCAGAGTATAGATCTTTTACCTCTTTGGTTAGGTTTATTCCTAGGTATCTTATGGTTTTGTTGCAATTGCAAATGGGATTGATTCCTTGATTTCTCTTTCTGCTGCTTCATTATTGATACATAGAAATGCAACAGATTTCAGTTCATTGATTTTATACAATGTGACTTTGCTGAATTCACGTATCAGTTCTAGTAATTTTTTGGTGGATTCTTTCAGGTTTTCTGCATAGAGCATCATGTTGTCTGCAAAGAGCGAAAGTCTGATTTCTTCCTTGCCAATTTGGATGCCTTTTATTGCTTTATATTGTCTGCTGAGGCCAAAACTTCCAGTACTATGTTAAATAGTAATGGTGAGAATAGACACCCCTGTCTTTCCTGACCATAGAGGAAAAGCTCTTAGTTTTCCCCCATTGAGGATGATATTAGCTGTGGGTCTTTCATATATAGCTTTTATGATGTTGAGGTATATTCCATCTATACCTACTTTGTTGAGGGTTTTATCAGGAAAGAATGCTGTATTTTGTCAAATGCTTTTTCTGCATCTATTTACAGGATCATATGGTTCTTATCCTTCCTTTTATTACTATGGTGTATCATGTTGATCGATTTGTGAATATTGAACCACCCCTGCAGCCCAGGAATAAGTACCACTTGATCATGGTGAATAATTCTTTTCATATACTGTTGAATTCGGTTTGTTGGTATTTTGTTGAGAATTGTTGAATCCATGTTCATTGGGCATATAGGCCTGTAATTCTTTTTAGTGAGGTTTTTGTCTGGTTTTGGAATCAAGCTAATGCTGGCCTCAGAGGAGGAGTTTGGGAGTTTTCCTTCCATTTCTATTTTTGGAACAGTTTGAGAAGAATAGGTATTAACTCTTTTAAATGTCTGATAGAATTCCCCTGGTAAGCGATCTGCCCAGGACTTTTGTTTGTTGAGAGATTTTTGATTACTGATTCAATTTCTTTGTTAGTTACAGGACTGTTCACATTCTCTATTTCTTCCTGTTTCAGCTTTGGTAGTTTGTATGTTTCTAGGAATTGCCCAGTTTATTAGCATATAATTTTTCATAATATTCTCTTATAATTGTATTTCTGTGGTGTTGGTTGTGATCTCTCCTCTTTCATTTGTGATTTTATTTATTTGGATTCTTTGTCTTTTCTTTTTGATGAGTCTGGCTAGGGGTTTATCAATTTTATTAATTTTTTTGACAAACTAGCTCTTAGTTTCATTAATCTGTTCTACAGTTTTTGAAATTTCAGTATCATTTATTTGATCTCTAATTTTTATTATTTCCATTCTGCTGGCTTTAGGCTTTATTTGCTGTTCTTTTTCTAGCTCCTTTAGGTGTAAGATTAGGTTATGTATTTGAGACTTTTTCTTGAGGTAGGCCTGTATTGCAATATACTTCCCCCTCAGGATTGCCTTTGCTGCCTCCCAAACGTTTTGGACTGTCATGCTTTCACTTGTTTCCATGTACTTTTACATTTACTTTTTAAATTTCCTGGTTAACCCATTCATTCTTTTTTTTTTTTAAGATTTTATTTATTTACTCATGAGAGACAGAGAGAGAGAGAGAGAGAGAGAGAGAGGCAGAGGGAGAAGCAGGCTCCCAAGGAGCAGGGAGCCCAATGTGGGACTTGATCCCAGGACCCTGGGATCATGACCTGAGCCGAAGGCAGATGCTTAACCATCTGAGCCACCCAGGCGCCCCCCATTCATTCTTTAGTAGGATGTTCTTTAACTTCCATGTATTTGTGGTCTTTCCAAATTTTTTCTTGTGGTTGACTTCAAGTTTCATGGCGTCATCTGAAAATATGCACGTTATGATCTTGATCTTTTTGTACTTGTTGAAGACTGATTTGTGACCCAGTATGTGATCTATTCTGGAGAATGTTCCATGTGTACTGGAGATGAATGTGTATTCTGCTGCTTTAGGATGAAATGTTCTGAATATATCTAAGTCCATCCAGTCCAGTGTGTCACTCAAAGCCATTGTTTCCTTATTTTCTGCTTAGATGATCTGTCCATTGCTGTAAGTAGGGTGTTAATGTTGCTTACTATTATTGTATTATTATCAGTGAGTTTCTTTATGTTTGTTATTAAATGAATTATATATTAGGGTGCTCCCAAGTTGGGGGCATGAATATTTATAATTGTTAGATCTTCTGGATGGATAGACCCCTTAGTTATGATATAATGCCCTTCTTCATCTGCTGTTACAGACTTTGGTTTAAAATCTAGTTTGTCTGATATAAGTATGGCTACTCTGGCTTTCTTTTGACATCTATTAGCATGCTAGATGGTTCTCCATCCCCTCACTTTCAATCTACAAGTCTCTTTAGGTCTAAAATGAGTCTCTTGTAGGTAATAGATAGATGGGTCTTGGTTTTTGTTTTTTGTTTTTTGTTTTTTTTTATCCATTCTGCTACCCTATGTCTTTTGATTGGCACATTTAGTCCATTTACATTCAGAGTGATTATTGAAATATATGAATTTACTGCCATTGTTACCTATAATTTGATGTCTCTGGTGATATTCTCTGTCCTTTCTAGTCTTTTTTGCTTTTAGTGTTCTTTCGTCCCCACTCAAAGAGTTCTCTTTAATATTTCTTGCAGGGCTGGTTTAGTGGTCACAAACTCTTTTAGTTTTTGCTTGTCTTGGAAACCATCTCTCCTTCTAGTCTGAATGACAGTCTTGCTGGATAAAGTATTCTTGGTTGCATATTTTCCCCATTTAGCACGTTGACTATATCATGCCACTTTCTTCTGGCCTGCCAGGTTTCTGTGGACAGGTCAACTGCTAACCTTGTGTGTCTACCCTAGTAGGTTAAGGACCTTTTGTCCTTAGCTGCTTTCAGAACTCTCTCTTTATCTTTGTGTTTTGCAAGTTTCATTATGATATGTCTTGGTGTTTACCTGTTTTTGTTGACTGTGAGGGGAGTTCTCTGTGCCTCTTGGACTTGAATGCCTGTTTCCTTCTCCCGATTAGGGAAGTTCTCAGCTATAATTTGTTCAAATATACCTTCTGTCACTTTTGTCTGCTCTTCTTCTTCTGGAACTCCTATGATATCGATATTATTTCTCTTTATAGAATCAGTGAGTTCCCTTAGTCTATATTCATGGTGTAATAGCTTTCTTTCCCTCTTCTTTTCGGCTTCATTATTTTCCATAATTTTGTCTTCTATATCACTTATTTGTTCCTCTGCAGCTTGTCCCCTTGTTGTGATTACATCCAATTGGGATTGCATGTTGGTTATATCATTTTTAATTTTGGCTTGACTAGATTTTAGTTTTCCTATCTGTGCAGCAAGGGTTTCTCTGGAGTCTTCTGGTTTTGTTTTGTTTTTGTTTTTTTTCCCAAGCCCAGCTACTATTCTAATGACTTTTATTCTGAATTCTTGTTCAAATATATTACTTCTGTCTGTTCTGAGCAAATCCCTGGCTATGGTTTCTTCCTGATGTTTCTTTTTGGGAGAATTCCTCTGTCTTCCACAATGTGGTGGGGTTACTTTTTCAGTTGTTGTTCATTTTGATTTTCTCTGTCCTTGGATCAATTTCTTGGGTGTTCAAAATGATAAGTGATTTGATATTTATCATCTAGCTGTGTTCAAGGGATGAGGCAAGCCTAGGGTCTCCCTACTCCTCCACCATCTTAACTTATTAATCCTTAATGCCTATCCTACCTGCAGTTTCAACCACCCAGGAATGAAACCTTTAAGCAGTCATTTTGAAATCACCTGGCCAGCACTAGTGAGGTATTCCACCTCATAGGCCCTTCTCTTCCCCTTGGGAGAATGACCTTGCCTTGACACAGTGTATTCTTTGCTAATAATTTTTTTCTGTCCCCTTTCTGCCTTTAAAAAATGTTGACTTTTCTAAAGCTCAGTGGAGCTCCTTTCTATTGGGATGCTGCCTGCTTTCCATGAATTGTTTGATCTTTAAATTTACTCAGTTGAATTTTTAGGTTATTCAACAACCCTTTGAGAATTGAGTTAAAGTTATCTTTATTTACTTTGCCTGTTACAAAAACAATTGAAGGTGATTGAAATCTCAAAATTCCTAAGAGCACCAGTAGAAGTTCAAAGAGAGATAAGGGCATTTGGTAGAGTCTTGAATGCTAATCTCTGTTCTGCAACTAACCAGAGTTCTCAATGTGGAGCCTGTGGAACAACCTATGGAGTCTGTGGAACAACCTGCTAAGTTCTGTACTCTGCTAAGTTTATTTGCAAATAAGAATTTTTCTGCCAAGAGGGTACATAGCTTTAAGCAAATTCTCAGAGGTCTAAGGCCCAAGGAAAATTAATAGCTAGTGAACTGCATACAAAAAATTTGTCCTTTTTATACCTTAGTTTTTTTTAATCTATAATTTATTTTGGGCTTTTTTAAAGTTTTATTTTAATTCTAGTTAGTTAACATACAGTGTTATGTTAGTTTCAGGTGTATAATATAGTGATTCAACAATTCCATACATCACTCAGTGCTTATCATGACAGGTACACTCCTTTTACCCCATCATCTATTTAATCCATCTCCCCTACCTCCCTCTGGTAACCATGTTTGTTCTCTTTAGATAACAGTCTGTTTCTTAATTTGTCTTTTTTTCCCTTTGTTTTGTTTCTTAAATTCCATCTATGAGTAAAATCATATGGTATTTGTCTTTCTCTGACTGACTGACTTTGCTTAGCATTATACTATCTAGCTCCATTCATGTCATTGCAAATGGCAATAATTCATTTTTCTCCTTGCTGAATAATATTCCATTGTGTGTTTGTGTGTTTATATATATATCGCATCTTCTTCATCCATTTATCAATCAATGGACACTTGGGTTGCTTTCATATCTAGGCTATTGTAAATAATGCTGCAAAAAACAGAGGGGTGTATGTATCCCTTTGAATTAGTGTTCTTGTATTCTTTGGGTAAATACCCCGTGGCATGATTACTGGATCGTAGGGTAGCTGTATTTTTTTTTTTTTAAGATTTTATTTATTTATTTGACAGAGAGAGAGACACAGCGAGAGAGGGAACACAAGCAGGGGGCAGTGGGAGAGGGAGAAGTGGGCTTCCTGAGAAGCAGGCTTCCCACGAAGCAGGGAGCCCGATGCGGGGCTTGATCTCAGGACCCTGGGATCATGACCTGAGCTGAAGGCAGATGCTTAACGACTGAGCCACCCAGGCACCCCGGGTAGTTGTATTTTTAACTTTTTGAGGAATCTCCATACTGTTTTCCAGATTGGCTGCACCAGTTTGCATTCCCACCAACAGTGCAAGAGGGTTCCTTTTTCTCCACATCCTCGCCAACACCTGTTGTTTCTTGTGTTGTTGATTTTAGCCATTTTGACAGGTATGAGGTGATATCTCATAGTTTTGATTCATATTTCCCTGATGGTAAGTGATGTTGACGATCTTTTCATGTGTCTTTTGGCCATCTGTATGTTTTTGTTGGAGAACTGTTTATGTCTTCTGCCCATTTATCAAATTGGATGATTTTTTTGCAGGTGTTGTGTTGTATACTATCCCTTTATAGGATATGTCCTTTGCAAATATCTCCCATTCAATAGGTTGCTTTTTAATTTTGTTGATTGTTACCCTCTGATTGCTTTGCTGTGCAGAAGCTTTTTATTTAGGTGTAGTCCCAAAAGTTTATTTTTGCTTTTGTTTCCCTTGCCTCAGGAGACATATCTAGGAAAAAGTCCCATCAGTGATAGTCAAAGGAGTTAAAGCCTGTGTTCTCTTCTAGGATTTTTATGGTTTCAGGCCTCGTTTAGATCTTTAACCCATTTTGAATTTATTTTTGTATATGGTGTAAAAAAGTGGTCTGGTTTTGCCAACATTATTTGTTGAAGAGACTGTTTTTCCCATTGGATATTCTTTCCTGCTTTGTTAAAGATTAATTGACCATTAACTATATAGTAACTATATAGTTGTAGATCTGTTCTGGGTTTTCTAATCTCTTCTCTTGATCTATGCATCTATTTTTGTGCTAGTACCATACTGTTTTGATTACTATGGCTTTGTAATATATCTTGAAGTCCAGAATTGTGATGCCTCCAGCTTTGCTTTTTCAAGATTTGCTTTGGCTATTTGGGGTCTTTTGTGGTTCCATAGAAATTTTAGGATTGTTCTAATTCTGTGGAAAATGCTATTGGTATTTTGATAGGGATTGCATTACACGTGTAGATTGCTTTGCATAGTATAGATATTTTAACAATATTTTTTCTTCTAGTCTATGAGCATGGAATGTCTTTCCACTTCTTTGTATTGTCTTCAATTTCTTTCACTAGTACTTCATAGTTTTCAGAGTATAGGTCTTTCACTTAGTTTTAATCCTCGGTATCTTACTATTTTTGGTGCAATTGTCAATGGGATTATTTTCTTAATTTCTCTTTCTGCTGCTTCATTATTGGTGTATAGAGATGTGACAGATTTCTGTACATTGATTTTGTATGCTGCAACTTTACTGAATTTATCAGTTCTGGCAGTTTTTTGTTGTCTTTTGGATTTTCTATATAGGGTGTCATGTCATCTGCAAATAGTGAATGTATGACTCCTTCCTTACCAATTTGGATGCCTTTTATTCCTTTTTCTTGGTTGATTGCTGCTTGTCTGATTGCTAGTACTATGTTGAATAAGAGTGTTGAGAGTGGACATTCTTGTCTTGTTCCTGACCTTCGGGGAAAAGCTCTCAGTTTTACCCCATGGAGGATGATGTTCACTATGTGTTTTCATATTAGGCCTTTATTATGTTGAGGCATGTTCCCTCTAAACCTACTTTATTGAAGGTTTTTATCATGAATGAGTGTTGTTCTTTGTCAAATGCTTTTTCCACATCTATTGAAATGATCATATGGTTCCTATCCTTTCTCTCCTTGATGTGATGTAACATGTTGATTGATTTGCGAATATTCAACCACCCTTGCAATCCAGGAATAAATCCCACTTGATCGTGGTGAATGATTTTTTTTAATGTATTGTTGGATTCGGTTTGCTAGTATTTTATTGAGGATTTTTGCATCTATGTTTATCAGGGATACTGACCTGTAGTTCTCTTTTTTAGTGGTGTGTATCTGGTTTTGGGATCAGGGTGATGTTGGCCTCATAGAATGAATTTGGGTTTTCCTTTTCCACCTTTTGGAATAGTTTAAGAAGAATAAATATTAACTCTTTTGTAAATATTTGGTAGAATTTGCCTGTAAACCCATCTGGTCTTGGACTTTTGTTTGTTAGGAGTTTTTTGATTACTCACTCAATTTCTTTGCTGGTTATTGGTCTATTCCAATTATCTATATCTTCCTGTTTCAGTTTTGTAGTTTCTATGTTTCTAGGAAGTTATTCATATCTTCCAGGTTGTCCATTTTTTTGGCATATAATTTTCATAATACTTTCATAATTATTTGTGTATCTGTGCTGTTGGTTGCTATTTCTACTCTCTCATTTGTGGTTTTACTTATTTAAATCATTTTTTTTTTCCTTGATGAGTCTGGCTAGCGGTTTACTAATTTTATTGATCTTTTCAAAGAACCAGCTCCTGGTTTCATTGTTTTTTTTTTTAGTTTCTGTATCATTTAATTCTGCTCAAACCTTTATTATTTCCTTCCTTTTGCTGTTTTGGGGTTTTGTTTGTTCTTTTTCTAGCTCTTTTAAGGTGTAAAGTTAGGTTGTTTGAGACTCTTCTTGCTTCTCAAGTGAGGCCGGTATTCCTATAACCTTACCTCTTAGAACTGCTTTTGCTGCATCCCAGGGGTTTTGGACCACTGTGTTTTCATTTTCATTTGTTTTCATGTACTTTTTAATTTATTCTTTGATTTCCTGGCTGACCCATAAATTGTTTAGTAGCATGTTATTTAGCCTCCATGTATTTGTCATCTTTCTAGATTTTTTTTTGTGGTTGACCTCTAGTTTCATAGCATTGTGGTCAGAAGAGATGCATGGTGTGACTTTGATCTTCTTGAATTTGTTGAGGCTTGTTTTGTGGCCTAATACATGATCTATTCTGGATAACGTTCTGTGTGCACTTGAATGTGTATTCTGCTGTTTTAGGATGAAATGTTCTGCATATATCTGTTAAATCCATCTGTTCCAGTGTGTCATTCAAAGCATTTTCCTTGTTGGTTTTGTTTAGATGATCTGTCCATTGATGTGTTAAAGCCATTTGTATTATTATTGGTTAGTTCCTTTATGTTTGTTATTACCTGTTTTATGTATTTGGGTGCACCTATGTTGGGTGCATAAATACTTAAAGTTGTTATATCCTCTTGTTGGATTGTCCCTTTTATTATTATATAGTGTCCTTTCATTTCTCTTGTTATAGTTTTTGATGTAAAGGCTATTTTTGTCTGATATAAGTATTGCTACTCCAGCTTTATTTTGCCATCCGTTTGTAGAATAAATGTTTCTCTGTCCCCTCACTTTCAGTGAGTTGTCTTTAGATCTAAAAGGAGTTTCTTGTAGGCAAGATGTAGATTGGTCTTTTTTTTTTTAATCCATTCTGTCACCCTGCCTTTTGATTGGGTGTTTAGTCCATTTACATTCAAAGTAATTACTGATAGATATGTATTTATTGTCACTGTATTTTTTTTTGTGGTTGTTTCTTATGATTTTCTCTGATCTTCTGTCTTTCATGGTTTGGTGATTTTCTTTAATGATATATTTGGATTTCTTTCTGTTTGTTGCATATTTATTAGTGGGTTTTTGATATATGGTTACCATTAGGTTTGTGTATAACCTCTTTTGCAGATAGCAGTCTATATTAAGTTGATGGTTGTTTAAGTGAACCCATTCTTTACTCCTCCCACATTTTAGGTATATGTTGTCGTGTTTTACATCCTTTTGTGAGTTCCTTTACTGATGCTTTAGAGAAATACTCATTTTAACTGCTTTTGGTATCCTACAGTTATACTGTCTATTTTTGGTCTCTCCTTTCCACTCAAAAGAGTCCCCTTTAATATTTCTTGCAGGGCTGGTTTAGTCATCATGAACTCCTTTAGTTTTTGTTGTCTGGGAAACTCTCTCTCCTATTCTGAATGATAGCCTTGCTTGATTGAATATTTTTGGCTGCAGATTTTTCCCATTCAGCACTTTGAATATATCATGCCACTCTCTTTTTGCTTGATAAGTTTCTGCTGAAAAAGCCCTTGATAGACTTACGGGGTTTTCCTTGTAAGTTACTGTCTTACTTTGTGTTGCTACTTTTAAAGTTTTATCTTTATCACTATATTTTGCTAATTTAATTACAATATGTCTTTGTGAGGATCTGCGTTTGTTGATTTTTCTGGAGGGTCCTGTGTGTCTCCTAGATCTGGATATGTGTTTCCTTCCCCAGATCAGGGAAGTTTTCAGCTATTATTTCTTCAAATAATTTTTTTCTCGTTTTCTCTCTCTTCTTCTTCTGGGACTCCTTTTATATGAACGCTATTACATTTGATAGAGTCACTGAGTTCCCTAAGTCTCTTGTCGTTCCGCCTAATTCTTTTTTCTCAGCTTGATTAATTTCCATTAGTCTGTCTTTTAGCTTATTTGTTCGTCTTCTTCCAGCCTGCTGCTCATTCTATCAAGCGATTTTGTTTAAGCCCTTTATCCCTGCTGTATTATTCCTTATCTGTGTTAACAGTCTAACCGATGTCTTCCACTCTTTTCTTGAGTCCAGTATCTTTATCATAAACATTACTTTAAATTCTCTATCAGGCATATTACTTATATCTTTCATTTGGATTTCTGCCCATTGCCTTGTCCTGTTTTATTTGGGACAAGTAACTCTGTCTTCTCACTTTTTCTAAGTTTCTGTGCCTATTTCTGTGTGTCAGGAAAGCCTCCTGATCTTGAGGTTAATGGCCTCATGAAGAAGAGGTCCAGTAGTGCCATGCCATGTGGTGTCCTGTTCCCCAGGGCCTGGCACTTCTGAGAGCGCCTCCAATGTGTGCTGCATGTGCTCAGCTGTTGTGGCCTGGCTGCTTTATCCTTCAGGGCAGTCATCTGCAGCATCTCTCTTTGCCTGTTGTGGGCACTGTTTGGTTCCTGGCCTGAATGTGGTGTGTTTTAACTAGGTGTGCTCTGGTCTGTTTTTGAACTGAGACCAGTCACCACCAATGCTGGAATCGAGGCGCCACAAAACTCCCATGCTGGTAGATACAGTGTGAGCAGGAGTTTGGGCAAGTCTTCTGGTGGAGGGGGCCAGCTATGCTGGGACTGAAGTAAGCATGACTGGGAAGAGTGGTTCCCCCAGAGCACTTGGTGGTAGGGCTTGGTGTAAGCAATTTAAGTAGGGAGAGTGGGTGCTGCATTGGCTCCCACAGGAGGCCCTGTGGTTATGCTGAGTGGTGGCAGAGGGAAATGGCAGTTCCTTTGTTACCAGAAGGGTTTCTCCACAAATTTTGTCTCGTTGGGACGTGCTCCAAGATGAGCAAATAACCTCCCCACGGTGTGCCCCGGGTGCTCTTCAGATCACTGTTTTCAAGCTTACGTCCGTCGGTTGTTTGACTATATTCTCTCCCAGAGCTGCACAGTGCCCTCGGGGCTCTATGTCAGCCAAGCCTGCTGACCTTTAAAACTCCAGGCTTTAAGTCCTGCTGGTTTCAAGAACTCTTAAAATTCGGCCCCTCTCACTTTTGAAGCCAGCTGCTATGGGGATTCATTTTCCTGTGTGCTCCCCTATGTGTTAGTCTGTCTCTGGCCCTTCTCCTCAACCACAGCTCCCTTCCCACCGCATTGGCCACAATCCATTTCTGTCCCAAACTGCATCTCCCTCCCCTCCTACCTTCTTCAACGTGGCCTCTTTTATTCTTTAGTTATAGAGTTTGTTCTGCCAGTCTTCAGGTCAATTTCTGGGGTATTTGGGATGATTTGATAATTACCTCACTGTATTCGTGGGATGAGGTGAGCCTAGGGTTGTCGTACTCCATGCCATTGTCTAACCTCCAGGCTCTAATCTATATTTTGATTAAACACCTTATTTCATGAATGTACTGTAATAATTTTTCAAAAAGACAGTAATATGTGAACATGCTTTGAAAGCTACCCATCTTTTTAAAAAAAGGTAAAATACTCTTTTTTTTAATACTCAGTAAAACGTCCAGGGTATTAGCATTACATAGGGTACCAAAACATTACAGAAAAGCCTTTATCTTAATGACATTTATTCAACAAACATTTGTATGTCTATGAGCTGAGTGCAGGAAATAGGGATGAATAAAAAGCCATTGTACACGTCCTACAGCATAGGACATAGACCCATGGGTTGCAAGTGCATTTTAGAAATACACTCAATGCCTGTGGAGCCCAGAGGAAGGGCCCATGGAGTGTGGATGGCAGATGAGTGAGTTGAATGCTTTTTGGAGGCGTTATCACCTAATCACCTAATCACCTAATCACCTAGAATGAGTTGGCCAAAGGAAGGCATTCCTGGGTGAGGAGTCAGCATGAGCAAAGGCAGAGAAAACAGAAGAGAGCGTATTGTGAATATGTGGAGTGTGTGTAAGGTAGAGCAAGTCAGTTAATCCTGGCACAGAAAATGAAAAGCAAAACAAGAGGCGAGCTACACAGCACGGGCCAGATCAAGGAGGGTTTTGTAGTTTAGGCTAGATTCTGAGCATTATCCTGGAAGCTAGAGGGAGCTTCAGTGTTTTAAGCAGGGGACTGAAACTATTGGATTATGTTAATAATACTCTGGTAGTACAATGGGAGGGAGAGGGGGCTGGCATAGGAAAACTAGTTAGATATTTTTTGTGTTGCTGTTTCAGGAAGAGATCTGCAAGTCTGAAATGGGAGTTTGAGGGAAGACAGATCATAACATTTAGTAGGTAAATTAACAGGACTGTGAGTTGGATCACATGTGTGGGGTTGGGAAATCTCACTTGGATGGTTGGCTGAGTCCCCAAATGAGGTAGATCTTCAGGAATATGCTACGTTTGGACCTGTTGTATTTGAGTAGGTAGGTATCTGGGTGACAAGGCATCACCGATAGAAAAATTCAGAGGTCGGGACTAGAGCTATCCATGTGGAGAAGCTTCAGCATAAGGGTGATAGCTGAGACTGCGAATGGCGCAGACGAGCCAAGACGAACGTGGAGGCCGGTGGGAGAGGACGCCGACTAGGTGGGACGAGCCCGGGGAGAGGAGGGGCCCGTCACACCGCAGCGCACGCACAGAGGAGGAGTTCCAGTTATTAGCAGTGGCAAATGGAGGAGAGGGCCTCTGGTCAGAGAAGAACTAAACACGCTTAGTTGGCAAGCAGGAGGTGACCGTGTGAGGGACGAGGACCAGACGGGAATGAACACGAAGTGAGGCGGCAAGTGTGCACAGCTCGACAACTCTGGATGTGAATGGGAAAAGGGAGTACAGCTGGTGTTACCACGGGAGTTAGTGTTTTTAAAAGGATGAGAGAAATAGGAACATGTTGGTTTCCGAGGAGGAAGGACTAGAAAGTGAGAAGTTGAAGATAGAGTTATTTTTCCCCCCGAGCTCAGAAATCCGGTAGAAATCTTCAAGCTACTCAGGAGGACCTCATCAGAATTAAACTTGTAGCCAATTAATTCATCAGGGTTGCTCATAAGCACAAGAGCTTAAGTTAAAAACTGTCTTCCTGAAGTTTAAGTCAAAGAAGTCAACAGCTCAGTAACCAATGATAGAATAAAACAAAAAAAGTTGGTCAGGATAACTTTTTAAATTGAATTTTGTTGTCAACAAAGAATGATGCTTCATTTCTGTGGGATGAATACAAATCAGTGTAAACCAAAATTGTATTTTTTTTTTTGCAGAGACGATGCTATAAACCGGTAGAAAAGTCAACTGTCAACTTCTGCTCACCAAGAGAGCAGCACAAGCCCTGAAATGTGGTAAAAGCCCCATGTCTCCTGTGACTACTACTACTAACTGCTACTACTACTACGACTACTACGACTACTACTACTACTACTACTACTACTACCTACTACTACTACGACTACTACTAACTACTACTACTACTACTAACTACTACTACTACTACGACTACTACTACTACTACTACGACTACTACTACTACTAACTACTACTACTACCTACTACTACTACGACGACTACTACTACTACTACTACTACTACCTACTACTACTACGACTACTACTAACTACTACTACTACTACTAACTACTACTACTACTACGACTACTACTACTACTACTACGACTACTACTACTACTAACTACTACTACTACGACTACTACTACTACTACGACTACTACTACTACTACGACTACTACTACTACTACGACGACGACTACTACTACTACGACTACTACTACTAACTACTACTACTACGACTACTACTACTACTAACTACTACTACTACTACTACTACTACTAACTACTACTACTACGACTACTACTACTACTACTACTAACTACTACTACTACTACTAGTAGTAGTAGTAGTACTACTACTAAGTCACCAAGAGTCTTTATACCAGGAAGGTGAAGGCTCAGTTGCCCTGTGGTAGTCTACGGGCAAATTCCTGATTATCAAGGCCCACTTCTATGTTAGTTAAAGAAATTTGGGTGAAGTTGGTAATTTGATTCTAAAATTCCTTTCAAGAACATATTTCTCTTTGCTGGAATAACCTAAACAAATATTTTCCTAAGTTTTAGTAGAACAAATAACTGTGAACCAAATAAAGATGGAGTTGTCTCTGGGGAACAGGTCACAATTTATCCTTCAAATAAAATAGGAATTTAAAACGAGGTGGGAAGAACCTGAATACATGAGCGGTGACTGGTTTTATTTGGCTGCTTTTTTAAAAATAACTATAAACAAAATGTAAATCCTGAAACATTCAAACCATCCAAAATAAAAAAATGCCATTTCAAAAATGCACTTATAGGCTTGAACACTTGGGCCTATGTCAATGGAAGGGGTGTTTGTAGCACGCTAATAAAATCAATACATTTTTTATTGAGATTATTCCTTTCCTCCATTCATGATGTCAACAAATACTGACTGAGTGCCTGGTAAGGGACATCAAACCTCTGGCAATACGCAAAGTGCTTTTTATCAGTTTGTACTTGTCCACGCGTGCTTGGACGCTTTGGAGAGGCTGGGCTCCTCCTCTTGCAGGCTGGCCTGGGTCAGCAGTCCCCACTGCCCGGTCCCTTCGAGGCTCACACAGCTCACTGTTGCTGCCTCCCGTTGACCTCCCGGCCCCTTTCCTCCACTCACTGAACATGCTGGTGCCTCATACAGCTTTCTTCTACTACTTCAACTTCTGCCATCCTTCTGGATGATTCTAACGTCCACTGTCCAACCCAACTGCCCTCTCGGGTTTCCTGATCTTGTTTTGTGTCTCATGATCGTCTGCATTTAGCCACTGCAAGGTCCTACCCTGGAAAGTCGTACACCATGAACTTGCTACTCTCCGATGGTTAATCCAAGCATCCTGGTCTGAGACTAGTGTCTCCTGTCCTCTCAAACCTGCCTGTTCCAGCAACTCCCAGTAGATCAGAGCTGCTATCAGACTGTCCCTCGGGCTCCCTACCACCTTCCCGGTGCTCTGCGTAGCCCTCACGTCCTTACCTGTCCAGTTTAGCTATGTAGGACCATTATTTCAGCAATTACTCAATTAGCATCCCGTTGTTTTATCGGACTCATCTGGCAAAACACCCCGTATCTCCATGTTCTCCGTGTCCGCACCCAGGCATCAGGGTGCTACTATGGAACGGAACGAAAGAATCACAACTTTCACTTTCAAGTTCTCAGTCACCAAACAGTTGGGTCCTCCACACTGTTCTGTAGTCCTATTATACTCCCCACAAAAACTATTTTAAAACCTCCTTTTTCAAAAGCCCAATCCCCTTTGGTCTCTGGCTTCATAGAGAAAACCACAGCCTGCACGCGCACCTATCCCACGCCCATCTGCAAGCGTGCCAGTCCCTCGACCAGTGCTTTGGACCCCATCGTCTTCCACCCTCTTTGGACCCCAGCACCATCATGGAGTCCTCCTGGCTCTGTTACCTTCAACTTCTCCCTCTTTCCCGAATCCTTTATAGCAATAGCTAAAAAGGGAAGGGAAGACACTCTGTTGCCTCATTTCTTGCCTCTCTTTTACATCCAGAATTCAGTTTTGTAAGGCGGCCGCTTTCTGCCGTGTGCCGTCTCTACTGCTGTGGAGGGAATGTCTGTCTGTAAGCCGCTAGTTCTTTCCAGGTTCAGTCCAGCGGGCGCCTGTAATCCCTCCCTCTACTCGGTCTCTCGGCAGCATCGACACCGTGCAGAAGCACTCCCTTCTTTCATCCTTCCTTTACTCCTCCTGGTTTTCCCTTCATCTCTTTAGCTTCCACCTGTCCGGCTTCTTTGCTTAGCTTCTGCCACTTAACTTTTTAGAGTTCCCCGGAGTTTGCCCTGGGTCCTCTTTTCTTTATACCCTTCCTCCAGCAGAGATTGGCACATTTTTTCTTTAAAGGGCCATAAAGCAAATGATTTTAGGCTCTGCAGGCCTTAAGGTCTTTGTCACAACTTCTCAGTTGTGCCACTGTAGCGTGAAAGCAGCCACAGGCAATAATAGGACCGATGCGGGTGGCCTGTTCCAATCAAACTGCATTTACAAAAACAGACGGGCTGGGTGTGGCATATGGTTTGCCAGGCCGTCGTCTGTCTCCCTAGAGAAGTACCCTTTCCTGTGTCTCTCATGACCAGCTGTACATCACATTCGTACCTGGAGACCCCCGTGTCCCTGATAGCCACATTTAGATGTCTCTATGGCATCTCAGATCTTAACCTAGGACTCGTGCCCTTTCCCCCCAAATCTGGTCTCCCTTCAGTGTCCTTAGTAAGAGGCACTGCCATTCAGATAGCTGCACAAGGCAGGAAATAGAGCAGTCGTCCTTGATGCCTCTCTCCTTTTCTCGTTCTTTGAATTGCAGGAATACCTAAAAGGGGGTAAATCTCGAAATGGCCAGTATTTGAAGCACACAGTCAACTTTATCATTTCACTAACAGAGCTAAACTTTATTTCCATGTTTATTACATGTTCACCTTTGATGTTGTGTACATATTAGAATTGACATACAACTTGGGAGAAAAGCTGGACGTTCTCCACTGAATGGGTTAAAAAGGAATGTAAAACTACAAAAGCCTTGAAGTGTTGAATTCTAAATTATGGCAAACAGAACAATAATTACCTTGCCATTTTTCTCTTTCTAGTTCTCCAAGATGAATTTCATTATAAAATATTTTCATAACAATTTATTTAAAGAAAGGAAATAAGGGATAATCATTAAAACCATTTGACTTGAAGTATAGAATACAAATAAAGAGTCTTAATGCAGAACTCCTATCTTCTATTTAAAATACAAATACTTCATGATATTATGAATTGAGAGGGATTAACTGACGTCAACTGCAAATCTAATGACTGAAGCAAACCCATACATGCCATTTGCTTTTGTCTGGAAGAGTCAGGCTGATTTAAAGGTGACACACAGCAGAATTCTATTTGATAACTATGTCAACCATTTGCTACTGAGAATGGGGATGGCCAAATATTAAGTGCTTAGTCACAGAAATTCAGATGAATCAGTTCCAAGTGGCTAATCAATCATTCCACCCCTCTGCAATCTATGGCCATGTACAAACGTACAGAGTTTAGCATTCACTGAAAGTTTTAAAATAAAACTCCTCTAGCTACTCTGAAACTGCTGGGATTCACAGTACACAAAGAATATTGTCTCTAGTGTAATTCCGATGTTTAAACAAAATCAAAATTACGGGTGGTTATCAAAGTTGTTATTTGGTAATAAATATGGTTTTTTAATTCTCTATAAGCCCCTTAGCACATTTTGTGAAGAAAGCTGTGTTTTTAATACTAATTTTTACTTGATACATTTAAAAGAATCAGCTTAAAATTATCTTCCACTAGGAATTACAGGATGAAAACTCTTAATAAAAGTGAATAATGCTTATTATTCTCAATAAACAAGTGTTTAGAATCATCTGCAAAAACCATGTTCTTTTTAATGATGTTTTTAAGAGACATTATTCTACTGATAAATACCTTTCTCATGTAACTGTTTAGGACAGATGATTTATGGCTTTTTAATTTTTAAAGTTTCACATTTAATGTCATGTAGTTAAAGCTTTCAAAATCAGTCTTCCAAGATCAGATTCTTGAATAAGAAGAGAAAGGACAAAAGAAGAGACAAACTCCTTATCAACATATAGCTTCCTCCCTTCCCTGGAAATCAACATTTCTCTTAAACTTCAAGGCACACACTCCTTTTCTTAGACCCCAGGAGTCAACAAACTTTTTCTGCAAAGGGCCAGATAATTAAACTTCTCACGCTTTGTGGGTCATACGGTCACTATGTAACTACTCGATTTCTGCACTGTCCTGAGAAAGCAGTCATAGACAATATTTACAAAAAGGAGAGCAGTCTGAACTTGGCCTGTGGGCCATAGCTGGCCAACTCCTGCCTTAGAACAGATGTAAATAGAAAAGAATCATTGAAACTGGTCTCTAGTCAGATGTGATGACTGACTCAGAATCTAGCAGTTAATCACATTTTGATGTTGAACACTTTGAATGTAGCCAACTTACTACTCTTGGTTAAGATTCTTCTATTCAAACTCATGTCATCATGCTTTAATTTATCCTCATTTAAGAACTTGGTTGAGCATTATTTGAGGGATTCAGTTTAAAATTAATAAATGATGTCCATACAATTTAATATCCAATTTAATTTTTAAAAAACTTAATGAAAATATAACAGAATCAAAACATTTAAAATAAGTACACTCACTACCCATTCCGGTAATTCATTTAAGTCATATCAACTATAGAATAGGAAAAATAAATTCAGAAGTGTAATTACTTTAAAATACACTACTTCCACTTTTGTTAATATTTTACATTTATGTATATATTCTATAGTGGAAGCAGAAATTCTCTCTAAAAACATCTCCTTAAAATCTTGAGGTGCATGTTAGAGCCACAGGCAGTATCTGACATATAAAATTGCAGTACAGGCCTTCAAATTTGGCATTTCACTGGTACAATACAATGACCAACATACATAATCACTGTACAGTGCCTAGACATTCCAGTAAGAACCATTATTTTCTTTAATGTAGAATGATTAATACATATTCTACAAGGGGCAGTGAGGTTAGTAATTCTATAGGGTATGTCCTGACATAATTTTCAAATTGTACAATAACACAAACAACTCTGTTAAGGCCATGTTTTATTTGCTGATTAATGGACAAAAGGCAATGTAATTTATTTTCAAGTATTTTCTTGAAAGTCTGTGCTCATAAAAATCATGAAAAGTTGGAAAGACTGTTAAATCACTGAAACTTTAAATATATCTTACACAATCTTGTTTGTACAAAAATACAAGTTAAATATAAACATAAAGCAATCAATGATAATTTTATGCAAATCTGTTTTATGTGATCTTCAGTTATATATAAAAGTTTCTGGGTTCTGTTATTTGTGAAAAGATCAATACCAGATTGAATTACTATCTACTGGCAAAGGGCCCTAAAAAGCTTACTTTAGCATTAATCTTTTACATGGTTAAGTGCATTTCCTAATTTGAGATCACCTAAACACTGGAAAAAAAAAAAATGAAAGGGCAGTATGTCCATAAACCAACAAATAATTTGGCTGTAATGTATCATAAAACACAAACCCCCACACATCTGTACAATAAACATTATTATATACTCACACGCAGGTGTCCACGTGTGTGCATGCACGTACACACACACACACGCAGGCGAGCACACACACCCACTCATAAAGCCTAATGAGGTGCTACTTCCAGTTCCATATTCAGCTCTGCATTTTTTCTTATTTCATCAAATGAGTAGCTTTTTGTCACCTTCCCATTCTTGAAGACAGTATGGAGAAGATCCTGTACAAACATAATAACATTAAAATGTAATGGTTATATTAGACTATCGAGCAAAATATACTTCAGTAATGCTTTGATGAATCAGACTGACTAGTCAAATACAGAGATGTTTGATGGTGTTCAAATTATGAAATAACTTTATATACAATGCTGGTGGAGCAGGCAGAGAGCGTGGCAATATCTAAAAGGGCTATGTAAAAATATTTAGCTTTAAAAGAAGCAATGATCTAAATATTCTTAAAAGTTTTCCTTGAAGGAAAAACAAACACAAAAAAACCCCACTACCTGATCCATCTCTGTTTTCAGGTGGAAGATGCTTGCTGCCCAGAAGAGTCATGCTGTCGCTGATCATCATGACTGACAGTGAGCAAAGAGAGCCTGCCAGACCTTTCCTTGTTCCTAGACAACAGACTCAACACTGATAAACTTACCAACCCTGGAACTTAATAAATTTCCTAGTCACCGAGTTTTGGACTTAAAGAACAACAAAAAAAAACCCCTAAAAAAACAAGAAACCAAACCAGAAACAAAAGTACTGATTTCTTGGTGAATGCACGGTGACTGATTTAAAAACTGTGTATATTCCAGAAGTTACTGATACATGTAATCCATTTGATCTACGCAAGGGTAACAACAATCAAGAATTAAAACTAAATCCCCTTTTGGGTCTGGAAAAGCCACTTGGTCTCCCTAAGGAACTGTCTGCCTGCCTTTAGTTTCTCTTTAAAACACCCACAGACATAATCTGTCATGCCTAAGTTTTCCATCAAGATTGAGGTATGTGACCTTTTCTTTATAAAGTTAAGTACTATCAGAGAATGGTGGTTCCTACTCTTAAAATGTCATTTAGGATTATAATCGATTACTGCCTCAAACGTTCCAGAGTACCATTTACATACTCAAAATCAGTGCCTTTTTAAAATCATAGTTAGGTCTGTGTCTAAAATGACTCTAGTCCATCTGGAAACACTTGGTAGCTAAAAGAGTTAAGTGAAGGCTACCAAAGCCCTAAACAACAGGCTAGACCTAAAAGTTAGTTTAGGGATTAAATACTTTTCAGTAAAGACAGAAAAGTATTTTGGCTCAAAATCTTTAAAGAATATTAAAGTAATATACTTTAAGCAGAATATCTGATATGGTATTAAGAATCCATAGTGATAAATTAATGTTTGGTATAAACTTTTTTTTTGGTATTAACTTCTTTCTGATAATATGAATGTTCGTGAGTAGTTTCCCTCTAAAAGTGAGTTTTTTCAATCCAGTGGCTTAAATAAATTTTGTAACTTCCGAGTTCACGAATATAAGTGTACTTTTGCATGTTAAAGACTGTTAGATCATATGGACCACTTCAGCACACTAGAAATTTTTCCAGTTTGGTTGATTTGAATCCGAAAGCTTGGTTAAGTCTTAGGTTTCACCAATTATTATTATGTCATCAGAATCCAGTCTTGGCCTTTTCATATCTTACACTAATGTAACATAATTTGCTTTTTTTTTTTTTAGCCCAGAATTGCTGTGAGAATCATATGAGACTAAAGAAAACTATCTTGACTGGATTCTGTTAAGTTAAAAAAAATACAATTATCTTTAAGAATATCTCAGAATTTGGATAGCCCTTCCTTTATTAAAATTACCAAAATTTTACTCTAACATCAATAGCTTCCTTTAAGTATTCTTGGCTATTCCTCTTCAGAAATTACTTGCTGCTAAACTGGCAGTAAGAGTAAGATCAAATACACAAAAGCTTGTTGAAGCTCATCAATCACGACCCTGCGGGTCACTATGTGAAAGAACTTTTACTTTGTTTTTTTAATGTCATGAAGTTTTTCACTCCACTGTATGTACAATCTCACTTAGGATCTAGCCCCATCTTGTTTTTCATCTTATTTTGGTAGGCTAGGTCAGCATTTGTATACTTTTTACAACAAAAGTACTTTGTCCTTCAAGAAAAAATTTGTTTTGAAAATAATTAAAAAATACAACATAAGAGCCCCCTTTCTTAATTTGGAAAGCTAACCTACTGTTAAAAAAAAAAGATCAGCATAGATAACATACATGACCATATTCCTCAAGGTCTCCTTTTCCTTCCTCAAGTGTAACAAAATTCCCTGCTGGTGTCCTATGTAAAGATAACCGACCCTTTTTGGATCTTTTGTTGGGATCAGCAACTGGGTCCTTGAAGACATTAATCTGGAAGAAAGAGAAATAAGACTAATCAGGAACGTTCACTCAATTCCCATTAAAGAAAAAAGTTTATACATAATTTATACATAAACTTTAGGTACTTAATAGGTCTAACTAAACGAATCCACATCTGGCTTTTAGAAGCATAACTCTAGCCTGTGTTGGAGGACAGAGTCCTCCGTTATGTAAAGTATGAACAAAATCCAAGTACTGAATATCCTTTCTTACCGCTGTAGATACCTACTACTCTAGTTGTAGGATGTCACTGAAGTTAACACGTAACCCTTAAGGGATCTTTTATATTTTGAATTGCCTTTAACTGATTCAAGTTATAGCACATGCACGCTACTGAAAAAAAAATCTGTCAAATGTATTACAGAATCTGTGGCAAGGGAACTAGAATTTTTACTAAGGTAAAGGCTTCCATTCATTCCATTACTTGATAACCTCTCCTTTTGTTACTTTTTACTCTATTCCTTGTTATTGTGAAAAGCAAAGAAGACCTAGAGAACCTGAAGAGAACAGGTTTGTTTAAAGATCAGAAGGTAGGAGGCCAACAAAAAAGAAGTAGTGAATCAACCCCAGAACTTTCCAAAGACAGACAGAAATGAAGTAAATAAAGCAGGGAACCAACCCAGGTGTTCTGAGGAGTTCTTAGTATCCCCGACTCCCACCTTTGGATCCACAGATTCTCGAAAGTCTATGAAGGGTCAGGGCAACTGCTGTTCAGCTGCCTGAAACAGACAGCTTGGGTTCCCCTGTTTTAAGGCTATTAGAACGGGATTCTGGTATCACAACTCCAACCTCATGCTCCACCTTCCTAAAACACTGACAGTGCTGACGTACTTATCTTTAATATGTGATGGCTGGGTTAGCTGGCATTCCCACCCGAAATGGTCAGCTTTTTGACTCAAAGGTAGAATACTGAAGCAGTGGGAAATGACTGGCCTGTATCATCTCTTAAATCTTATTCTTCCTCCTCTCTCCAAGTCATGTTATTTTTTACCTAATGTCTCTTTTCTTTGTTTTGAGTCAAGGTCAGTGGTACATGGCAACATATTATGAGTTTAGGACCACATCCTTCGGTAGAATGCAGTTATTCAATGCAACAGTCAGACATAGAAAGAAGTTAGTAACTCCGGAGTAAAAGTTGAAGGACATACCCCAAGGCCATTGGTTACAACATAACTACACTTGAAGGAACAATTCAAGAGATCTCTTGTTAACTTCTGTAGCAAAGCTCCACCAGAACCGAAGGCAATGTTTTCAATACTCCATTTTTTTTGCTTCATGCCTTCTACAATCTAGAGGATTAAATGATAGAGGAAGGTTATTTTTGCTGAGTCATACTGATGAATAAAAACATCCTAGAGCCATTTTATAACACCATACGTGGTGAGGTAAGAATAAGGCCTACAGAGTTATATTCCATGTTTTCTCTTTTAAAAGACCTCCCCACCTCAAAAAGGTATAATTGTGAAAGGAGGGGATTTCATTCCAAGCTCCTGCATGTGTGGTGTTGCCATTCTGACTGTGGTTAGGGTTGGGGGAATGAAAGAAATGAGGGAATGAGAAACATCTGGTGATAAAACATTTAAGGTTTTGTGTCTACCACAGGAATATAGTGTATAACACATAGGATAGACAAAATATGTGTTAATCAACTGTTATTGGTAAGGTTTCTGGTTAATAGCAGGCTATCTGGAGTTAAGTTTTGGGGGAGTCAAGAGTTATATATGGATTTCTGACTGTGCTGGGTGGAGGGGGTATAATAATGCAACTCCTGCATTATTCAAGAATCAACTGTGTTTATAAATTTTAAGCAATTAACAGAAAAGACATACGATCGTAAACATTTATGAAAAGAATCACAGCTGTACTTATCTTAACGTGCTATTTATCAAACTGATAAGGAAACTTAATTCTAAGGATTGCTTTATTGGAACTTTAATATAAAATACATACCTCTTGTAAGGTATTGATATCTACTCCGTCCCCTTGAATAATTCTAAGATAAGGTGGCAGCAACTTGTAGCCCTTTGAGTTCTCACTAACAGGGAACTTCTTACCCAAAATATCCAAAACCTGTAGGGGAAAATACATACCCGACACAAAATAACTACAACTGAAAAAAAAATGTGTAAAAGTTTTCCACAGTTAAAAAAATGACAATTTGCTAAACAATCTTGAGAATATAAAAATTGATCAAGTTACTTAAAACGTTTTACAACACTATGTACAAGCCTTCTAAAATCTGGTCTTAACTCCTTTGATTATATTAGAAACAGGCATGCTATTTTTCTCTCCTATCAATTTATACTGTAAAGTTGCTCAAAATACAAGTTTTTTCCTTCCCATCTTTCAAATTATACAGATTCAAAGAAAAAAATCTTTAGAAATCTTTAGAAAAAAATCTTTAACATTAGGAAATTAAAACAGTAAATATAAGTGAGCAGAGTGGCCCAGTGAAAGCATGCGGGCCCGTAACCCGGAGGTCAATGAATCAAAAACAGTAAATATCATATTTTTAGTAGGTATATAAAACATCATTTGACAAACCTATAATTATGATTTGGATTTATTCTGCCTATGCCCAACAGTTTGTTTGGCTTATTTTTTTAGATTTATTTACTTGAGAGAGAGAGCAAACAGGAGGGGCAGAGGGAGAGAGAGAGAGAGAGAGAAAATCTTAAAAGTGCGAAGCCTGATGCGGGGCTCCATCCCACGTCCCTGAGATCATGACCTGAGCAGAAATCAAGAGCTGGACGCTTAACCAACTGTGCCACCCAGGTGCCCCTTTTTGGCTTATTTTGTCTGATAGAACCCAAATATGAATTACAAACCTCAAAGAAATTATGCTATGCAAAGCTGGAAATGAAGTATATATAACCCAAGTTTCTCTGGAGTTCTCATTTAAAGGTGACACCCATTTTTTTAAAGACAAATTGCATATTATGCAAATCATCCTGCTCATTCATTGCCTACTAAGTTTTAGAACAGATGAGATTCCTGAACACTGATCTAAAATTTCTCAGAAAGCTTGGTCAGCGATATAAAAGACCTACCAGACATATATTTACCCCCAATCACTCCCTTTTCCTAAATGAAGATTTTTACCAATGAGAAAATTACATATTGATGACTTGGTTTATTCTTAACTAGGTCAGTACATTTTTATTAGGTAACAGGGAAAACATGAAACCTGTTAAGTTTGCTAAAACCAAATTTATTAGTATTTCAGACTGAGACCTTCAAAATGGCCTATTACTGAATGGAACAGGAAAGGACTTCCTTGGTTCTATAGCCTCCTTTCTCAAGGGTAAGTAGTATTATCATCTACTCAATTAGCTGGGAAAGTGTGGTAAAGTGGAAAGGCAGGAGCCAGAAAGATCTATGTTGGGTACTTGGCATATTTTACATGTTGTATGACCTTTAGCAAGTTATTTTAACCTAAGCCTGTTGCTTTGTCTATAAAACAGATGGTAATATTTATCATAGGGTCTTCATAGAGATTAAATGACACAGCTTAAGTAAAGCACCTAACACAATATTTTTCTAGTGGTAGGCATCAAATAACCTGCTCTTACTACTGATTTTCAAAGAAGGCAAACCAAGTCCTGAACGCTAAAAAACAAAAACAAAAACACCAAAACAGAAATGCTACGTTGAGGATCAACAGTATCTCCAAAGAATGACTACCTAAAAAGTATTTTCGAATTCTTTTTAATTCCATGTCACCTTGCATGTATTTCTTTTGCACTAAAAACTTCAAAGGTATAGCAATGACTTGGGGTAAAGAAAACAAACCACAAACTTGGTAACCAAATCACAGGATTAATGTTACTAATGAATTTTCAAGGTAAGTAGAAAATATCTGTTCAATGTTATTATCTATTTGACAACATATAAATAACCCAGAACTTTGTATCCTTGGACCAATTTATTACGCCCCGTGGGCTGCAATTCTAAAATAGATAGTTCTGAAAAGGCATGTGCACAAATGAAATTAAAATAGTACTGATATAGCTCGTCTGCAGGCATTTTAATAATCAAGTTATGTGTTAAAATTTACCTTTAATACAGTGTCCAGAGGATTTCCAGAATCAGGTCTGATTATCAGTGGTGCCTCTGTACTTCTTGACAGTATTAGATGTCTTAGGTCTTCACCCCATATTTTTTCACACGCGTTGTAAATGTCATAGCTGTCGCTGACCACAGATACAGGCACTGATGAAAATTGTGTTACTATGTGTTCAAAAGCATCTTTTTCACGGTCTTTCCCCCAAGCTGTTATGGTACTAGAAAACAAAATGCAAACAGAGATTTACTTAGGCAGACACATCTATTGCTGAATCATATCTCATGTACTATACTTACACCAGCAACAGCGCAAAGAAGGTGAGGGATTTAGCTTAATGAATACACATCATAAGGTTCATTGACTATTTGGGCCATGACACCCCTTGGCTGAAAATAACTATAGTTATTTTAACGCTTAAAGTCACAGTCACCCAAATTTTTTTGTATTCATAACACACCCAAAATTTTTTGATTTTAAAGAGTTATTTAAAATACTCATTTAAAATCAGTTCACTAGGGGCACCTGGCTAGCTCAGGCAGTAGAGCATGTGACTCTCGATCCCAGGGTTGTGAGTTTGAGCCCCATGTTGGGTGTAGAGTTTACTTAAAAAAAAAATCAAATCAGTTAGCTAAAAAAAGCACCTGCTGAATGCACTCTGTACATTATGCCAAGATGTCAGAAAGAATGAACACATATTCCTATTACTTTGCTAGGCAATGCAAGCACTTGGCTCCCTTCTGTGAATTTTCAAAACCATATACCAATAATAGCAGGGATATATATTTGTCTTTTTGAACTTTAAAAATCTTATACTTAAAGGCAATTACTAAGGCAATTATTTATACTGTACTATATATACATATAGTCAACTAACCCTTTACTGGTTACATTTTCAAATGGCCAATAAGAGGCAGCCATTTATTTCATCTATAGAGTATCCACTACTAATTAATACATGCCCAGGGACTATAAGAATTTTAATACTTAGTTTGGGCAAAACATGATTAAGATGGGAAATAAAATGTGAGAGTATGTATTAGGCAAAAACTGCAATAGTGATTTTTAAAATGTCCTCAAAAACGATTCTTCTTATTGAATAGATTAATAATATGTAACAAGTACTTCTTGGCTAATAAATATAAGTCAAGCAATTTAATAATGAATTTGAAAACTGTTACCAGTTCCTCATGCCAAGCAATTTTTCCTTCTCCCTAATTTTCCAGTCTTCACCTCTACCACTTCCATTTTTCTAAGTAAAATAATGGGAAGACAACCCATTCATTTATTGTAGAACCCCATGTACGTACAAGTTTATCTCAAAACTATTTAAAGATTTTATTTATTTATTTGACAGAGAGAGACAGCGAGAGAGGGAACACAAGCAGGGGGAGTGGGAGAGGGAGAAGCAGGCTTCCTGCCGAGCAGGGAGCCCGACGCGGGGCTCGATCCCAGGACCCTGGGATCATGACCTGAGCTGAAGGCAGATGCTTAATGACTGAGCCACCCAGGCGCCCCTCAAAACTGTTTAAAGAGTCATACTAATCTATGACTGAAACTGTCATTTAATTATGGGTTTTGTTTCTTCCCCCTAAAGGACTGGAGTAAACTATTTTCCCATGCTGTCAATGATATGCTGGTGCTAACAGAGCATGGACACTTCAGGGTTATAAAGACTTAGCTATCCGGAGACTCCTTTTATCTGAAATGGAGAGACGGCATGTCTAGTCACATGAAACTCATTTTGGAGTGAACACTTTTCCTGACAAGTACAGAGGCTGCCAGTAGCTCCGAAGCGAGCTCCCTACTTCACGCCAGCATCTGCAGGCTAAAGGGAAAATTAAGACATGGATGAAGAGAAGCCCCTTCTTCCCATCAAGAACTACTACTGTCCTCTTTGTAAGGATGGAGAGAATTGAGTTCAAAGAATGCCAACACTAGAAAGCTTTGCAATGTAAGGATGAACTCACGCAGGGAAAGCTCGTCGCCTACGCAGGGATGTTTTCCCAGCGCTGTATCAGTACAGCCACCTAACTCTGCTCTTTGTATCACCGACCGCACTTCATTGTTCATTTTAGTCTTTTACTTGCTTTCTCTTTGGTACTTGAACTTCCCTGAAGCTTTCTTTCTCATGACTTCAGGGACCTCGCCCCCATTTTTATTTGTTTTTTTCCTGTTTCTGTGGTTCCTCTTTAGTCTCCCTCAGAGGCTGTGTTCTTCTTCAATCTAACCATAGGCTCTGACCCAGTGCATGCTTTCCTTCATCCACATCCCTTTGTGAAAAACACTCAAAATTCCCTTGTGGTAAGGGTTTCCAAAATCTGTACCTTAAGAGTCCAGGTTTTTCTTCTGGACTCCAGATCTACTTGTTAGGTAGGAAGATGATTATTATATGGATCACTGTGGAGACATTTCCTACAGCGCCCTCTACATAATCCAATTGTAACACCTATTCTTCCGATAATAGTATTAGGTATATGGAGCTCATAAATATTTGTTCAATGAATTCTACTAATGCCATATTCCAATTTCCAGCATCAAATCAAATTATCTTTCCAAAGTTTGAGGGAAAGATTATATAATAGCATATTTTTTTTTCCTCTTCCATGTTCTATTTATTTTTGTTTTACTTATATAGTTTAACAAGGCAGTTTTACATAAGCTCAAAAAAGTAGCATTTTATTAACCACATGATGTACAATTTTAAATTGGGTTCCACATTAAATAGACTAATACATCTCTCTTAAATTTTTTGGTCAACCAAACTCTCCCCACATCTTTGGGTTCAGTGGTTTTTTTTAAAAAATGTGTTATTACTGGCTATAAGAAAGCATGGCTTTGCTTTTGCACAATCTCAGAATAACCATTATATGAACAGGGCAAAATAAGAATCTAAGTTTGTGAACTGGTAGTACATTGGGAAGAAAACAGAAAAGTCCTGTTAAAATAAACAATAACAGCATATGTTTTTAAGTCCAGATTCGTATATTCCTTAAAATATTTGTAACAATAATGGCAATGCTCTTTTCGAGTTCTATCCTGAAGTTATTTAGATGTTAGCTCATTTATCCTTAATGACCTTCTGATGTTGGAGACCTGGAATTTTAGCTCCTCCTTTTGTTTGGCTGGATGGACAAACTGCTCAAGGCCACCTAGACTGTCAGCTGTAGGGTTCATTGGGTCACTCGGATTTCCCAGCTTTCAGTCCAAAGCTCCTTTCACTATACCATGCTATTGTTTAAAAGATTGTTCTATTTAAGAACATCTGAAATATTCTTATATATTAGAGTCAAACTGACCAGTGTAGCAAATATGAGACTTTAAAATGGATTTCACTCTATTTTAACATGAAAACCCTAAGAAAATATGTCTTTATTCTCAGATTTACAGTATCATACTCGTGATGTTACTACTGTGAAAACAAAACCATCAGTGAAGAGTCTAATATAAGGATACTATTTTTTTTTTTAAGATTTATTTACTTCTTAGAGAACATGAATGGGGGGAGGAGCAGAGGGAGAGGGACAAGCAGACTTCCTGCTGAGCGTGGAACCTGACGCAGGACCCTGAGATCATAACCTGAGCCAAAGTGAAGAGCCCGCTGCTCAACACACTGAGCCATCCAGGCGCCCGCAGATACTACTTAAGTTTTTAGAAGATGGACATACATCTAAGTCCAAAATAAAAATACTGTAATCCTAGAACCTTCATCTGTTGATGACATTCCTGTGTTCCCACTTTCATGAGTCTTGACTGTGAGAGTATTCAACAAGGCCCTACTGATACAGCAGTGCCCATGAATGCGGAATCTACCCTCTACCAGCCCCAGCCTAATCATCAAGTTTTAGCAATTTCATCTCCCAAGCCACTGCTGTTTAGCCACTTCTTGCCATTCACTGAACCACTGGGTTCTGCATCTTGTCATCTCCAAACTGTTGCAACAGCTTCCTACTCAGCCTCCTAACTTCTTGTTTCTGTCAAGTTATAGGATAGCCTGCTATCAAAACAATCTTCCTAAAATATTTCTCTGATGACAAAGCTGCTTATGCTCAAAACGTCAATGCTCACTCTCATTTGAAAAAGTAATTAGATTAACCTAGCATGATGTGCAGTTAACATTCAATGTCAAATGAATTTGAGGACCTTTACTAACCTGTCTTGGGTCTACCCCTATGTTCCCAACAAAATCTCTCTTATGTTTCAGCCCGTATCCCCTAAACACATTCACTCTCCTCTTTCACTCTTGCTGAGGACAATGCTTGACCTGTGGTAGGCATGCAATAAAGATTTACTCCGAGAATGATCGATCTCTCATGTCTGCCATTAAATTTTGCTATTTATTCAAGAAGTGATGATTTCACATAACCATCTCTACAAAAAGCCTTCCTGATCCTGCCAGTGGGGTAACATCTTTCCTTTCCTTCCCTTGTACCACTAGAGCACTTTAACTTCTTTAAAAGTACTTCATCAACAGAGCAGAATGTTGCTAGTATATTATTTTTGTACTGAAGATAGGGTCCATTTCGTGTATCTTTCTATCCCTTATAGCACCCAGTAGATTGCCTTGGATAAAACCTCAGCTTTATTCTAAAACTCACTGCTGGTTTTAGCACCCTGAGATATCCAAGTATGAACAGAACTTAATAAACCTCCCCAAACCGATTACAGTAAATAATTTTGGTTATTAAGAACCAGAAACTAGGTCTGGCATATATTGTAAAAGCTCCACTGACTTTGAATAAAGTTAATTGTCGAAGCAGAGCAGTTGCACTCGAGACTGTAACTGCCTTCTCATTTAACTTAAGCTGGCTTAGCCAGAGCCGATAAGGAAGCAAAGGGCCTTGCTCTTCTACAATAGAGGGTACTGGGTCCAGGTGACAACTTGCAGGGCATGCAGAAAGCAGGAAATAAGAAAAAGTGACCAAGTTTTAACAAATAAAAGTGATCCTAGATTTAACAAATAAAACATATCTGCATGTGGTAACAGAGTAGTTCTTAAAAGTTCTTAAAACTTACATGGCAATGAAAGAGTCAAAAGAAGGCTCTTCAACAGTTTTTATTAGGATGGTTCCAAGTTCTCTCTGATACTAATCTTTCAATACCTACTATAAATACTGAATTTGTATTGCTTACATTTGTGAAGATTTACTGTAGTTCCTGGTTTGTAATTAAGCAAAACATCACTGAATCACCAATACAAGAGTGAAAAAAGTCATTTTAGAAAACAAATGTTTAGATAAATAGGAGGATGAAAACAGAATCGTACCTGTGTTCTGCTGCTGGAACAGAATAGCCTGGAACAGGATCTTTCGTTCCATAGTATTTTTTAACAAAAGCAATTCCTGCTACTGTATCTGTTCCTTTGAAGTTAACCAAATGAGCAGACGCTCCTATGCCAGCAGTCTGGAAAATAAACCACAAACCAAAATCCAACAAAAGAAAAAGACCCATGCTTTGAGGTATAAAGTGTATCTCTCAAAGGAATTGTCTTCAACTATTCTTTTTTTTAATTTTTTTTTAAAGATTTTTTGTCAGAGACAGCGAGAGAGGGAACACAAGCAGGGGGAGTGGGAGAGGGAGAAGCAGGCTTCCCGCGGAGCAGGGAGCCCGATGCGGGGCTCGATCCCAGGCTGAGCCGAAGGCAGACGCTTAACGACTGAGCCACCCAGGTGCCCTGTCTTCAGCTGTTCTTGGACATTTAACTATTATCAGAGATAACACTTCCTATGACAAAGATCCAGTTTTCCTAAATCTTTAAGGAGTCAACTGTTACCTCCTGCAAGAGACCTACTGAATAGTGACCCACCCCCATTTCCCACCAGCCTCTTTTCCCTTACTCTGTCTTGTGCCTTTTTATAGAACATTATCTGACACCTGCTAAATTTATTATAATATATAACATTATATGTCTGTCCATCCATCCAGTATATAAATGATAGGGACATTTGCCACGTACTCTGAACAGAGGCTAACACATAGTAGGTACTTAATATATATATTGACCGAATGTCTGGAATTTTTAAAATGTAGCCTACTCAGAACCAAGATCAGTATCAGTAACTTCCCCCAAATTTATAATGGTAATCTAACCAACAAACCAAACCACATTCTATTAAATGAAGTTCATTTCAGTTTCTTACCTCTTGGGAAGAAACTCCTCTGTAGCCAAAATCATGTAACTTGTATTCCAGACCATCTAAGTTACCAGATGTCTCCAGCAAATATTTGGCCAATATTTTCTTCTGCTCTCTAGAATTTGTGGCCACTGTGATTGGATACCAGGACTGAACAAGAATAGTCTGTAGTGATAAAATTAGTCACAATTATTAGAATATAAACTATTGAGTTCTTTCTGTGGAACATCCCTGCTTTCTCTGGAGGGATGTCCTAGACCTCCATACTACTAGAAATACCAGTTAGACATTTGAACTGTATAGCAAGATGCCCATCTTGTGCATTCTAGATACAGTGAATAGCTTAGCTCTCAAATCAGCAACACAAAGGATAAGCACAGCAGAACCTTAATAGTAGAGAACATCAAATTACCTAGTTTCTATCCAAAGTGCCAACGAAGCAAATAATATTTAGAAAGACTGTGATAAAGGACTGATTTTTTTTACATTTTCAATCTGTCATGGACAAATAGTTTTATAAAATACACTCACACTTAGGTGTTGAGGCAATTACCATGAAAGTTTCTAAATAAGTTTGGTTATCCTCAATTTCTGTATTTAACATGGGCTTGCATCAAATAGTTTATAGACCAGCATGGGAATACACTTTGAATAGTATGGGTATCATTTACTTCTCTACATAGTCTTGGATCTAATTTTTCCTTAGATCTATTGTGATTACCAGTAGGTTCTTTAGTTTGGAGATGCTTTCACTTAGCACTAGAGAATTCTATTCACTGAGTTATGCTTTACGTCCTTGGCTTTTATCAAGTCATTTTAAGGAAGCTACATGAAACATTTCTGCATATGCTGTAAAACCGTGAGGTCACTGTCTATTTTATAATTCTTTTTAACAGCAAAAAGGTTTGGTTTGCTTTTTGGTTGGAATAGATGGTTATGTTTAGCCCAATGTGTTCATCCCTCAGCCCCTTTGTAAGTCTGAGACATCTCTGCAGAACGCTTGGGCTCTTCTAAACATGTTCTGAAATCTGATTTGAGAACTAAGGTTTCTTCTAGCACTAATATTGATATTGGTAAAGCAATTCAATATTTTTAGTGGGTTTTAAAATTCAGTGTATGGTGAATAGCAAAGAATATTAGCAGTAACTTTGAACATACACTGGGAAAGGTCTTTGGAAGGAATACTGTTTAGTGCTTTTTAAAATGTTTTAAATCAAGGACTGCCTGAACAACATCTTTGTAAGTAACAAGTTTGTTGGATTGGTATCAGATTTCATTTACCAGGTGGTAAGCCTGGGCTGGGGGGCTGGTAAGATTAGGGTAAACCTCCTCCTACCCTTGCAACAGAAACCCACAAAGGATGCAAAGTTACTGTGAAGAAGCCTCTTCTGGAGATTTGGTATTTAAAGTAAACACAGTTTTTTATAAAACATAGGATCTATAATAGAAACCAGAACAGGGATTGTGTCAGACCATAAACTGTTGTGGCTTAGATAAAAATAGCTAGCAAGGACTGAAATTATTATAAAATAGAAAGCAAATTTGATGGAAGTTCTGTTTCACGTTCTAAGCAGATAAAAACAAGGAACTATGTAATGTTTTTTCCCTTCAAAAGCGAACAGTCTCATGTTGGATTTTACATTTGGTCATTTTTAAATTAAAAATGGTATTTATCTGCTAACAAACCACTGCTCTAAGATTTCTATATATAATATTTTTAACTTTATGGTTGTTTAGTGAAATACACCAAAATAATAATGATTATTACAACAGGGGTTTTTTGTTGTTGTTGTTTTTGTTTTTTTTTTTTTTTCCACTTTCTGAAGAAGATAAAAACATACATGAAACAAGGTGAGCTGGGAATTAGATCTCTATGTCCATAAATATCTGCTTTATGGAAGTTCAATTAGACACAAGGGACAGGTACTTACTGACTAAACCCTCAATCAGAAAATTAAAAAAAAAAAAGTGAAAAAGGTTACCCATAGATGATGATTTTCAAAATAAGATTTACCTGTTTGGGATCTTTTGGCATTGAAGGTAAAAGGATAGATGGATAACTCTTCCTCTTGTGTTTTTATAATACCATCCTCTTAAAATCTAGTATTTCCCAGTACAAAGCAGTGAACTATTTTAAGTTTTTATTTTGGGTAATTGGACATTTTTTCTGGGCCTATTAGCCTCCTGTAAGTTGATGTCCCACAAAGAGTCTAATTAAGGCAGTTTTAAATTTTCTGTCAACTTAGACAATGTATTTCAAACATATTCTTAGACCTCTTAATTCTTCTAAATTTTCCAGTCCTTATAAATAACCTCAAATGTATGATTTTATAATATAACAAATTAGTTTAATCAATAAACTACTAAGATAATGAATTAGTTCTAAGCACTGGGTAAACACCTCTCATATAGTAAGGTGGTATTTCTATAGTCACTTTCTAGGGTATTTCCTCTAGTAGAGAAAATCTAAATTAAGCCGTTGAGAAGCTAAGTAGATTATTAATGTCAAAACTATGAGCATATGAAAACAGGACTGCTTAGACAGATGAACAGAAAACAAAGAACCTTGTGGTATAAACTCAGAATCTCTAGTGTATCCTCCTTTTTAGGCTTAGAAATTAAAAAGATCAGCAAGTCTTGAGTGTTGTTTAGATGAAAAATATCAGGTGGTAAAGTGCAGGCTCTAAACTGATTAGATAATGAAGAAAGCTGTTATTAAAAATCTGAACAAAATTCCTTTAGTATAATTAGAACAGAATATCCACAAAAGATCTTAAGTTACTAAAAATAAACCTGTGCTACTTTTCTCAGTTTTCTCTATGATAATATACACTTAGGATTGCAACAAACAAGATGGAAGCCAACAGAGCTTTAACAGTAATAGTTCTTAATAATTTCACTTAGATAAAGTCTCAGAACATTAGATTTCACTGGAGGGAAACAAAGATTATTTAATCCAACTGTCACTTTATAAATGAGGAAACTGAAACCTGGAAAGGTTTAGCAAATTGTAGGAGATTATACAGCTTTATTAGTAGCAATTTTAAAACTAGAATCCCAGTTGAATGGTTTTTATACCTTCAGTTGATGTTAAATAGTAATTAAAATACAACAATTCACCTCAATCCAATTTGTAAGCCAGTAACACTCTGGATCTGTGTTTTCCACTGTGAAGAGAACATTTCCTCGGGGAATGACATAGCCCTCAGGAACAGCTTTTATTTCTATTGGAAGATGCCCATCATATTTCTGGTAACAGACAATAATGAATTTATTCATTCAACAGATGATATGCAGTTACTTGTTTTAATAAAGTTCTTTATATTTTACAGAAGCTAATCTTACTGTCACAGAAACTGCAATTGTACATGTTACTATATTGCTAGAATATCCTTATTCTCTTGAAATAAAATTAGCTAAAATGAGTAACAGTTTAGGCACTGATACTATTTTTTAAATTTTATGTTATCAGAGTACTTCGCCTAAGAACATTTCTCACAAGAAGATAATCTCAAACTCATCTAAAGAAATGTTTTTTCCCCTTCTTTTAAAAAAAGTTTATTCCAACATATTCCAAAAATATTCCAAGAACACTATCTTTCTTCTCAGTAGTCATTTTCATAAAAGAAAAGCTAAAGGCTAAAAGACAAGGGACTGCTATGAGCAACAAAAAATAACAACAAACAAGAAAAGAGAGGGTGCCTGGGTGGCTCATTTGGCTTAAGTGTCTTGCCTTCGGCTCAGGTCCTGGGATCGAGCCCCACATCCGACTCCCTGCTCAGCGGGGAGCCTACTTCTCCCTCTCTTCCCTGCTTGTGCTCTCTCTGTCTCTCACTCTCAAATAAATAAATCTTGAAAAAGAAAAAAAAAAAGAAAAGAGAGAGAGATCCCTGCCAGTAGGATAATCTTAAATAGGTTTTCTCTTTATTCTGGCAGTAGACCGAAACCACTTTAGGAATAGAAAGGCCAATCATTAAGTGTACTTTCTAAAGCTTTGGCAATCAATATCCAAGTGCAACAGTTCTCTCCAAAATTAGCCTGAAACATATTTGCTACAGAGTATGTTTTCGGACATTTAATTATGCCTCTCTTCTTTTAAAGGTAAAAGCTGTGGCTAAATGTTGGCTAGGAAGGCAAATTATTTCAGAAATCCTAGTAGGATTTTTGTGATTTGGGATAGGTAACTAAATAAAAGAAAAATCTGTTTAATGAGAAGCACTGGAAGGCCTCATGATAGAGCAGAAAGAACACTGCCTTAGAAATCCTAGCGTGGACTCAAAAATGCTGACTTGGACTCTGGGCAAGTCATTTAACATCTCTAGGTCTCAGACTATTCTTACAACAGGGTTAGATAAGACTAGATTAGATCCCTAAAATTCTCTGAACATAAAATCAAAAGATTTATCACCCTGGCTACTGGGAATTATATTAATAAGCTTAACACCTATTACTGTTCTCTCCCCAACAAACCAAATGGGGTAAGTGCAGGAGTTAGCCGATAGATTTTACTGATCTTTCTTAAGATACAGGGAAAGTATAGCACAGAGTGCTTACTGGACTTCTTCAAAGACCCTTAAGTAAAAAATAGTAAAACTCAGTCTTACAATATAGGCCTGAAAGTTAAAGTATTTCTAATTATTTTGTGTTTGATAGTATACAGTGGAAAAGACATTTGTTTTTAAGACATAAATGAACACTTTACATGGCAAGATACCAAAAGATCCCATTGCCAATCTATCTTTGTAGTAAAGACCACCATCAGAGGACATTCAACTCTTATAACTCAATTCCCAGGTCTCTGGATGCTCAAAAGTTTAAGTAATCGATCCAAACATGCTAGGTATGAATATTATGGGACTTAAGTAATCAATCAGGACAACAAAGAATAAAAATCGACTTTATGGATCAACACAGAACCATTCCAATGATTCAGTCAGGGAAATTTCCTAGAATTATTGTATAGTGATAGACTCACTGCATCTATTCCCTTAAATAATCTATAGCCAAGAAAAAAGACCTAAATTTTAAAAATGCCAAATACCCATGCCCTTTCTTAATTATGGTACATTTTCAAAGAAAAGATTAAATCTCCTTTCTGAAAAATGCTAGTGATTTAAATTATAATTTATATTATAATCAATTATTGAGACCTGCTATAGAAAAAATTTAAATGTTATTACCCTTAACTTTTCACAAGAATATCTAAAATAGCCATTATATTTGGGTCACAGACAGAAAAAAAAGTCGTAATTATAGTCTTCTATTCAAATTCCTTTTAAGAAATTTTGAACTAAAAGCAAAACCAAAGTAGAGCCAAACGTGAAAACCATTTTTTACCTCAAGAATGTAGTTCCATCCCTTTTCATTAAAGACATCATCCTGGAAATGCTCTCTATACACCTCTTTGGCTTCCTGGATCTTCTCTTTGGTCACTACTTTGCCTGAAAACACAAATTTCTCCTGTTAACATTTCTAAAGTCATTCTATAAATTGCTGAGTTGCTGTAGGACTAATCTTTCTAGGTATTTCACCATTCTATGGATAAAAAACCAAGAACTGAGAAGTTAAATGATCACCCAGCGTCAACAGCACAGCCAAAAAGGAATTTGCCCCTCTGCTCACTCACCCTAAGGATGTGTGATAAGTTCATATTTGAAAAGCAGATAGGCAGAAATTGTTTTTTAAATCACAGTAATAAGTCAACTTCTAAGATGATATTTTTTCTATCACTATTAATATATATACTCTTCAAATTATAGATAATTTTCCAGGTGAACCTTTTTACTTTATTCATAAAGTGTGTCTTTAGGGCGCATAATCCAATAATTTTCACAAGGACTAAGTTTTTGTTCCTCAAATATACTTTTAGTTATCTTTAGCTGTAAAATGAGGATAATAGTAGAGCACCTACTTACAGGATGACTGTGAGGACTAAGTGAGTTAAGACATATACTTAGCATAATGCTGGCCTATAATAGGCAATTCATAAATTTTAGCTATAATTAATTATAAATAATATTTTATAAAGTCTTTAAGCTGTAGAACTGAAGTATGACATCAATCCTTAGTGATTTCTCTATATAATGTCACTAGTAAACTCATTTAAAATATCTTGGGAAGTCTTACTGCAAAGTACTTTGGATACTCAAGTAGGTTTTCAATGGTATAACATATCTGAACTGTCTGATCTTAAAACTGCCAAGATTATGGAAAAAGGTTATTATCTGTGTAAAATTCAACTTAATCTGTCTTCATTTGAGATTTTTATTTGAAAAGGTTTCAGAGATGAAATTTTCCAAAATGTATAAAACCTTTGTGAACTGTTTTCGCCCTAGAAATACTATTATAAAACAAACTAGACATGGACTTTCAAATACAAAAGCACAGAAATTATTTTGTTTTTTTTTTTTTCCATTTTAAAATGCATTTGAGACTAAGGCCACAGTGTCAGGCAGTTCTGAAAAATAGGGTTTTAAGATAAAACAGACTGACAAAAATATTCTAATTGCTACCATAATTCAAAATGAATTCCCAGATGAATAATGAATCCTTCATGTGAATTAATGACTTAAATCTATTAAGATACCAGATTAGCCTCAGAAAATTGACTTTTCTAAACTTATTCCCAAACTTACTAGTTTCAGAAAATCTTTCTCATATTTAGAACAATAAGCACATACACCAAATTATAAGATTTAATGCATTCAAATTAACAGATTTTTTACAATTCCAAAATAACCCCTAAAATAGTCAAAGTAGTTAAGTAAATATCAAAATTAAACTATTGAAGGAGTTATTTCAAATCATAGAATATAACAATATAGGAGAAAAATTATGAAGTGTTACATAAAAGCAGCGTTTTAAACGTACTAGGAAAAATAATACCTTTTAAGTACTTATTAAGAATGTACTGCAACCCATAAAATACTGTTTCCTCGTATTTCACCTTCTTTATCTTGGAGTTTTCTGTCTTCTTTTCACGGCATTCAAAGTAGGAATAAACTTTGCTTGTATTGGGTGGGTACTGTTTATAGTGAGTAACCTAAAGGAAAGAGAAATACTTGAGTTAGAGAACATTAGAATAGAATATAAATCATGACAGAAAAGGCTTGAAATTATCTAAAACCAGAGAAACTACACTTATTTGCTACTGATCAGCTTCTTTTCCTAGCTGTAAAGAATACAAAAATAAGCATCATACTTAGGATACTTTTTTAATAGTTCAGTCTTTTAATTTCAAAACCACATGAGAGTATTAAATTTTATAAACAAATAAACTGAACTTAAGGAAGTATGAAGCCTCTAAGGGGATGGACAGACACTTGAAATCAAAGTTCGAAGAAAGGTATTTCATTTGGTCTTGGGGAATGGTCTTCCTTCAGGGAAAGAGAGATGTAGCTGCCTGGGGGCGGGGGGGCATACCCCATGATATAAAAAATGAACTGGAAGCAGAATTTGGTACTGTTACTACCCAAATGTGCTATGTTTGTCAATAGTCAATAGTCAACGACTTCCCATGACTCTACTGCATCTATATAGTGAGGTAGTGAGAATGACTCCTTCCAGTCTTCATAGTTAACACTATGAAAACCTGGATGAATGCAGCAGGAGCAGTAAAAAAAAAAAAAAAAAAAAAAAAAAAAATCCGGTTTTATATTACTTTTTCTCAAATTTCCTCTGAATTGGAAATAAATGCCTGTCCAATGCAACATCAAATCCTTAGGAGTTTAAAAACATGAAGAAGTATTATTTCTCGTCCATGAATTTGGATTAGAGTTACTGTTGAAAGTTAATACGTCTTTGTTTTAAGAAAAAAGTGAGTTCATTTTAATTTGAATTTTCTTATATTTTAATGTGGTTAAAACATTTTACCAATAGAAAGTAAGTGGAAGTATAATATGTATGCGCTCTGTTGAAACAGTAGGAATGAAAACGCCTTAAAGCTTAAGGTAGAGGGCAGTCAAGCAGGTGATGGTGGAATGATCGCTGCAGAACAAGTTCCATGGATGAACCCTGTGAACATGAACCATTCTTCCTATTTAGCTCGGATCCTAAGTTTAGAGAAACCAATGCTTTTTCTTGTTTGGATGCACAATCTTAATCAAAGTAAAATTTGGCTTTAACCTAAAAAAATCTTTGTAGCTTAGCACAAAAATTCTAAGATAAATATATATAGAGAGCAAAAAAAAAAAAAAATCACAAATGTTTAATAAATCTTTCTTCTCCACAAGAAGCAACTTGCAACTCTATGAAAACAGCACCCTTATGCTGCTTGAAGGCAACCTGCGAGAAGAATCTGAAACCTGGAGGTAGACACCAGGGGTTGGTTTGGATTTTTTGTTTTTTAGGTTAGAACCTAGGGACTGATGCTGCTGTAAGCTGAAGTAGTAGCTCAGTAAAACAGTTAAAACCCAGAGCAGTTAAATCTATGAACCAATTCACCAAAATGCAAAGACAACATAAATATGTATATGAATGATACCCCAGTAATAAATCACTATTTCAGCTACTTAAGAAATGATTAGAAAAAGGTAACACTGCCTAAAAACATATCCAAGATGTATATAAAAATGAAAATGTCCAGTTTACAATCTAAATAACTCCAACTCCGTTAGTGGGAATAAGTAGTGAGGGAGAAGAAAAGTCAACTATGATGAAGTAAAATCAAAGGTCGGGATCACATTATGCAAGTTTACAGAAGTCAGATTCATAGCTGTGACTCTCAGTAGTTTGACCTTTTTGCAGTTCAGATACTTAAGGGTGCATCTTTATAAATTTACTTTTTCTATGTCAAATTTAAAAGTATGAGAAGACAAATCAATTATTTTCATCTTCTGAGTAGACCAAGCAGTCAAATGCTGAATGGAAATGTTCCTAAACTATTTAACTCCACTTTGGTCTAAAAGTATACTAAAACTTCTCGATCATACAAATACGGTTCCAGTTCTGGACAATGACTGAATATATTTATAATTTTAAAGCTTTACTTCTGCTGTATTCTTTAATTATATACGTAAAACCTTTGCATAAATATTCAGAATGCCTCCTCTGAAAATAAATGTTATTAAAAACACAAAATTGTCTAGGCTGCTTAATTAGAAATGAAGTGTGACTTCTAAAATCTTCTTTGGAGAACTTTCAAGAACTGTTCTAGAATTTAGCTGAAGAAGCTTATTCTCAGGCAATTAACCACCTACCAATAAACACCCAATATATTTAAAGAATCAAATAGTATGTTTGGATCTATTTTATATTGGCTTATACCACTGTTTTAATGGGAAAAAAATTTTTTTAAACAGAGCTTTTTAGGGCGCCTGGGTGGCTCAGTTGGTTAAGTGACTGCCTTCGGCTCAGGTCATGATCCTGGAGTCCAGGGATCGAGTCCCACATCAGGCTCCCTGCTCAGCAGGGAGTCTGCTTCTCCCTCTGACCCTCTTCCCTCTCGTGCTATCTCTCATTCTCTCTCTCTCTCTCGAATAAATAAATAAAATCTTTAAAAAAAAAAAAAACAGAGCTTTTTAGTAAGTACTATTCTAAGAATACAGCCAATAGAAGATTTGTAATGGTTCCAGTTTTGCTAGGTTTACTACCCTCTTCATTTTGCTTTCTGCTGAACCACTTGGAACCTTCACTAGAAAATGAGATGATACAGCAAAAATCAAATTAATAAATTGTTATTTTGAAAATAGTTTATTCACAAATATATACTGTGTGTCCACTATGTATCAGGCACTGTTTCAGGTACTGAGGATGGGGAAATACTACGGTGGTTTTTATTCTAAAAGGGCTAATGAGGGTTGGAAGGTCAGAGAATAACATATAAATCAACAAAATAATTTCAGATCTAGATGTAGGTTTGAAAATTTAAAAGAAAATGAAGGGCTGGGGGGGCCTGATAGACTGCTGTAAAGAGGGGGCCAGGAAGGCTTCTCTGAGATGGTGATATGTGACAGGACCTAAACTACAAGGAGGTAGGAAATACATTGACTTAAGGGACAGAACACAGTGCCAGTGTGGTTGGTGCTTGGAGAGTGGGGAGGAGGAGGAGGAGGAAGGAGTACATGCTAAGGTCACAGAGAGATGCAGGGATAAGATCGTGTAAAGGCTTGTATGTTACCACATGGAGCTTGAATATTACATCAAGTGCAAGAGGAAGCCATTAGTATGTTTTAAGCTGGAATGAATATGATCTGATTCATATTTTACAAGGATCAGCTTGACAGTGAGGTCAAGGATGGATTACAGGGTGACCAAAGAGGAAGCAGGACCATCAGGTAAGACGCTGAAGACTAGCTTAGGTGATAGAAGTGGCTCATTTGGAGGTAAAGGAGAATTAGGCTAATAGGTTATATTTGGGGGATAAAAAAGGGGAGGAAACAAAAGTGTTGCCTACATTACTGGCTTGAGCAACTGGGTGAATAATGGTGCCATTTACTGAGATGGGGAAGGATGTGGAAGGAATGGATTCCTTCCTCCTCAAGAGCTCAGTTTTAAGTATGTCAACTAATACAAAGTTTCACAGTATTCAAAATTAAACTGAACTACAAAAAGGGAGCTATTAAATCATGTTGGGTTTTTTTAGCACTACTTTTGACTTCTATCAATACAGAAAATGGTTCTATAATAAATTTAACATTATTTATAAAATGAAAATAACTTCTCATAATATCCTCAGCAAACCTTACCTCTAAAAATGTTTCCTCAACTAGCATGATTTTTCCTACAGCTAATAGAGCACTAGCAGTACACATATACGTGTATGGTAAAGAACACTGGCACACCAGAAAAATTAGCTTTTAATAGAAGTCATTTTCACAGTCATGTGATTGATTTACTTCATGAAAAGCTAAAAATTATAATCAATCCCTAGGCTACTAAATATCCTTGTCCCAAGTATGACATTTAAAGAGAAATATCAGGGATGCCTGGGTGGCTCAGTCGGTTAAGCATCCAACTCTTGATTTCAGCTCAGGTCGTAATCTCAGGGTCGTGAGACTGGGCCCTGCGTCAGGCTCGGTGCTGGGCATCAGGCCTGCTTAAGAGTCTCTCTCTCTTTCCCTTTCCCTCTGCTCCTCCTCCCCCCTACAAATAATTAAAAAATGAAGAGAAATATAAGAAGTACTTAAGTTGCAAAGAATCTTTCTGTGAGAGCAAACTCTAAGTCTTTCCTGAGCCTCTCCAGATTTCCCATAAAGTTGATGTTTTTTCAAGAGCTTTCCTCTCACAATGGGATCACAAGACAAAGGCAACCACTACTAACCTACTTTATCAGTTATAATTTTAACAGCTAAGAAATGATCATAAGCCAACATTTTAACAATACCATGTGTATATAAGAACACATGGGAAAATATATATAATGTCACAAATCAGTTATATTATCTATATAATTTATAAGGGCACTCAGAATAGGATCCACTCAGCCTTACAATGGCTAAGACCTTCTGCCTCGTCAATGCTAATGTGCTAGAAATAGAAAAAAAAAATTAACTGATTCTTTCTTCTTTTCAACATTATTTAAGATTTCTCAAGCCTTAGAAATACTTCTATTGCCATAGAAAATAATTTTTTGCTATTTGGCTTTTGAAGCAATAATAACTTCAAAAGTATGGCTAAAAGATTTTTGGATTATACTTTGGGAAAGAGAGAAAATTGTCAAATCAGCTATAATCATACTGCCCTTCCCCTAAACCTCCTAGCACAGAGTTCCTGATAATTTGTACTTTTTTTGGCCACACCTTTGAGAAAAATGCAGTCAACTGACAAAGAGGACACCAGCTTCTGGTATCTTTGTTTTGCAAAATATTATATAATTACTACTGACCTAAATTAATCTTCCTATGAAGTGTATTCATGATTTACATATAGTATTTTGTTTGTTGTCTGAACTTTTCCTATAATTTATAATATAAAACTCACTGGAAAATTGCATCATACAAATGTACAGGTAATCTCTGACATACAAACTGCAACAGTACTGCACTCCTCACAAGGCTCAGGCTGCCATGAGAGAGTCACTGTGACATAACTTAAGTGTTCAGAAGTAATGAGAAAGAAGCAACTATGAAAAATAGGAACAGCTCAGACACTGGGTAACTAAAGTTCCAGCCAGGACTAACTTGCCAGTAAGATCTGTCCCCAACTCTTTTTCCAAAAAGCCCAAACCTTTAAAGTCTGTTAATCTGCCATTAGTGAGGCAGCAAAATCTTTAAAAAAAAAGCTACCTTGGGTGCCTAATCACCATACATAAATTATACAATCTCCTGTAACTTCTCTAAAACCAACTTTCACCCATCCTGGATTTTAAGAGACATCTTTTGTCTTTTACAATACCTAGGAGATCTCCAATATTTATTAAATGAATTAATGAAAATGGGCTGAGTTCCAATTAACCAGTTTATACAAATGACCTTTTGAGCAGCAACCCACACTGGACAGCACAATTCATAACAATGGATGATGTGTAAATTGTTTAGAGATTACTATTGTACAATATATATATTTTTCAACTCAACTGACACCACCTTCCATTTTAATCTGCTAATAGGTAAAATTTTCAGAAATAATGAAACTATTCTCTGCTATAATTTGTTACTAATATTATCTACATAGAAGCAAAGGAAAGAAACAAGGAACAGAAATGCACCTTTTAATGAGTCAGTTATTTGTAAACTAATTCAATGGCTACCCTAGGGATAGGCGGAGAAAAAAAAAAACCCAAAACAAAAATCTGACCAGTCTCCTCTCTTCCATCAACGCGTCTAAAATCACTACGTTCCCTACCTACTTTAACTGGCCAGTAGTAAATAGAATATGTAATAGTCTCATGTAATTACCAAATAAAAATTTCATTACTTTGAAACTCAGGATTATCATTTCTGTCTCTTCTTCATCTAAGAAGATAAAAAGGTAAAAATGGAATACAGATTATAAAGACCACAAAATATGTAAGATAAATGAAACTGAAAAATGTCAGTGTGGAATACACCATCTATTTTAGTGTACTGTTGTAAACCATTGGTATAAAACATATGAACCTGACTGAATCCTCCTGAGGGACTTTTGGGGAGGAAAAATGAGAAATCTTACTAAGATAAAAATATTTTTTTAAAAAAAATTTGTTTAAAGATTTTATTTATTTTAGGGAGTGGGGAGGGGCAGAAGGAGAGGGAGAAGCGGGCTCCCCGCTGAGCAGGGAGCCCAACATGAGGCTTGATTCCAGGACACAGATCATGACCTGAGCCGAAGGCAGATGCTTAACTGACTGAGCCACTCAGACGCACCAAGATGAAAATCTTCTTAAAAGGTTTCATATTAGACAAACTTGGAAGATGGTGGCAGAGTAGGAGGATACAAGGCTTGCCTCATCCAACAACTAGATAACTATCTAATCACCCTAAATACCCTAGAAATTGACCTGAAGACTGGCAGAACAAACTCTACAATTAAAAGTAGAGAACACACACATCGAAGAAGGTAGGAAGTACGGAGATGAGGTTTGGGAGAAACGGATCATTGCTGCTGCAGTGGAAGAGAGAAGGACTAGAGACAGACTAACACAAAAAGGAGCCTGGAAAGCAAGAGGAGCCAAATTTCGTGAGTTCTTGCAACTAGCAGGGCTTAAAGCCCCGAGTTTTAAAGGTGAGCAGGCTTGGCTGGGTTAGAGCCCAGAGGGCATTGCACTGCTCTTAGAGGGAAGGCAGGTCACACAGCCCATGAACAGAGCGTGGAAACAGTGACCTGAAGAGAGCCCGGGGCACACTGTGGGGAGGTTATCTGCTCATCTTGCAGCATGTCCCAGAGGGGCAGCATCAATGGAGAGACCCCTCTAGGAACAAAGGAACAGGCAGGAGCCATTTCCCTCTCCCTGCCCCTCAGCATAAGAATAGGACTGCCTATGAGAACCAGCATAGCATCCACATTCCCTACCTAACTTGCTTACACCAAGCCCCACAGTTCCACTGTGCTTGGGTGGAACTGCCCCTCCCAGTCACGTTTGCCTCAGTCCTAGCACTGTGGGCCCCGTCACCCAGACCAGCCCAAACCCATGCTCACACAGTGCCTCCAGAGATGGGAGATTTGCAGGGCTTTGGTTCCAGTGGCAGTGGCGACAGGCCTCATGTCACAAACAGAACAGAGCACACCTAGTTAAAACGTGCTACATTCAGGCCGGGACCAAACATTGCCCAAAACAAGCAAAGAGAGCCTCTGCGGATGACTGGCCTGAAGGTTAAAACAGCCAGGACATAACAGCTGAGCACATGCAGCACACATTGGAGATGCTCCCAGAAGTGCCAGGCCCTGGGGAACAAGGGACATTACATGGCACAGCACTACAGGACCTCCTCTTCATTAGCCTCAAGAACAAGAGATGTAGCTGATTTTCCTAATACACAGAAGCAGGCACAGAGACTAAGACAAAATGAGAAGAAAGACAAACTTGTCCCAAATGAAAGAACAAGACAAGGCCATGGGCAGAGATCTAAGTGAAACAGATTATGTAACATGCCAGATAGACAATTTAAAGTAATGATCATAAAAATACTCACTGGACTTGAGAAAAGAGTGGAAGGTATCAGTGAGACCATTAACAGAGAGATAAGGAATAACATAGCAGAGATAAAGGGCTCAATAAAATAAGAAACATGCTTAATGCAATGAACAGCAGGCTGGAAGAAGCAGAGGAACAAATTATTAACCTAGAAGACAGAATAATGGAAAGTAATCAAGAACAAAAGAGAGAAAAAATAATTATGCAAAACGAGAACAGACATAAGGAACTCAGTAACTCCATCAAACATATTAACTTGCACATTCTAGGAGTCCCAGAAGCAGAGGGAGAAAAGGGGGAAGAAAATTTATTTGAAGAAATAATAGCTGAAAACTTCCCTCAAACTGGGGAAGGAAAGAGACATTCAGATCCAGGAGACAGAGACACCATACCCACCCCCCAAAATCAGTAAAAGCAGATCCACAGGAAGACATACAGGAATTAAATTGGCAAAATATAGTGATAAAACATTTTAAAAGCAGCAAGACGAAAGAATATGGTCACATACAAGGGAAGCCTTCATAAGGCTATCCGCAGATCATGCAGCAGCAACTTACTAAGCCAGAAGAGCATGATATATTCAAAGTGCCTGAATGGGAAAAATCTGCAGCCAAGAAAACTCTATCCAGCAAGGCTATCATTCAGAATAGACGGAAAGATAAAGAGTTTCCCAGACAAAGATTAAAGGAGCTCATGATCACTAAACCAGCCCTGCAAGAAATACTAAAGGGGAATCTCTGAGTGGAACATAGAGACCAAAAGTGACAGTATAAAGGTAGGAAATACAAAAGCAGTAAAAACAGTTTTGTAAAAAAATCAGTCAAGAAACTCACAAAATAAAAGGATGGGAAATATGACAACATATACTTAAAATGTGGGGAGGAGAGGAGTAAAGAATGGGTTCAAACTTAAATGACCATCAACTTAATATAGACTGCTAAATGCCAAAGACATTACATACAAACCTAATGGTAAGCACAAACATAAAACCACTAATAAATATGCAAAGACTAAAGACAAAGAAATCCAAATATATCACCAAAGAAAACCAGCCAACCATAAAAGAAAGACAAGAACAGATGGGAGAAAGAAACAACCATGCCCCCCAAAAATGAATAAAATGACAATACATATCTATCAATAATTATTTTGAATATAAATGAACTAAACACTCCAATCAAAAGGCATGAGGTGACAAAAGGAATAAAAAAAACTAGATTACATCCTGCCTATAAGAGACTCCTTTTAGACCTAAAGACACCTGCAGATTGAAAGTGAGGGGATGGAGAAACGTCTATCATGCAAATGGAGGTCAAAAGAAAGCCAGAGTAGCAATACTTTTATTGAACAAATTAGACTTTAAAACAAAGATTGTAACGAGACAAAGAAAGACACTATATAATAATAAAGGGGACCATCCAACAAGAAGATATAACACCCATAAATATTTATGCACCCAACACAGAAACACCAAATACATAAAAGTTAATAACAACAAGGAACTAATGGAAAATAATACAATAATAATGGGGAACTTAACAGCCCGTGTACATCAATGTACTGATCACCTAAACAGAAAAGCAATAAGGAAACAATGCTTTGAATGAACAGATGGATTTAACAGATAAATCCATAACATTCCATCTTAAGACAGCAGAATACACATTCTTTTAAGTGCACACAGAACATTCTCCAGAATAGATTACGTATTAGGCCATAAAACAAGCCTCAACAAATTCAAGAAGATCGAAGTCACACCATGCCATCTTTTCTGACAGCAACACTATGAAACTAGAAGTCAACCACAAGAAAAAGTCTGGCAAGATGACAAATACATGGAAGTTAAATAACATGCTACTCAACAATGATAGGTCAACCAGGAAATCAAAAAATAAAAAGTACATGGAAACAAAATGAAAACACAGTGGCCCAAAACCTTTGGGATGCAACAAAAACAATTCTAAGAGGCAAGTTTGTAGCAATACAAGACTATCTCAAAAAGCAAGAAAAATCTCAAATAAACATCCTAATCTTACACCTAAGGGAGCTAGGAAAAAGAAAAACAACAAACAAACCCTGGAAAGAGTAGCAGGAAGGAAATAATAAAGATTACAGCAGAAATAAATGATACAGAAACTAAAAAAACAATGGAATAGAGCAATGAAACCAGGAGCTGATTCTTTGAAAAACAACAAAACTGATGAACCTCTATCAAGACTCATCAAGAAAAAAAAGAGAAAGGACTCAAATAAATAAAACCACAAATGAGAGAGAAGAAATAACAACTGATACCACAGAAATACAAACAATTATAAGAATATCATGAAAAACTGTATGTCAGCAAACTGGATAACCTAGAAGAAATGGCTAAATTCCTAGAAATATATAAACTACAAAACCAAAACAGGAAGAAACAGAAAATTAGAAAAGAGTGATTATTAGCAAAGAAATTGAGTCAGTAATCAAAAAACTCCTAAAAAACAAAGTCCAGGACCAGATGGGTTTACAGGCAAATTCTACCAAATAGTTAAAGAAGAGTTAATATTCTTCTTCTCAAGCTATTCCAAAAAAAATAGATAAAGGAAGGAAAACTTCCAAATTCATTCTATGAGGCCAGCATCACCTTGATACCAAAACCAGATAAACGCACAACTAAAAAAAAGGACTACAGGCCAGTATCTCTGTTGAACATAGATACAAAAATCCTCAACAAAATACTAGCAAACCGAATCCAACAATACATTAAAAAAATTATTCACCACGATCAAGTGGGTATTTATTCCTGGGTTGCAAGGGTGGCTGAATATCTGCAAATCAATCAGCGTGATTCATCTTATCAATAAAAGGATAACCATATGATCATTTCAATAGATGCAGAAAAAGCATTTTGACAAAGTACAACTCATGATACAAAACCCCTCAACAAAGTAGGTTTAGAGGGAACATACCTCAACATAGTAAAGGCCATATCTGAAAAACCCACAGCGAACATCATCCTCAGTGGGGAAAAACTGAGAGCTTTTCCCCTAAGGTCTAGAACAAGACAAGGATATCCACTCTCACTACTTTTATTCAGCATATTACTGGAAATCCACACCACAGCAGTGAGAAAAGAAAAAGGAATAAAAGGCATCCAAATTGGTAAAGAAGTCAAACACTATTTCCAGATACATAACACCATAAATAGAAAACCCAAAAGACTCCACCAAAAAACTACTATAACTGATAAATGAATTCAGTGAAGTTGCAGAATACAAAATCAATGTATGGAAATCTTGCATTTCTATACACCAATACTGAAGCAACAGCAGGAGAAATTAAGAAAACAATCCCATTTACATTTGCACCAAAAATAGTAAGAACCTAGGAATAAATCTAACCAAAGAGGTGAAAGACCTATACTCTGAAAACTATGAAACACTGATGAAAGAAACTGAAGATGACACAAAGAAAGGGAAAGACATTCCATGCTCATAGACTAGAACAAATATTGTTAAAATGTCTATACTACCCAATGCAATTCACACATTTAATGCAATCTCCATCAAAATCCCAACAGCATTTTTCATAGAAGCAGAACAATCAATCTCAAAATTTGTATGGAACCATAAAAGACCCTGAGTAGCCAAAGCAATCTCAAAACAGAAAAGCAAAGCTGGGGATACCACAATTCTGGAGTTCAAGATGTATTACAAAACTGTAGTAATCAAAACAGTATTGTACTAGCACAAAACCAGATACACAGATCAATGGAACAGAATAGAAAGCCCAGAAATAAACCCATAACTACATGGTCAATTAATCTTCGACAAAGCAGGAAAAAATATCCAATGGGAAAAAGACAGTCTCTTCAACAAATGGTGTTGGGAAAACTGGACAGCTACATGCGAAAAATGAAACTGGACCACTTTGTTATACCATACAAAAAAATAAATTCAAAATGGATTAAAGACCTAAATGTGAGACCTAAAAGCATAAAAATCCTAGAAAAGAACATGGGCAGTAACTTCTTGACATCAGCCGATGCAACTTTTCTTCTAGGTATGTTTCCTGAGGCAATGGAAACAAAAGCAAAAATAAACTATTGGAACTACATCTAGATAAAAAGCTTCTGCACAGCAAACAATCAACAAAACTAGAAGGCAGCCTACTGAATGGGAGAATGTCATTTGCAAATGACATGTCCTATAAAGGGTTAGTATCCAAATTATATAAAGAACTTACACAACTCAACACCCACAATACAAATCATCCAATTTGAAAAATGGGTAGAAGACATGAACAGACAGTTCTCCAATGAAGACATACAGATGGCCAAAAGACACATGAAAAGATCCTCAACATCACTTACCCTCAGGGCAATGCAAATCAAAACTATAATGAGATATTACCTCACACCTCTCAAATTGGCTAAAATCAACAACACAAGAAACAACAGGTGTTGGCGAGGATGTGGAGAAAAAGGAACCCTCTTGCACTGTTGGTGGGAATGCAAACTGGTGCAGCCAATCTGGAAAACAATATGGAGATTCCTCAAACAGTTAAACATACAACTATCCTACAATCCAGTAATTTTTACTACTGGATACTTACCCTCAAAATACAAGAACTCTAATTCAAAGGGATACATGCACCCCTATGTTTATAGCAGCATTATTTATAATAGCCAAGAAATGGAAGCAGCCCAAGTGTCCGTGATCAATGAATAAAGAGGGGTGGTATATATGTGTGTGTGTGTGTGTGTGTGTGTGTGTGTGTGTGTGTGTGTGTGTGTGTGTGTGTGTGTGTGTGTGTGTGTGTGTGTATACATATATATATACACAATGCATTACTGAACCATAAAAAAGAATGAAATCTTGCCATTTGCAAGGACATGGATGGAGCCAGAGAGTATCATGCTAAGCGAAATACATCAGTTAGAGAAAGACAAATACTGTATGATTTCACTCATAGGTGGAATTTAAATAACAAAACAAACAAGCGAAGGGAAAAAATGAGAGAGACAAACCAAGAAACAGACTTTTAATTATGGAGAATAAAGATAGTTACCAGAGGGGAGGTGGGTGAGGGGATGGGTTAAATAGGCAGTGGGGATTATGGAGTGCACTTGTCCTGATGAGCACTGGGTGATGATATGCAAGTGCTGAGTCACTATTATCGTACACCTGAAACAAATACTACACTGTATGTTACCTAACGAGAATTGAAACAAAAACTTAAAACCTTGTAAGAAAATAAAAAGGTTTCATATGAGAAAAATAAAATATATTGGTCTGATTTGAAAATGGGCAGGAATAAACTTTATTAAATAGACGCAAACTTTAACAGTGCATGAAGTATGTCCTGCTAGGAGATTAGAAAACTTTAAGGTAATTCACTCTTCTAATTAAGAGCAGCCCAGAAAACTGATGTTAAGGCAATTTTACATTCCTTATGTATAACTGCCAGAGGAACTACAAACTAAAGGAATTTGTACTCCTTTTGTTTTTATAAGTTAGACCCATCAACCTGTTTACATATCCCATTTCCAACCAAAGCATTAATTGCTACATTAAGAAAACTTTTGGAAATCATTTTAAAGATTTAGTTAGGAAAAAAAATTAGCAAAAGAAATCTAGTTAAGAAAAAACTATGAATGAGACCATTCTAAAATCACTACCGTAGATACTCAAAACACTAGAACCAAGACAAGAGAAAGTTTTAAGGCCAAGTAAACCATACTTGATAATACTTTGATCTCCTTGCAATGGTGTAGATTTCCACTGTAAAATTCCATTTAAGGGACCACTTGTTAATGAAACTTGGCTCTACTTTTTTTTTTTACGATGCAACAAAACTTTTATTAACATTTTGAACAGCTATTGAGAAAACCAGTGATTCAGCTATTACTGAAACTGGTAATTTCTAAACTTAAATTGGGGCAAATGGCTATAGTGCAGAGCAATGCCATCACTGGGCACTATGAATTCAAGACTGAAGAATTAACAGCCACCCCTGAGACGGAGAACCAGGTGGAGAGTTGACTCTTTCTGGATGTTGTAATCAGAAAGAGTGCGGCCATCTTCCAACTGCTTGCCAGCAAAGATAAGCTGGTCAGGGGGGATGGTCAGGGGGGATGCCCTCTTTATCTTGGATCTTTAAAACGTGAAGGCGAAGATCCAAGATAAAGAGGGCATTCCCCCCTGACCAGCAGAGGCTTATCTTTGCTGGCAAGCAGCTGGAAGATGGCCGCACTCTTTCTGATTACAACATCCAGAAAGAGTCAACTCTCCACCTGGTTCTCCGTCTCAGGGGTGGCATGCAGATCTTCGTGAAGACCCTGACCGGCAAGACCATCACCCTGGAGGTGGAGCCCAATGACACCATCCAAAACTTGGCTCTACTTTAAGTAGCGGCCTAAATTATCTTAAGTAGAATGTTAAGGTGACTGGGAAGAAATGAACAAAACAGAACGTAAGTAAAACGGGATTCTCCAAATATTGAAGGAAAGAAACAAAAGGCAAAAAAATCACAACAAAAACCAACAATATGAGAGCATTATGCTTTCCTTCATATTTCAAACCACCATGTTGTCAAGTAAATACTAAAATTTATTTTGTTCAAGTGGGGTGTCTGGGCTGACATTTCATCTTTTAAGTGCGTTGGCCAACAAAGCTTAGCAAAGTATAGTTCAGTTTACTTCATGTAGTTTGGAACCTGGGGCAAGAACATTTGCCAGATTTTCCTCTAATCATTCTTTCCTTTACTTATTTGTATGAGTTTCAAACAAAACTGATGGGGCAGCAATACATTCAAATGTCCAATAGGCATATTAACACAAATGTGTCATTTGTCTCTGGGAGTTCTCCAGGGTTAAAACTCGTGTTTTCACTTTCCTTTTCACAGAAATCCTGTAGTGGCTCCAATGGAATAAGGGCAGCCTATCGGCCTTTACAACAAGGGATGAGGAGTATGAGTGATCACCAGGAGCCAAGGAGTTTGAAACGGAGCCCAGTGGAGTGGGTCGAGGGAATCCAGCACGTCTACCGAGGGCGGCTAAGTGTCCTCCACACCCCGGCCACAGGCAGAAGAACGTGGCTGGCTGCTGCGGCAGCCCTACTACGTCCTCGCCCACCTCTTCCTCGGGAAGGGACGTACCTGCCCAGCGAGGGGGGAGCGCACTCGATTCAGCTTGGCGGGGGAAAACCCACTTCTCAAACCCCATTCCCTTTCTCCGCAGCCGAGCCCCAGGGGCCGTTACCTAACTGACCCACTCCTCCGGCGACCTTTCGCCCAGGCCGGCCCAGCCCGACCCGGCCCAAGGCCAAGGGCCGCGCTCCTGGGGAAGGCGTGTGCTCGGCCGGGGACGCCCAAGCCTCCCTGGTCCCGACCCTGCCACGGCCTCACGAGCCCGGAGCCCCGCGCCCCGCGGCGGGCGGGCGGGCGGGCGGCGCTGGCTCAGGCCCGCCTCAGCCCCTCGCCGCCCCCCCCACCACGCACCCCAAAGCCCCGCCTCCTGCCGTCCATCCCTCCATCCCTCCTCCATCCACCTCCTCCCCACTGCGGCGCCGGCTTCACCTGCCTCAGCCCGCCGCCGCCGCCGCCCGCCCGCTCCTTCCCGCGGGATCGTGCAGCGCCACGACCCCAGAGCGGCGCCCCCCGCCCCACAGCTCCGCGCTCATCCCGGACGCGCCCTCTCCTCCTTCTTCACCTGCCCCCGCCCCGAACCTCTACCTTGTAGGAGTCGGTGGCTAGGAGGATGTTGAACTCGGCATCTGCCGCAGCATTCATCTCGGGCGGGAGTGTGCGGGCCACGCGCCGCGAGCTGCCCGGCGCGGCGGCGAGGAAGGAGAAAAATGGGCTTCACCGCGCTCCGTTGCTTAAGTCACCGCTCGGTCGGAGGGGCGGGGGAGAGGAGGGGGAAGCGGAGTGGGGAGGAGGGGCCACTGGAGGGCGGGCCCGGGAGCCGTGACGCGGCGGGGGGTGGTGGCGCCGGTAGCTCTCGAGCTCTCAGCCGAGGGACTCCGACCGACTCCTCACCTCGGCTCCCCGCCCCCGCCCCATCACCCCGGAGGGGACGCGAGGGGCGGGGCGCGGCCGCGCGTGCGCAGCGCGCGGGGGGGCGGGGCTGGGCGGAGAGGACGTGAGGCACGCGCTCTTTCTCCCGAACGCCCGCTCCGGGAAACCCGAGGCTTCCGGGCAGTCTCGGCCAGGGACCTGCGTCCCTGCCTCGATTTCACTTCCCGGCACGGCGGAGCGGAGGGGGGGGGCGTGGGGGGGGGAAACCGGAGCCTTCCCGTTAGTCTCGGCCCGGGACCCGTGTCCCTGCCTCGATTTCATTTCCCGGCACGGCGGAGCGGAGGGGGGGGTGGGGGGGGAAACCGGAGCCTTCCCGTTAGTCGCGGCCCGGGACCCGTGTCCCTGCCTCGATTTCATTTCCCAGCACGGCGGAGCGGAGGTGGGCGGGGGGGAATTCCCAGCCTCGGCCCTCCTGCGATTAGCCGGTTCGCCCTCCCGGCTGATACCTTCCTGTCCTACCCTGTCCTGGCTCGTTTTCTGAGTCCCCTCAAGTCATGCCGCCCGGCTGGGGGCCGAGGAGCCTTCCTCTGCCGATCTCCCCATCCCCCTCGCGCAGTTACCTTTGTCTCCGGCTGGGATTGAGGATCGAACCTTTTGCCTGCATCCCTCTTGTCCCTCCTGGTCCTCCTAAGGCTCTATTTAAAATCCGAAGAGCTGCGGTGAGGAAGAAGGTCTGAGGGTCCCCTTTGCTCTGCCGCATCGACTGCTTTCCTCCGCTGTGTGGCTGAGCTCTTTCGATCCTTAGAATGATGATTTGACTTTCCCGGAGAAAATTGCACGTGAAGGCAGGGGTTGAATTCAGTCCTCACAGATAATGAAAGTACGAGGCCTAATTGAATCTAGTAGTGCCGAGGAGTAAATGGCAACGGGCCAAGTTTTGACACGGTGCAAAACTGATTTCATCATTGTTCTAATCGTTACATCTTGGGAAATGGTTTGGTAACCTCCAGAAAAGAAGTAATGGAAACGACGTCGAATGACTTCACCTAAGTGCCGACCATCCACTTACGCAATTCTCATACGTGATTGCATTTTTGCGTAAAACTAAGATTTCCTTCGTCCACATGGTCAGCGTAGCTGCTGCTGCTTTTTTTTTTTTTTAATTCCAAGATTTAGGTTTTACAAGATACAAGTAGCCGGAAAGAAAGCGGTTCAACGACAACTGGCACAGGAATTTTATAGACTATTTTTAAAGTTAGTGAAAATCTCATTTTATCTGGGGGGTGGGGTGAATTGAGAGATTCATCACAACAAAACGGAGACCTCTTCAATTAAAAGCAACTTGGGTCCAGACTGTGGTCTAAGAATAAGTACAGATTCTGGAGAGTCGCCTCCATCTATAAAGTCATACAGGCAAAGATCACGGAAGTGGTGAGATACTAAGGTAGTAATAGTACACTCACCGAGGTAGTAAATAATAATACGTTTAGAATAATAGAATAAGAATAATTTTCAGCAAAAAAGTTGAAAACAAAGAGGCTTTTTTTTTTCGTTGACCCTGTGTTTACTGGGGAAAATTATTTTTTTAAAACAAGTAGGTAAATCATTTAAATTTTTTTTATTTTGGCAAATTTTATCAAGTCGTGCAGTGTGATTCAAAGAAGGAAGATGATCCTTTATGCCTCTCTTGGTGCTTTTTTCTTGATTTAAAATTTCCATAACCTACCTTACTTAAATGACAAATTCTTTTGGCTTGGCTTCCTGGAATCCATGTATGTATAACTGACCATTGTTCTATGCTACCTTATCCAGGAAAAAAAAATTGGGTTCTGATTATGAAATGGGCTTTGTTTATGGTAGCATTTTCTTTAAAGCAAAATAAAATTTGATTTTGCTGTCTTTGAGGTGAAAAAGTTTAATACCAATACAAGCAAAAATGTTAATATTGCATTGACATTGTTTGTTAAATGTAGGAAAGTCACAAGGCCTGCACACATATTAGTGACTTAAACCCTCATAGCCGTCTCCAGAAGAGATACATTAGAAAACCACCGTTTGCCTAAGAATCAGGCACACACTGTATGTAACTACCTACATGTTAAACACCGGACCACTTTTGAATTAATTGGGCTTCAGTACTATACAAAATTAAATCTCATTTTTAAGGTGGCCTCCCTTGAAAGACAGCTTAACAGCTAGCATTTAGTATGTTTAGTAGCATGTAAAGTTTCTGAGAAACTGTTTCTCATGGGTACCCACACATGACAATGTCAATACAAAGACTCAATTGGATCCCTCACTTTATTCAAAACCGTGGGTTAAACTACCATTCCTACCAAATGGCCAGTCAAACAGGGCATCCAGCTCTTGATTTATATCCTGCAGAGTGCTATGAAAGCTTGCCACTCATACATTTGATCAGGCAAAGTGGGTGTTACTGCACCACTCCTGTTTTCCACACACTCTTCCAGATAGACCTTGGTGCACGTTTGTATTTCAAAGTGGCCTCAGATATTCCAATCTGACCTGGCTTCACTTCAGTAAGAAACACAGGTTAAAAAAAAAATAATAAAAAATAAAAACGGGAAAAAACCCCTAGAGAAATAGGCATGGGATTCACCCATCTGCAACTCCTGACAATGGTCCTGTCCGTTGCCCTTTATAACTCCTTTTAGTTTTACCAAGCAGCAACAACTGTCAGAAAGACAAATGTAAAAGAATTTTTTAGTTAAACTTATGCCTTTTTAAATGCAAACTTCCATGGCGCTTTGGGGACCTCTTAGAGTTGTAATTTCCCAAGGAAAAGGACTCATCTACGGAAAGATGTGGGTCTTCATGGATCTGATTGTCAGCGCTGCCCACCCTTGACGCACTCTTTAATGACTCAGTCTGCTGGGTCCTCTGCAGTCGCACAGAAACACACAGAAAACTCTTGAGTCTTCTGAAAGTGAAGTGATAGCGTTAAGTGTAACCCATAAACAGGAAGGATTAGCACATCGACTTGGATTGTTCACCGTCATTGCCCGGCAAATGTCCTTGTGGTCTGACTGCTACACCCATTATATACCTGGACAGTGCCGGGTTCATCATCCATCTGATGTTAAACACTCTTCAAATCTCATATCCTGCAGGAAGTCTCCCTAGTCTATGTATGCTGCATCAGTTTCCTCCTCTTTATTAGTTGTTTGTTTCCCTTTGTATCCAAACATAAATTTTTCTAATTTCAACCATATAAAGTGGGAAGTCATGGTAGAGAGCAAAAAGAACAAAAGGTTTGAGTTCATTTTTAAAAGTAGGACAGATGTGCACAAGTTTAGATGCTATGTGTTAGGATTTGGATGTCATATTACTTATGCATTTTTCTGACGGTCACCTTAAGACTCGACAGCCAAAATCAATGACTGAGAGAATGAGACTGCTAGAACTATAAAAACTGTCAAGATTTTTTATTGAAGTGTTTTCTGGAGTGTGGTTTGCTGATCACTCATGGTACATGAGATGTGTGTCAGTGGTACTCAGATAAACATTTCTCATTTCAATAATGATGTATTTATTTCTAATGGAATTGAGAAAAATATAACTAGCATGTAAGACTCGATTTTTCTTGGGAATTAATGCTGAGGATGAAGCCAAATTAGGTGGACACAGCTGGTGAAAATTACTATTTTCCTTGCCTTTCCTAGCTTATAACCGAGGATTTTCATATCCTCGTTATAAGACTGGTTTTCTCGAAGAAAACTAAGCATGAAAGGCTACGTGCTCTATGATTTCATTTATATGAAATTCTAGAAAGGCAAAACTATAGTGAAAGCAGAAACGTGATTGTTAAGGGAGGCAGATTGACTGTAAAGGGGCAAATGTGAGGAAACTTTTTGGGGTGATGGAAATGATAAATGGGGTAGTGATTATACAATTGTATACATTTGTCAAAATTCATTAAGTTCTATACTTAAAGTTGGTGAATTTCATCAAATCTAAATTGAATCTCCATAAAACTGAATTTTAAAAAAGACCGGTTTTCTTGAAACCATTTTAAATATTTTCCTGTTCTGTTTTCTTATGTTTCCATCTACACATTTTATTGTTTCCATCTTACTTTACATGATTTGAAGATGAGCACCATTTTACCCTCCTCAGAGAGAGGATAGTGTTGAAGCTGGTGAACATGTATAGAACGCTGATATCAAAAGGAGTTTCCTGCTATTGAGTGGGAAGCAGGAAAAAAATTAATCCCAGTGTGATTCGATTTAATAGGAATGTATACACACGTCCAAAGCAGCACTGGAGGACTTCAAGAAGAAATGCCATATTTATCCTCAGTCTTTTCCAAAGCAGCTATGAAATCACTGGGATCTGGTGTGAAGGGAGACAAAAAAATATTGGTAGTTACTTCGTTATCCCCAGCAAACTCAGCATGGGATTGTGGGATCAATAGCAAGTTGCCTGTGAACATCACCCTGAACTGCAGGGACTAGTGCAGAGGAAGGCCTGAATAAAAATCTACCAGCGCCGCGCATGCCCAGGCCCTGGAGTGTTTCTGTACCAAGAAAGGCTCTACCTGTGAGACCTTCAATTGCAGGCTTGCATTCTGGATCAGTACACCTGCCTTTCTAGTTCACTCACTGTCCTCCTAAACTTAGCTCTCAAGACCCAGCACCTGCCTGGATGACTTTCCTTTTCTCCTTATCGAGACCTAGTCTAGACCCCATTCCTTCGTATTACCCACACCATCCCTGGCTCCATCATCTCCCAGCTGGTTGCAAATCCTTACCTTTTCTGCTCCGAGAGTATCCAGGCTACTGAGCATTCATAGGAAACATCACACAGCCGTGAGTTTGCATCCACAGCAGGACGTGTAGGGCTGCTCTTCCATTCCGTTCCCTCCATTCGGCTGTCTTTCCCATTTTCCTCAGAGGTTATTTGAAATGTTTACCTCTCTCCTCAAACCTATTACCTTGAAACAACTCCCTCCCTCTCAGCAGATGGGGGAGTCCCCTGTGTCAGTCAGGCAAAGCAAGGCCACCAGCGGGACCTCCCTAAATGGTCCTAGCTACGATAGCATGTCTCTTATTCAGAGAGCCAAGTGTAGCACCAGGCATGTAGTAGGGGCTTAGCAAATAGTTACTGAATGAACGAAGGAGCAACTTCTATCAGCTTGTCTTGTTCGCCTAAAATCACCGTCTTTTTTTCTCTGTCCCTGTTGTGTTGAGCTCAGGCATGATAATGGGAGTTGCTTTAGCCATGAAATGTGCACCGTGGGGATGAGCATCACTGCGAGCAGAAGCTCTAGGAGCTCGGGTGTGGTTTGTCATTCTCTCTTTTCCTTCTGCCCCAGAGACTGCAGTGTTCCACATAGGGGCTGGTCCATGTGCCTAAATCCTGAAATGCAGACAACCCAGAACCAAATCAGGGCCAACTGGTGCCGGCCATGTAGTGTAAGAAATAAACCTTTCTTGTTGTGAGCCGTGGAGATTTTAGAGGTTGCTACCACAAGCATAACCGGGTTTATCCTGACAGATACAGGCCTCCATGCACTATGTTTTCGTTTTTCTCCAGGCTCAGGGAAAGAGCAGTCCCTCCTGCCTCAGGTGAATCTCTTTCATCGGTGCTCTGGGCGCATCCCGCCCTGCCCACCCCTACTCCGTCTCCCCCTGTCCTGCTCAATTAGACATCACCCCTCTCTGTTCTGAACCTTTAAACACCCCCTTCCTGTTGACTTCTTCTTGGCACATAGACATATTTGGATTTCTCTCCTCTTAAAGAAAAAAACCGAAAGAGACAAACTTCCTTTTCCAGTTATCACAATATCGTCTCTTTTTCCAGAAAAAGAGCTCTCTGCCTCCTGTCTCTGCTTTCTTTCCTCATCTCACCTACCTCGGTCTGTGTGGCACTGACCCTTTGGCCAGACAGGCTGGCAGACCCAATGGTTATATTTCACAGATATTGGCTAGTAACCTCAGTAAAAGGAAAAAAAAAAAACCCTTTCTTTCTTTCCTTTAACAATTATCCTTCTTGTGTTTCCCTCTGACACCAGGGTGACAGCATTTTCTGCAAAGGAAGTCTGAACCTATCATTCCACAGTTCCTTTTGGCATGGAACTTGACTGTATTTCCCAGAGGAAACCATCTCTTATCTACCCGAAAATTTACCTGGACCTGGACCAGGTGCCTCTTTCTTTCCCAGTGGTGAATTTTCTGTGCACCTATAGCTTCTGTTAATTAGAAGCTAAGGAATATTTTGGATCCCATCTTTAGCCAGGGGTGTTAGTCATACCAACCTGGGGCCAACTTCAGTCCCAAAGAGCCTTTCCCTATTTTTCAGAGGAGGCCAAGGAGCTCCTCGTGCATAATAGAATCCCTGTGGCCTTCTCTGAAATTCAGAATTCTGAGTTGGGCACATGGACTGGAATTCCCACAGATACTTCATGCTATAAGCTGCATATAAGGATATTAATCCTCTCTTCAAATTCATCTAGACTCAGTAAGAATGAACATGGGCACCACCCTGAAAACTGAGCAATGTGTCTGTATATATTATTCAATTAAAATAATCCAATTAAATGAAGGCTCATGGTGCTTGCCAAGGCTTTTTAAGTGTTCTCTTCTGCTGAACCACACCTATGATACCATAGACGCTCACACAATAAACTGTTCTAGATTTTCTTTTGTTTCTGGACGTCCCACCAACCTTGTGGGATAATCAAGAACTTATGAAACAAACCACATGGTTTAGGACTTATGTCTTCTCTTCTCTTCCAAATGGTCCCAGATTCTCCCTGAAAATGTTTCAAAGACACTCACTTCAGGGCACTGATCACTCTTGGACTTGGGGGTCACTGTCTCTGCTCTTTGCTCTGGCTGATGCTCTGGTGGGCTCTTCTATTCTGCCTGTCATCCTTCTGCAGCTCATGTCCTGAACTCGTGCCCATTTGGTGGCTTTGGACTTCTGTGAATTGTGGTGCTGGGTAAGGCTCTTGGACTACCAGTGATTGTAGCTCAGAATACACCCTTAAAAAGAATTCTGGCTTCTGTAGTTTTCTGATCTCAGATATGTAGGACAACTTTTCAAGGGCTTACTTACCTAGAGGATATTTGCATGGTACCATTCTGTCTTAAGAAAGTCTCCCTCACTTTTCTCAGAGAGGATGCTTTTGGTTCCAGCTAACACAACTACTATTAAAAGTGGCTTAAGGAATAGGGGTTTAATTTCATCCACAGCAGGAAGTCTTAAGGTAGGTTTTTCTAGGGTGGGCTCAGTAATTCAAGAACATCAAGATTCCTGGCTCTTCTCCATTTTCTCTACTCTGTTACCCTCAATGTACTGAAGATGTGTCTTTGTCACACAAGTCACAAGATATCTGCCATGGCTCTAACTATCACGACCTCACACAAGAACACACAGAAGCAAGAAAAGAAAGTGGAGTTTTGTTTGGAACACATGTTTCTCCTTATTAGATGTGAAAACCTTTCCCAAGAGGCCCCCACAGACTTCCCTTGGGCCCTAATGGCCAGAGCTGGATGTATGTCCATGTCCTAGCTGTAAGGGAGGATGAAAAAGGAAGAATGTAGGCATATTCAGTTGGTAGAATGGGAGGAAAGCTCCACCTGCAAGAAAGAAGGAGGTTACGAATATCTGTTATGAGGCACCTGGGTGGCTCAGATGGTTGAGCGTCTGCCTTCCACTCAGGTTATGATCTCAGGGTCCTGGGATCGAGCCCAACGTCAGACTCCCTGTTCAATGGGGAGTCTGCTTCTCCCTCTCCCTCTACTTCTCCCTCCTGCTTATGTACTCTCTCTCTCAAATGAATAAGTAAAATATTTTTAAAAAAGTATTGTCTGTTGCATGGGTAACAACAGTAATCACCATATCACTACCAGCTAGGAGCCCAGATGCCTCAGAGGTCTTCTGTCTCAGGGTGAATTAATTCTCTGCCTACATGAAAGAATCTGCTCCTACACTTGGCCTCTTCTGTCTCCTTGTTATGGGGTAATAATCTGACCATTCCCAAGGCAGTCTTAGTGCGAATATAACTCCTAGTGGCATTTTGGGACTCCAAAATCAACCTGAGTAGAATGTGTAGAATGAATCCTACCTCTGCCCCTTAACTTCCCATCCTGCCCTGCCCCCTGCCTGTGGTTTTACTACAGTAAAGCAACAGAAGGCCATGTTTACTCCTTGGGCAGGCTCAGAAAAATGTGTGTGGGCTAGCAAAAATGTTTACACTTTTTTCTAGATGAATCCTACCTCTGCCCCTTAACTTCCCATCCTGTCCTGCCCCCTGCCTGTGGTTTTACTACAGTAAAGCAACAGAAGGCCATGTTTACTCCTTGGGCAGGCTCAGAAAAATGTGTGTGGGCTAGCAAAAATGTTTACACTTTTTTCTAGTGTGATCATTAAAATCTCTGAGGAGTAAGCACAAAATAATAACTTACTCTCATAGACATTTATTCAACTTACATCATGTGCCCATGTATCATTACACTAAATCTAACTCAGTATTGGCTCTCATATTGTCAACAGTAGTTTTTAAGTACCATCTAGATACTTTTTCATGTATTAATGCTTAGACCTTTAAAAATTAATGTGAGCTTCTGTTCAATAAGTTGTTATCACTACCATCCCAAAGCAGTTAATAAGCACTGAATTCCATGTAGTACTATTCTAGCTGGTATATAAACAAAACAATGCAACACATTTTACACAGAGGTTTTTTAAAAAGATTTTATTGATTTATTTGACAGAGAAAGAGAGCTAGAGAGCACAAGCAGGGGGGACAGCAGAAGGTGAGGGAGAAGTAGGCTCCCGGCTGAGCAGGGACCCTGACACAGGGTTCAATCCCAGGACCCTGGGATCATGACCTGAACTGAAGGCAGACGCTTAACTGACTGAGCCACCAGGTGCCCCTACACAGAACTTTAATACTAAATATAGGAAAGTAATTGATTGAGTTAAAAATTCATAATTTTCACTGACAAAGAAAGAGGCCAAGCTCAGGCTGGGCTCAAAGAGATGGTTGCCTCTTGGAAAGGCCTTTATTGAATTCCATTGTTTCATGAGCAGCTACTATGCTCAAGATCTTGTTGGACCTACAGGGATTTATATGATAGAAACTCTGCCTCCTAGGGGCAAACAATCTTATGGGGAAACCCAAGAATCAAGTTTTCCCTACTTCATGTCCCCTCAGAAATGGTGTACTTTAGCTCTGCTGACATCCCACCTTAAACCACTGTTCACTTGCTGCTCCTAGAGCTCAGGATGCACACACTGCAGCCTTCTTCCATGAGGTGGGGCCCTGTCTGAAAGGGCCACCATGGAAGGCAGAGAAACAGGGGATAGGCTTTACTTCTTTTAAAGCATGTCCCTTGTTAGAGCATATTATTCCATCCAGAGTCTGTATTTGGATGCAGTTACACTTAGTTGGTTGTACCAGAAACCAAAACCAAACCAAACCAAAACAAACCCCCCAAAACAGGGCCCTAAATAAGATTTAATTTTACTTCTTTCTCTGAGAATAAGCAATGCGGAAATGGTATAATGCTTTGGGCATTCATGCTCTTTCTCTGCCCTCCTGCTTTGCTATCTTCAATGCAGGGCTTCGATCCTGTGGTCTACAACTGTTCCAACTCTGATCATCAACATGGCATCAACACAGCTGCTGTATGCAGAAGAGACTATAAGGGATAAGGGAGTAAGTGTGGAAACCAGCTAAGTGACCACTGCAGTCCACATGAGAGATAATAGTGGCTTGGCCTAAGATGGCAGCAGGGGAAAGAGAGAGAGAAAAAAGGGCAGATCTGAGATATTTGGAAATAGAGCTAACAGGACTTGCTGAGACATAAGATGTGTGTGGGAGAGTAGGAGGAGATTCATGAGAACTATATGGAGAAGAATGGAATCAACAATGATTTTTCTTAGGTTTTGGCTTTAACTGCAGCGTGGTTTATTAAATGAGTTGTGGACAACTTCAGAGAGAGATTTAGGGGATCAAATTAAAAGCTCAATTTGGGCTTTAAGCTTGAGATTTCTATTAGGTAATTATAGGATTACCTGCTTGCTTACTGAGTTTTTGACTACTTGGATTTCTCCTTCCTATGTCCTGATGGCTAAATGGATACCTGGTCCCAAAGGCTTCCATAAAGAGGAATAAATTTGTGCCCCTATCCATTCCTTAGTTTTTTTTCCTGGACGTTTCTGGCTATTTGTTTTCAGACTAGTCTTTGTTGTTCTCACTTTTCCAAGCTCCATTCTGCCTGGTACTGGTTTTCTGTCCCCAGAGTAAGGGCTGACCCTGTGTTTCTGTAGTCACAAAATACCTTGGGACTACGCAAATCACGTCTACACAGATGAAGCTGCTGGGAATAGACAAATCATTTTTTTGAATGACACAAGATCTTGGAAATTTTTGTCTTGTGTAATTGTCTCCTTTTGTCCATTACGTGGGCGTAAACAAAGAAATAAATATATTTTTTAAAAATGGCCAAATACTAAATAAATATAAGTTGGATATTTATTATTGATATTTTCTTATTTTAGAGAGTAAATATCTATTGCAAATGAAGAGAGAAGCACCAGAGAAGCCATTATGTTCTTCATATAAAAAATATCTTAAGGGTATCTACTTGGTCCTAGAGCTGGCCTAGAAATAGTTCTATCAATTGCTTACTCAAGGCTGACTAAACTATAGAGACTGTGAGGGGCGCCTGGGTGGCTCAGTCGTTAGGCATCTGCCTTCAGCTCAGGTCACGATCCCACTCCTGGGATCGAGCTCCGTATCGAGCCCCGCATCGGGCTCCCTGCTCCGTGGGAGCCTGCTTCTCCCTCTCCCACTCCCCCTGCTTGTGTTCCCTCTCTCTGTGTCTCTCTCTCTGTCAAAGAAATAAATAAAATCTTTAAAAAAATAAAACTAGAGAGACTGTGAAACACCAGCTAAGCTCACAAGCAGCTTCAAGTTTGGTCACTTTATGGGAAAATTTAATAAATTGCAATGTGAAACAAACCTGACTTGACAATGGGATTCTGTTATCTGTATAGCAGTTTCCCTCTGAAAACGAGTTTACATATTAGTAATTTGGTTGGCAGATCTAACAGAGTGTTAGATGCTCTCAAAAGATATCTTCATTAGGCCATTTAAGTCTGGAAAATAATCTTTCTTTATTCTGGCAATAATCTGGTCAAGGTTAGGGCTCTTGGTCTTCTAGGATCAAAGCGCCTTCTGGATAGTATCAGAAAACAGTGCAAATCCCACAGGTACCATTTCAGTGTGCCAGCAAGCTACAATGCAATTGGAGAGGGGGATCAGTTTCATTTTACATCAGTGACATATGAACCATGTCTTCTTGACACAGGAATCAACCATTTTCCAAATCAGGCAACACATTTGCAAACCATTTCTTCAGCTTTTGGTGTTATGATTACATTGCTTTCTATTTTCACTTTCAGATGATTTTTTTTCCTTACCCTATCCTCATATTCTGGATATTCTTGTGTAGTCCTTCATGTGCCAACAATATTCAAGTTTTAAGAATGACTTTAAAGCTCTGTGCCAGATTACATTTACTAAAAATTCACAGGATTCTTCACAATGAAATTATACAAACTAATTATTGATGTGTATGAATCTGCTGAAATGCGAGGACTTACATAATTTGGGAGGGCATAAATAGGCAAAAATACTCCATGGGTCCCAAATTCTAATTGGTATACGGATATGTGTTAAAAATCAAAGAGGAAGTACATTTATACAGATTATATTTACTCATTCCAATTATTTTTACACATTTAGAAGTTTGTATTATTTTTGATCACATGACAAATGCTGGGCTGACAAAGATATGAGTAGTGAACTGGAAAATTATGGAATAAATTTGATCAATATAACTTATTGATCATCTATGCATTATTTGTTAATTTTTTTAATTAAACAACTATTACAGAAAATCAGTAGGGCAACAGTGGCTTTGAACAACACATTAGACCAGATGGACTTAACATATATATAGAACGTTTCATCCAAAAACAGCAGAATATATTCTTTACAAGTACACATGGGACATTCTCCATTATAGGTGACATATTAAACCACAAAACAAGTCTCAATAAATTTAAAAAGACTAAAATCTGATCAAGCATCTTTTCTGATCACAAGGATACAAAACTGGAAATCAATTACAAGAAAAAAACTAAAAAAGCTCACAAACACAGAAGGCTAAATGACAAGTGGATCAATGAAGAAATCAAAAATGAAATAAAATAATACCTGAAGACAAATGAAAACGAAAACACAAATGTTCCAAAATCTTTGGGATACAGCAGAAGCAATTTTTAAGAGGAAAGTTTATAGTGACACAGGCCTTCCTCAAGAAACAAGAAAAATCTCAAATAAACAGTCTACTTTATACTGAAAGAAAACAGAAAAAAAAAGAATAAACAAGCCCAAAGTTAGTAGAAGGAAAGAAATACTAAAGATCAGAGTGGAAATAAATGAAATAGAGACTCAGAAAAAAAAAGTCAATGAAACTAAGAGATGATTCTTTGGAAAGGTAAACAAAATTGATAGATCTTTAGTCAGATTCATCAAAAAAAAAAAAGAGAAAGAACTTAAATAAAATCAGAAAAAGAAGGTACAATTCACACCATAAAAATACAAAGGATTAAGAGGCTACTATTAAAAATTATATGCCAACAAATTGGACAACTAGAAGAATGGATAAAGTCCTAGAAAGATACAATCTTCCAAGATTGAATCAGGAAAATAGAAAATCTGAGCAGATGGATAACTAACAAGAAATTGAATTGGTAATCAAAATACTAGCAACAAACAAAAGTCCAATACCACATGGCTTCATAGGTAAACTCTACCAAACATTTAAAGAAGAGTTAGTACTTATCCTTCTCAAACTATTCCAAAAATCTGAAGAGGAAAGGATGCTTTCAAATGTATTCTATGAGGCCAACATCAACCCTGTTGCCCAGACAGTCCAAAAGGAGAGGCCAATATCCTTGATAAACATAAATGCAAAACTACTCAATATTTAAGATATTGGAAAACCAAATTCAACAATATATTAGAAGAATCATGCACTAACATCAAGGGGGATTTATTCCAGGGATACAAGGATGCATCAATATCTCCAAATCAATCAATGTGATATACCAAAAGAACAACATGAATGATGAAAATCATCATCATCTCATTGATGCAGAAAAAGCATGTGACAAAATTCAACAATCATTCATGATAAAAACTTCAGTAAACTTGGTATAGAGGGAACATACCTCACCTTATAAGGCCATATATGACAAACTCACAGACAACATCAAATTCAATTTTTTTAAAGATTTTATTTATTCATTTGAGACACAGAGATACAGAGAGAGAGAGAGAGAGCATGAGCAGGGAGAGAGGGAGAAGCAGGCTCCCTGCTGAGCCAGGAGCCCGATGTGGGGCTCGATCCTAGGACCCTGGGATCATGACCTGAGCTGAAGGCAGACGCTCAACCATCTGAGCCACCCAGGCGCCCCAACATCAAATTCAATTGTGAAAAGCTGAAATTTTTTCCCCTAAGATCAGGAACAAGACAAGGATGTCCATTCTCACCACTTTTATTCAACATAGTACTAGAAGTCCTAGTCAGGAAATCAGACAAGAAAAAGAAATAAAAGACACCCAAACTGCTAAGGAAGAAGCAAAACTGTCACTATTTGCAGATGATGTGATATTATATACAGATCATCCTAAGAAGTCCAATAACAAAAACTATTAGAAGTAATAAAAGAATTCAGTAAAGTTGTAGGATACAAAATCAATATACAGATCCATTGCATTTCTAGATACTGATAACAAACTAGCAGAAAGAAAAGTCAAGAAAACAATCCCATTTACAATGGTACCAAAAAGAATAAAATGCCTAGGAATAAACTTACCAAAGAGGCGAAAGACCTGTACTCTGGAAACAATAACACATTGATTATAAAGAAACTGAAAAGGACATACATGAATGAAAAAATATTCCATAGTCATGAATTAGAAGAGTTAATATTGTTAAAATGTCCATACTACCCAAAATAAATACATATTCAATGTAATCCCTATCAAAATACCCAGAGGGGGCGCCTGGGTGGCTCAGTCGGTTAAGTGGTTGCCTTTGGCCCAGGTCATGATCCCAGGGTCCTGGGATCCAGCTGACATCTGGCTCCTTGCTCAAGGGAAGCCTGCTTCTCCCTCTGCCTCTGTCTGCAGCTCGCCCTGCTTGTGCTGTCAAATAAATAAATAAAATCTTTAAAAAAATGTAAAATACCAACAGAATTTTTCACAGAACTAAAACAAATCAGCCTAAAATTTGTATGGAGCCACAAAAGACATGAGTAACCAAAGTAATCTTGAGAAAGAACAAAGCCTAAGGCATCACAATCCCAGATTTCAAGCTATACTATCAAGCTATTATAATCAAAACAGTACAGTATTGGCACAAAAGCAGACACATTGGCACATGGACACAGACATAAAAACAAAACAGAGAGCCCAAAACTAAACCAGTACTTATATGGCCAATTAATCTATGACAATGGAGGCAAGAATATGCAATGGGAAAAAGACAATCTCTTCAATAAATGGTGTTGGGGAAACTGGGCAGCTACATGTAAAAGAATGAAACTGGACCACATTCTTATACCATGCACAAAAAGAAACTCAAAATGGATTAAAGACCTACGTGTGAGACCTGAAACCATTAAACTCCTAGAAGAAAACATAGGCAGTCATGTCTTGGACATCAGCCGTAGCAATATTTTTCCAGATTTGCCTCCTTAGGCAAGGAAAACAAAACCAAAAATAAACTACTGGGTATATACCAAAATAAAAAGCTTTTGCACAGTGAAGGAAACTATAAACAAAATAAAAAGGGCAGCCCACTGAATGGGATAAGATATTTGCAAGTGATATATCTGATAAGGGGTTAGTATCCAAAATATATAAAGGAGTCATACAACTCAACACCATAAAACAAACAATCTGATTAAAAAGTGAGGAGAGGACCTGAAAAGACATTTTCCCAAAGAAGACATTTAGATGGTCAACAGATACATAAAAAGATGCTCAACATCACTCATCATGAGGGAAATGCAAATCAAAACCACAATGAAATATTGCCTTAACCTGTCAGAACGGCTAGTATCAAAAAGACAGGAAATTAGTGTTGGCCAGCATGTGGAGAAAAACCACTCTTGTGCACTGTTGGTAGAAATATAAAATTGTGCAGCCACTGTGGAAGATGGTATGGAGTTCTTCAGAAAAATTAAAAATAGAAATACCATATGATCCAGTAATTCCACTATTGGATATTTGCCCAAATTATGGAAAAACACTAATGCAAAAAGATATATGCATCCCTATTTTTATTGCAGCATTATTTACAATAGCCAAAATATGAAAGCAACACGTGTCCTTTGCTAGATGAATGGATAAAGAAGTGGTGTACACACACACACACACACACACACACACACACACACACACACACACACAGAGTAGGATATTACTCAGCAGTAAAAAAGAATGAGATCTTTCCATTTGCGACATCATGTAATAATACCTATTGGGTATTATGCTAAGTGAAATAAGTCAGAGAAAGACGAAAACTTCATGATTTTACTTATATGTGGAATTTAAAAAACAAAACAAAGAAACAAAAAAACAGAAAAAGACCCATAAATACAGAGAATAAACTGAGGGAAGGGGTTGGTGAGGTGGGCAAAATGGCTGAAGTGGGAAATACAGGCTTTCAGTTCTGGAATGAATAAGTCATGGGGATAAAGGCACGGCATAGGCAATATAGTGAGTGCTATTTTAGTGGTGTTATATTGGCACAGATGGTGGTTACACTTGCAGTGAGCATAGCATAGTTTAGACACACTATGTTGTACAACTGTAACTAATGTAACATTGTGTGTCAGCCATACTTCAGTAAAAAATACAAATACAGAGGTGAAAAATACAGCAGAGTATAGTCAATAATACTGTAATATTGTCTGGTGCCAGATGGTAACCACACTTATTGTGGTGAGCATTCTGTAAGTATGTAATTCTCAAATTACTATGTTGTACACCTGAAACTAATATGATATTGCATGTCGACTATTCTTTATTTAAAAATAATAAATTGCGTACAAAATAGACCAAACCTTGGGCCCTGTCTTACACCCTGGGAGGGGAGCAGGTGCCCATCGTTCTTCCTCTTCTTGCTCTGCTCTAAGTAAGAGACAGTGTCACCTCCCATCTTCACCTCGGCTGAATTTTGTTCTCTTCGCTGTCCTTCCCTGCTCAGTTGCATTGGCCTGTGCTGGGCCTGAGAACGTTCCACCCTCCCCACCGGGAATATTAAACCCATACTATTTATAGAATTCAGGACTATAATAGGGTAAAGAGTGTAAAATAATATTTTTTTGAGTATTGTTGATACACAATGTTACATTGGTTGCAGGTGTACAACTTAGTGATCTGACACGTTTATATATTATGCTATGTTTACCACCAGTGTAGCTACCATCTGTTCTGTTACATTGTAAATTGATTTTTATGTTCTGGTTTGCTGTGCATTTCTGCTTCTAATACATGAGCAGGCATTGACTTTTATAAAATTCTTTTTTGGTATCTGGTGAAAGCCTTTTTCTTTTAATCTTTCAAAGCAATAATTTATACAGAATGGTTTCCTAATATTAAACTGACTTTGTTTACCTGGAGTAAACCTTACTTACTTATGTATTGTTCTTTATATATTGCTATATTCCATTTGTTAATATTACACCTAGGACTTCCACAATTGTGTTCAGGAATGATATTAGCCTAGAGTTGCCTTTTTCAACACTATACCCTTCTGTGGTTTTAATATTAGAGTTATACTAATCTCAAAGAATGAGTTGAGAAACTGCATCTTTTTTTTAATAATTTTTTATTGTTATGTTAATCACCATACATCACATCATTAGTTTTTGATGTAGTGTTCCATGATTCATTGTTTGGGCATAACACCCAGTGCTCCACGCAGAATGTGCCCTCTTTAATACCCATCACCAGGCTGACCCATCCCCCCACCCCCCTCCCCTCTAGAACCCTCAGGTTGTTTCTCAGAGTCCATCGTCTCTCATGGTCCGTCTCCCCCTCTGACTTACTCCCCTTCATTCTTCCCCTCCTGCTATCTTCTTCTTCTTCTTTTTTTCTTAACATATATTGCATTATTTGTTTCAGAAGTACAGATCCGGGATTCATCAGTCTTGTACAATTCACAGTGCTCACCATAGCACATACCCTCCCCAATGTCTATCACCCAGCCACCCAATCCCTCCCACCCCCCACCACTTTTTTTTATATTCTGGAAAAGTCTATACAATGCAACAGTTCTTTCTTGGATGTCTTCTGTGAACAGATTTGGCCTGGTGCATTTCTTTTGTTTCTTTTAAATCACTTTTTAATTGTAAATTCCAAACATACACAAAAATAAAGAACATGACATTATACAACTTGATGCACACATCACCCAGCTCCAACAACTGTCAGCTTAGGGTCAATCTTGTTAAAGCCAACACTTTAAATATTATTTTGAAGAAAATCCTAGATACTACACCATTTTACATATAAATATTTCAATACGGATCTCTAAGAGATGAAAATACTCTCTATTAAAATATATCCACAATAGCATTATCAAACAAAACATAACGACTCCATAGTATAATAAAATCAGTGCTCAAATTTCCAATTGTCTCATAAATCAAACTCTCGGTCCATTTTTTTTCAGTTTTCTTAAAGAATCTATTATTGGGAAGTGTATCTTTCCAGATTAAATCTGTCAGCACCACAGAGGGCAAGGCAGAGAGTTATATACCCTTTCCCAACCACCTTTTGGTCCAGTTCCTAAAAGGTTCATAAATATGTCACTGGAAATTTTATTTATATTGATTTCTTTCCTCCTCTGAGTCCTTTTATATTTATTACATGAGGCATAGAATTAATATCTTCCTTTACCTCATATTGCCTGCCTTGCACAATAAAACACCATTACTGACTTGTTTATTTATTCAGCATCGACTTTGTATCAACTGCTGTGCCAGGTGCTTAGGCGACCCTGGTGATGGAAACATTGAAGCTGTCTCTGCTCTCATGGAGTTTACAGTCAACTTGGGGAGACAGATCAAACATCGAAATACCAGCCATGAAGAGTGGTGTGAAAGAAAGATACAAAAGGCTGAAAGTATGTCTAAAAGATGGTCCTGATCTGGGCCTTGGAATGCTTCACTGAGGGCGTGTTGTTTGAATTAAACTCTGCAGGAACAGAAGGAATTAACTCAGTAAACATGAGGAAAAGAAAAGTGTATTTCGGAGAGAAAAAACACTATGCAATGCTTTGAGGCAGGACTGAGCACAGCATATTCTGGGAACTGGAAGAAGGCCAAAGTGACCAGAGGTCTGACAGTCACTCTCATGAGGGAAGAGTATTGAGAAATGTATCTGGAAAAGGAGAACAGGGCTCATATATATATATATATGCAAATTTTGGTTCTAATCTTTAGAGCAATTGGAATCCACTGACAGGCTTTTAAGGTGGGAAATGACATGCTCATATTTAGATTAAATTAAAAAGAAATCAATTTGCCAACAAAGTAGACAATTGGATGGAGGATATGAGGTGACCAGGGAAGAGACTGTTACAATGGTCCAGGGAAGAGTTGGGGGTAGAACGTGCAAGAGAGGAGATAAAAGGAAAGTGACTGAGATACTCGGAAGGTAACATGAACAACTCTTTATAATTGCTTGGATATGGAGGATGAGGAAGTGTTGGGTGGCAAGGACAAGCCCTAGGCTTCTGGCTTGCTCAGTTGAATGGATTTTGGTGCCATTTACTGAAATATAAGACACCATAGATGAACTAAGTTTGGGGGGGATAGATCATGTGTTCAGTTTGGAACTAACTGGGCTTCTTGGACCTGGATGTCTGTTTTCTTCCCCAGGTTAGGGGAGTTTGCGGACATTATCTCCTCAAATAAGCTTTCTGCCCCTTTCTCTCTCTTTTGCCCTGGGACCTCTATGATGCAATATTGGTCCACTTGATGTTGTCCCATAAGTCCCTCAGGCTATCTTCACCACTTTTCGTTCTTTTTTCTTTTTGCTGCTCTGATTGGGTGAGTTCCTCTGCCCTGTCTTCAAGTTCACTAATGCTTTCTTCTGCTTCATTTAGTCTGCTGTAGAACCCCTCCAGTGTGTTTTTCAGTTCAGTTATTGTATTATTCAGTTTTGTGACTGCCCTTTGATACTTTCTTATATATTCTCTCTTTTGAGGTTCTCACTGTGTTCATCCATTCTTCTCCCAAGTTCAGTGAGCATATTTATGACCACTACCCATAAACTCTTTACCAGGTAAATTACTTATCTCCATTTTATTAAGTTTCATTTTTCCCTGAGGTTTTATCTTGTTCCTTTGTTTGGAACATATTCCTCTGTTTCTTCATTTTGCTTGACTTTCTGTGTTGGTTTCTTTTTTAAAAATCTTTTATAAATTCAATTAGCCAACATATAGTACATCACTAGTTTCAGATGTAGGGTTCAGTAATTTATCAGTTGCATGTAACACCCAGTGCTCATCACATCACATGCCCTACTTAAAGCCCATCATCCAATTACCCCATCCCCCCACCCACCTCCCCTCCAGCAACCCTCAGTTTGTTTCCCAGAATTAGGAGTTTCTTATGGTTTTTCTCCCTCTCTGATGACTTCCTCTTCAGTTTTCCCCTACCTTACCCTATGATCCTCTGTGCTGTTTCTTATATTCCACATATGTGTGAAACCATATGATAATTATCTTTCTCTGATTGACTTATTTGCTCAGCATAATACCTTCCAGTTCCATTCAGGTTGATGTAAATGGTAAGTATTCATCCTTTCTGATGGCTGAGTAATATTCCATTGTATATATACCACATCTTCTTTATCCATTCGTCTGTTGAAGGACATCTCGGCTCCTTCCACACTTTGGCTATTGTGGACATTGCTGCTATGAACATTGGGGTGCAGGTGCCCCTTTGGATCACTACATTTGTATGCTTGGAGTAAATACCCAGTATGGCAATTGCTTGGTCATAGGGTAGCTCTATTTTTAACTTCTTGAGGAACCTCCATACTCTTTTCCAGAGTGGCTGCACCAGCTTGCATTCCCACTAACAGTGTAAGAGGTAATCCTCAACAACATTTTTTGTTTCCTGACTTGTCAATTTTAGCCATTCTGACTGGTGTAAGGTGGTATCTCATTGAGGTTTTGATTTGTATTTCCCTGATGACAGGTGATATAGAGCATTTTTTCATGTGTCTGTTGGCCATTTGTATGTCTTCTTTGGAGAAGTTTCTGTTCATGTCTTCTGCCCATTTATTGATTGGATTATTTGCTTTTTGGGTGTTGAGTTTGATAAGCTTTTTATAGATCTTGGATACTAACCCTTTATCTGATATGTCATTTGCAAATATCTTCTCCCATTCCATAGGTTTCCTTTTAGTTTTGTTGACTGTTTCCTTTGTTGTGCAAAAGCTTTTTTTTAAATTTTATTTATTATTTGGGAGAACGAGAATGAGAGAGAGAGAGAGAGAGCACATGAGAGGGGGAAAGGTCAGAGGGAGAAGCAGACTCCCTGCTGAGCAGGGAGCCTGATGTGGGATTTGATCCCAGGACTCCAGGATCATGACCCGAGCTGAAGGCAGTCGCTTAACCAACTGAGCCACCCAGGCGCCCCTGTGCAAAACCTTTTTATCCTAGTAGTTCATTTTTGCTTTTGTTTCGCTTGCCTTTGGAGACGTGTCTAGTGAGAAGTTGCTGTGGCTGAGGTTAAAGAGGTTTCTGCCTGTGTTCTTCTCTAGGATTTTGATGGATTCCTGTCTCACATTTAGGTCTTTAATCCACTTTGAGTTTATCTTTGTGTATGGCGTAAGAAAATATTCCAGTTTCATTCTTCTACATGTGGCGGTCCAGTTTTCCTAGCACCATTTTTTTTTAAATAAAGATTTTATTTATTTGTCAGGCAGAGAGAGAGAGAGCACAAGCAGGGGGAGTGGCAGGCAGAGGGAGAATCAGGCTCCCCACTAGGCAAGGAGCCTAATGCGGGGCTCAATCCCACACCCTGGGATCATGCCCTGAGCTGAAATCAGATGCTTAACTGACAGAGCCACTCAGGCACCCCCCAGAACCATTTTTTGAGGATACTGTCTTTTTTCCATTGGATATTCTTTCCTGCTTTGTTGAAGATTAGTTGACCATAGAGTTGAGGGTCCATTTCTGGGTTCTCTATTCTGTTCCATTGACCTATGTGTCTGTTTTTGTGTCAGTATCATACTGTCTTGATGATTACAGCTTTGTAATAGAGCTTGAAGTCTGGCATTGTGATGCCACCAGCTTTAGTTTTCTTTTTCAACATTCTTTGGCTATTCGGGGCCTTTTCTGGTTCCATACAAATTTTAGGATTATTTGTTCCAGTTCTGTGAAAAATGTCAATGATATTTTGATAGGGATTGCACTGAACGTGTAGATTGCTCTGGGTAGCATAGACATTTTAACAATGTTTATTCTTCTATGAGCGTGGAGTGTTTTTCTATCTCTTTGTGTCTTCCCCCATTTCTTTTGTAAGTGTTCTATAGTTTTTAGAGTACAGATCCTTTACCGCTTTGGTTAGGTTTACTCCTAGGTATCTTACGAGTTTTGGTGCAATTGTAAATGGGATCGATGCCTTAATTTCTCTTTCTTCTTATTGTTAGTGTATAGAAATGCAACTGATTTCTGTGGATTGATTTTATATCCTGCCACTTTACTGAATTCCTGTATGAGTTCTAGCAATTTTGGGGTGGAGACTTTTGGGTTTTCCACATAAAGTATCACATAATCTGAGGAGAGTGAGAGTTTGACTTCCTCTTTGCCGGTTTGAATGCCTTTTATTTCTTTTTGTTGTCTGATTGCTGAGGCTAGGATTTCTAGTACTCTGTTGTACAACAGTGGTGAGAGTGGGCATCTCTGTTGTGTCCCTGACCTTAGGGAAAAATATCTCATTTTCTCCCCATTGAGAATGATATTCACTGTGGGCTTTTCATAGATGGCTTTTATGATATTGAGGTATGTTGCCTCTCTCCCTACACTATGGAGAGTTTTAATCAAGAAGGGATCCAGTATTTTGTCGAATGCTTTTTCTCCATCAATTGAGAGGATCATATGGTTCTTGTCCTTTCCTTTATTAATGTGATTTGTCACATTGATTGATTTGTGAATGTTGAACCATGTTTGTATCCCAGGAATAAATCCCACTTGGTCGTGGTGAATAATCCTTTTAATGTACTGTTGGATCCTATTGGCTATTATTTTGGTGAGAACTTTTGCATCCATGTTTGTCAGAGATACTGGTTTATAATTCTCCTTTTTGGATGGGGTCTTTGTCTGGTTTTGGGATCAAGGTAATGTTGGCCTCATAGAAAGAGTTTGAAAGTTTTCCTTCCATTTCTATTTTTTTGAAACAGCTTCAGAATAATAGGTATTATTTATTTTTTAAATTTTTGGTAGAATTCCCCTGGGAAGCCATCTGGCCCTGGATTCTTGTTTTTTGGGAGGTTTTTGATTACTGCTTCATTTTCTTTCCTGGTTATGGGTCTGTTCAGATCTTCTATTTCTTCCTGTTTCAGTTTTGATAGTTTATACGTCTCTGGGAATGCCCCTATTTCTTCCAAATTGCCTTAATTTGTTGGGCATATAGATACTCTTAATGCGTTCTTAAAATTGTTTGCATTTCTTTGGTGTTGGTCGTGATTTCTCCTTTTTCATTCATTATTTTATTAATTTGAGTCCTTTCTCTTTTCTTTTTGATAGGTCTGGAGAGGGGTTTTTTGGTCTTATTAATTCTTTCAAAGAACCGGCTTCTAGTTTTGTTGATCTATTCTACTGTTCTTCTGGTTTCTATTTCACTGGCTTCTACTCTAATTATTATTTCTCTTCTCCTGCTTAGTTTAGGCTTTATTTGCTCTTCTTTCTCCAGATCCTTTAGATGTAAGGTTAGCATGTGTGTTTGAGATTTTTCTAATTATTTGAGAGAGGTTTGTATTGCAATGTACTTCCTTCTTAGGGCTGTCTTTGCTGTATCCCAAAGGTTTTGAATAGTTGTGTTTTCATTTTCAATTTTTCCATGAATTTAGAAAAAATTCTTCTTTAATTTCCTGATTGACCCATTCATTCTTTAGTAGCATGCTCTTTAACCTCTAAGTGTTTGAGTTCCTTCAAATTTCCTCTTGTGTTTGACTTCAAGTTTCAAAGCACTGTGGTCTGAAAATATGCAGGGAATAATCCCAATCTTTTGGTATCAGTTGAGACCTGATTTGTACCCCGTATGTGATCTGTTCTGAAGAAAGTTCCATGTACACTCAAGAATGTGTATTCTGTTGCTTTAGGATGGAATGCTCTGTATGTATCTGTGAAGTCCATCTGGTCCAGTGTGTTATTCAAAGCCTTTGTTTCCTTGTTGATCTTCTGCTTAGATAATCTGTTCATTGGTGTGAGTGGGGTGTTGAAGTCCCCTACTATTATTGTATTATTATATATGTATTTCTTTAATTTGGTTATGAATTTGTTAATATAGTTGGATGCTCCCTAATTAGGAGCATAAAATTTATAATTGTTAGATCTTCTTGTTGGTTAGACCCTTTAAGTATGATATAGTGTCCCTCTTCCTCTCTTACAAGTCTTTGGTTTAACATCTAATTCGTCTGATATGAGGATTGCTGCCCCAGCTTTCTTTTGAGGTCCGTTAGCATGATAAATCGTTCTCCACCCCCTCACTTTCAGTCTGGAGATGTCTACATCTAGTGAGTCTCTTGTAGACAGCATATGGATGGGTCTTGCTTTTTAAATCCAATGTGATAGTCTGTGTCTTTTGATTGGAGCATTTAGCCATTTACATTCGAGGAACTATTGACAGATATCAATTTATTGCCATTGTATTATGTGTAAATCCCCTGTTTCTGTGGATTGTCTTTTACTTTTTGGTCTATGTAACTCTTGAGGTCATTCTTCACTTACAGGATTCACTTACAGGGCTGGCTTGGTAGTCACGTATTCTTTCAGTTTCTGTCTGTCTTAGAAGCTCTTTATCTCTCCTTCCATTCTGAATGACAGCCTTGCTAGATAAAGTATTCTTGACTGCATGTTTTTCTCATTTAGTACCTTAAATATATCATACCTGCCCTGTCTGGCTTGCCGGATCTCTGTGGATAGGTCTGATGCCAGTCTAATATTTGTAGCCCTGTAGGTTAGGAACATTTTGTCTCAAGCTGCTTTTAGGATTTTCTCTTTATCTCTGAAATTTCCAAGCTTCACTATTATATGTTGGGGTGTTGATTTATTTTTTATTGATTTTGGGATGAGTCCTCTCTACCTCTTGGACATGAATGCCTGTTTCCTTCCCCAGATTAGGGAAGTTCTCAGCTATGATCTGCTCAAATACACCTTCTTGCCTTCTCTCTCTTTCTTCTCCCTCAGGCACCCCAATAATTCTTATATTGTTTCATTTTATGACATCGCTCATTTCTCAAAACCTCCCCTTATGGTCCATTAGTTGTTCTTCTCTCTTTACCTCCGCTTCATTTCTTTCCATCAGCTTGTTTTCTATGTCACTGACTCTTCTGCCTCCTTTATCCTAGCTGTTAAAGCATCCAATTTAGACTGTATCTCAGTTAGAACATTTTTAATTTCAGCCTGATTAGATCTCATTTCTGCACTAAGAGATTCCCTAGTGTCCTTTATGCTTTTTTCAAGTCCAACTAGTAACTTTATAATTGTTATCCTGAATTCCATCTCAGACATTTTACTTATATCCATATTGATTAGATCTGTGCCAGAGAGTATTATCTCTGGTTCTTTCTTTTGTTGTGAATTCTTCCTTCTAGTCATTTTGCCCAGAGAAGAATGGATGAATGAGTGAACAGTATCACAAAGATCAACCATGGCCCAAGGGAAATACACACTAGACAAATCTGAAGAGGTCAGAAATCAGGAAAGAATAGAAAAAAGAAAAAGAAAAAAAAGGGAAAGAAAAAAAAAAAGATGGGGGAAGAGAGAATATAATCTCACAGGGTGGACAAAATAGGGTGATCCACTTGGTCCTGAGTGTATTTTGGTCTGTGTTAGAAGACATTTACTTCCAAAATTGTAAAGAAAGCAAAACTTACGAGTAATAAAAATAAAATTGAATAGAGTGAAAGGAAGACAAAAATGAAGAATATATCTATAAAATGTAAATGTAAAAAATGAAAGTTAAAAGAAGACTTAAAAACAAAGAGTTGATAAAATAAGAAACTAGTTAAAAAGGGAAAAATGAAAGAAAGAAATGGAAAATTTTAAACTGAAAGATAAACAAATCATGGGAGAAAACCCTGAATTCTATATACTATTTTCCCCTTGTGCTGGAGTTTTACAGTCCTGTGTGGTCCATAAAGTTGCTGTTCACCCGTTCTTCCAGGGGCCTGCTGAGCTGATTCTCAGGTGTCTTTGCCTGGGTGGAGTTGCACTGCCCCCTTACCAGGGGGGCAGTGTTCCATATAAGCTGTTTTTGGTTGCTCTGTGTGGCTTTTGTTCCCTGAAGACTTTCTGTGCCTCTTTAGAGAATCAAAATAAAAATGACCATGCCCCGATCTCCAGCCCCAGAGCCAAAAGACCATGGTCCCCTCTCTTTAGTAAACCATCAGGGATAAACAGTCTTCACTTTTGTGTGTGTCAAACTCTGTAGGCTCCTGCACTGCGCACCCATATGGCATCTCATGGGGGAAGGCAGAGTGTGGCAGGTTAGTGTCCTTTACAGGGCCCCAACCTGAGAGCTGTTGACTGGTCATGGGCACACCTGCTCCAGCCCTCTGGGGGAAGGTGGAAGGTTGCCACTTTCTTGTCAAAAATTTTGTAGGGCTCCGGCCCTGAGAGCTGTCACCTGGTCAGGCATGCACCCACTCCACCTCTTCCAGGGGAAGGTGGAGGGTCCCTATGTTCCTGTCCTTTTCAGGGTCCCTATCTGGAAAGCAGTCACCTGATGGGGACATGGTTCATGGTTTATGGCAAACCAAACTGAGAGCCCCCTCCCAGGCTCACAACATAACCAGTTTCCTGGCTCCAATTCTTGGGAACCCTACCAGATCAGGACCCCTGTTCGTTCTCTGACTCTGGGGATCCTGAGACCATACTGTCCTACCTAGAATTCTGCCCTGTTTCACCACCTGAGCACCTTTCAGGCAGGGAGGTCTCTCACTGGAGCAGATTTCTAAGGGTTCTGATTTTGCCCTCCAGGACTACATCACTTTTCCAGTAGCCGGCTTACTGAGGCTCCCTCCTCCTGCCGTTACCTTATGATATATCCCCTCAGATTCACTCCTCTGCACCTCCTACCTTGCAGAAAGTGGCCACTTTTCTACTTGTAGAGTTCCAGATATTCTTTTCTTATATCTCAGGATGAATTCATAGGTGTTCAGAATGATTTGATAGTTATCTAGGTAAATTCAAGGGACCAGATGAAACGAGGTCCCCTACTTTTCCACCATCTTGCCTCAGAAGCCTTCTGTGTTGTTTTCTATCATTAGATGAAACAGCCAAGTCTCCTGCTCTTGAAGAGCTGGACTTGTGTAGGAGATGAACCTTATCATTCAACTCTACCTTAGCTTTTGGTTGTGTCTCAAGAATTTATGATTGTCCAAGTAGCCTATTTTATTATTAATAGCTCCCAGTAGTTGAGGGTGTGCCAAGACCCATCAGTGTCCCAACAGGAGGATTTCAGTTAGCACCTAGTCTCAGGCTGATTGGAGGTTGGAATGACCATGAGAGCCAGTCTTTCTGAAGGTGTCTCTTGGTGGCAGTTGAAAATATCAGGGCTCCAGATCAGTGTATAAATTCCTTTCTGGGAGATACCAGTGAGCTGTAGTAGTGAGTATAAATACAACATCTTCTGGCCTATGTACCCCAAGAGCAGCTCCATAGCCTCTAGATGTGTGCCAAGTCTGAAGCCTGCTCCTAACATCAAAACTCCAGGATAAACAAGAAGGCTTCTTTCACAGAAAGGCTGGAGGGTGGGGGTGTTTTGGTTTGCTCTCTATGCAGAACCCTGGGAACGGTAGTCTGTCAAGAATTGTCTCCCTGAGCGTACCTTGGTGGCTCAGTTGGTTAAGTTTAAGTGTCTGCCTTCAGCTCAGGACATGATCCCAGGGTCCTGGGATCGAGTTCTGCATCAGGCCTGGGGAGCCTGCTTCTCCCTCTCCTGCTCTCCCTGCTTATGCTCTCTCTCTGTCAAATAAATAAATAAATAAATAAATAAATAAATAAATAAATAAATAAAATCTTAAAAAAAAAGAACTATCTCTCTGATTGTTATAATCCTATGGGATCTTGGAACCCAAGCCTCCCTGGCCTGCAGAGCCTGGTGATCAAGGGGCATTCTCTAGTACCAGCTACAAACACCAGATCACCAGATGTAAAAACTGGGGCACCAGATATGACTAGAAGTCCCTCTCTGGGAGATACTGGCACTCTGGAGCACAGCAGAGGGTGAGCATTATGATGGTGCCCCCTGGCTGGTGTAAGGCTGAGGCGACATGAAAAGATGGCATTTACTGAATAAAGAAAAATAATTTAAAAAGGAAAAAAAGAATATTAAAGAAAAAAAAAGATGGTGCCTACTGGCTTTAGCAAGGCAGAAGGAAAGCAGAAAGATGGCTTGGAGAGTAACTCCCAGGCTCTATGCCTCAGACCAACACTTCAAAATTAGCAAATGAGTTTTTCATATTAAGTTTGGGTGCTTTTCAAAGGGCTGCTACAAGATGGATGGACCTAGAGGGTATTGTGCCAAACGAAATAAATCAGACAAAGGCAAATACCATGCGATTTCACTTATATGTGGAATCTAAAAAACAGAACAAACCAGCCAACCAACTCCAGAAACGGACTCGTAAATATACAGAACAACTTGGTGGTTGCAAGGGTGGGAGGGTGGCAGATTGGCAAACTAGGGGATTAAGAGGCATACAGTTCTAGTTGTAAAATAAATAATTATCAGGGATTCAGGGATGAAAAATACAGTATATTGTAATAACTTTGTATGGTGACAGATGGTAACTACACTTACTGTGGTGAGCATTTTGTAATGTATATAACTGTTGAATCACTATGTTGTACACCCGAAACTAATATAGCAACTCTAATTAAAAACAAAAAACCAAAGTGTTATCCATAAAAAATGATCTATGGTAATTATGAGACGTGGCTTGCCTAAGAAGGTACAGTAGTCCCCACCTTCGCCAGGGTGGGTATGTTCCAAGACCCCCAGGGGATGCCTGAAACCATGGACAGTACCGAACCCTATGTACACTATGTTTTTTCCTAACATATGTACACCCTCACACACATACATACATAAGGAAATGGTGTCAGCAAGTGTAACCAATATCTTTGATAGGTTTGGTGGTGAAGGAGTATCTTCAGAAGGGAAGTGAATTTAAAATATTTCCTTTTTCTTTTCTTGCTTTAATTCTTTATTTTTAATGTGAGAAAACTGAGTGTGTTTACAGGGGATAGAAGGATTCAGAAGGGACCAGCAAGTTAAGATCCTGGAGAGAAATTATGTAGGCCTGAAGCCACGGAAAGTCATTGACCTTTCAGAGTGCTTAGGACAGTTATATCTGCTGCAATACTACTGTTCAGGTGGATGTATGTGGATGACTATTTTTTGTTTATTGTTTTTGTCAGTGAATTATAATGAAATGGAACAGGACCATTTAGGTCATTTGTTCTTGACATCATTATTGAATTTTATGCACACAGTATTTTTTTTTTTTAATATATTTGTGGTATGTGCTTTTTAGGGGATGAGGCCCTTCCTATCAGGGACTCTTTGCCAATGTTGTTTTATACCTCCCCTAGCTCTCTTTGTGGGATTCAATGTTTTGCCTAAAGTCCAGTTCAGATCAAAGTTTAATGGGGAAGATGGGGGTGCAGGTGGTTCTTTTTCATCAGTGTTGCTGACTTATTGGCACTACCAGTGCCTCATGCCTGTCTGTGTTCCTGAAGGCAGTGGTTTCTGCATAAGTCCAGATGGTGCAAACATATGAATGACTGGAGTAATGCACATGATAGTCAAAAGTGTAATCTCAATATGATGAAAGGCATGGTCTTCAGAATATATTACATTTAAAGCCTCATTAATCTGTAACTGAAGATTGGTATCTCATCTTTTATCAGCTAGCAAGAAATCTGAAGCCCCATTCCATATTAATTAGATTAGTTATTCTAGAATTAAGCAGAAAAACTTAACACTTAAAAAAAGATGTTGCTTGTATCTTTTTTTTTTTTTGCATAGTGGCATTATTCAGCTAAATAAGGGTGAGAAACTAGGAAAAAGACAGTGTGAAATGAAAGAGGTAGAATGAACCTAGCAATTCAATTACTTACATTACTTATAATCATTTAAAAAAAATAGAATGACATTTGTTTGGCAGGCCTAGAAAGCAGTAATTCAAATTAAAAAGGAAATCTAGTGTTCTTTAAGAAGAAAAATGGAATGACTTCCGTGTAATAGCATGAGTAAGAAGCTGACATCCATTCATAACATGGAGAAGGGAAATACTTATTCACTATAAGAGAAAAAGCAATTGGAAATACTAGAAGCACAAAAAAACTATACAAGAAAATCAAAGGCCTAATATGCAATCTAAAATGTATAATGCTTTTCAATAATTGATGGAGAGGAAGAAAGAAGAATTCATTTGACCTTGACTCTAGAATATTCTTATTTGAGCAACACTGGAGTTAGGATGCTGGTATTATACAGAAGAAACGCACACTTAACCATGACTGTGCTTCTCTCTATAAAAGGTTAGTATTTCTGAAGGGCAGCTCATCCCTTCAGCCACAGCTCTTCCCGAAAATTCTGGTAACTACTCTTACCCTTGTCACTTCTGGCTTAGAGACAGCCAACCATGGGGAATCACCATTCCTTGCTGGTTTCTCTTAACCCTGCCCACGTTTTTGTAAAGAGATCCTTCATTAAACTCTCTTAACCACCCCTACCAAGAGGATTTGCTAGTACCTTAACACCAAGAAAGAGTGGAGTAATACTGCAAATCCCACCCACTGGTGATTGAAGGCCAGGAGTTAAGTGTGAACTGAGATGAGGGACATAAATCTCCTGGGGGCACCTGGGTGGCTCAGTCATTAAGCATCTGCCTTCGGCTCAGGTCATGATCTCAGGGTTCTGGGATCAAGCCCTGAATCAGGCTCTCTACTTAGCGGGAAGCCTGCTTCTCCCTCTCTCTCTCTGCCCCTCCCACCCCCCCCCACTCATGCACGCATGTGTGCATGTTCTCTCTCTCTCAAATAAATAAAATCTTTTTTAAAAAAGTTTTTATTGTTATGTTAATCACCATACATTACATCATTAGTTTTTGATGTGGTGTTCCATGATTCATTGTTTGTGCATAACACCCAGTGCTCCACACAGAACGTGCCCTCCTTAATACCCATCACCAGGCTAACCAATGCCCCCACCCCCCTCCCCTCTAGAGCCCTCAGTTTGTTTTTCAGAATCCATCGTCTCTCATGGTTCCTCTCCCCCTCCGATTTACTCCCCTTCATTCTTCCCCTACTGCTATCTTCTTTTTTTTCCTTAACATATATTGCCTTATTTGTTTCAGAGGTGCAGAACTGTGATTCAACAGTCTTGCGCAATTCACAGGGCTCATCATAGCACATACCCTCCCCAATGTCTATCACCAGCCACCCCATCCCTCCCACACCCCCCCACTCCAGCAACCCTCAGTTTGTTTTCTGAGATGAAGAATTCCTCATATCAGTGAGGTCATATGATACATGTCTTTCTCGGATTGACTTATTTCACTCAGCATAACACCCTCCAGTTCCATCCACGTCATTACAAATGGCAAGATCTCATTCCTTTTGATGGCTGCATAATATTCCATTGTGTATATATACCACCTCTTCTTTATCCATTCATCTGTCGATGGACATCTTGGCTCTTTCCACAGTTTGGCTATTGCGGACATTGCTGCTATAAACATTGGGGTGCACGTACCCCTTCGGATCCCTACATTTGTCTCTTTCTGGTAAATACCCAGTAGTGCAATTGCTGGATCGTATGGTAGCTCTATTTTCAACTATTTGAGGAACCTCCATACTGTTTTCCAGAGTGGTTGCACCAGCTTGCATTCCCACCAACAGTGTAGGAGGGCTCCCCTTTCTCCACATCCCCGCCAACATCTGTCGTTTCCTGACTTGTTAATTTTAGCCATTCTGACTGGTGTGAGGTGGTATCTCATTGAGGTTTTGATTTGGATTACCCTGATGCCGAGCGATGTTGAGCACTTTTTCATGTGTCTGTTGGCCATTTGGATGTCTTCTTTGGAAAAATGTCTGTTCATGTCTTCTGCCCATTTCTTGATTGGATTATTTGTTCCTTGAGTGTTGAGTTTGAGAAGTTCTTTATAGATTTTGGATACTAGCCCTTTATCTGATATGTCACTTGCAAATATCTTCTCCCATTCTGTCAGTTGTGTTTTGGTTTTCTGGACTGTTTCTTTTGCTGTGCAAAAGCTTTTTATCTTGATGAAATCCCAATAGTTCATCGTTGCCCTTGCTTCCCTTGCCTTTGGCGATGTTTCTAGGAAGAAGTTGCTGCGGCTGAGGTCGAAGAGGTTGCTGTCTGTGTTCTCCTTTAGGATTTTGATGGACTCTTGTCTCACGTTTAGGTCTTTCAAACATTTGGAGTCTATTTTTGTGTGTGGTGTGAGGAAATGGTCTAGTTTCATTCTTCTGCATGTAGCTGTCCAATTTTCCCAACACCATTTGTTGAAGAGACTGTCTTTTTTCCATTGGACATTCTTTCCTGCTTTGTCAAAGATCAGTTGACCATAGAGCTGAGGGTCTATTTTGGGCTCTCGATTCTGTTCCATTGATCTATGTGTCTGTTTTTGTGCCAGTACCATACTGTCTTGATGATGACAGCTTTGTCATAGAGCTGGAAGTCCGGAATTGTGATGCCGCCAGCTTTGCGTTTCTTTTTCAACATTCCTCTGGCTATTCGGGGTCTCTCCTGGTTCCATACAAATTTTAGGATTATTCCATTTCTTTGAAAAAAGTGGATGGTATTTTGATAGGGATTGCATTGAATGTGTAGATTGCTCTAGGTAACACTGACATCTTCACAAGGTTTGTTCTTCTAATCCATGAGCATGGAACGTTTTTCCATTTCTTTGTGTCTTCCTCAATTTCTTTCATAAGTATTTTATAGTTTTCTGAGTACAGATCCTTTGCCTCTTTGGTTAAGTTTATTCCTAGGTATCTTATGATTTTGGGTGCAGTTGTAAATGGGATCGACTCCTCAATTTGTCTCTTTTCTGTCTTGTTGTTGGTGTATAGGAATGTCACTGATTTCTGTGCATTGATTTTATATCCTGCCACTTGACTGAATTCCTGTATGAACTCTAGCAGTTTTGGGGTGGAGTCTTTTGGGTTTTCCATATAAAGTATCATATCATCTGTAAAGAGTGAGAGTTTGACTTCCTCTTTGTTGATTTGGATGCCTTTGATTTCTTTTTGTTGTCTGATTGCTGTGGCTAGGACTTTAATACTATGTTGAATAGCAGTGGTGATAGTGGCCATCCCTGCCATGTTCCTGACCTTAGGGGGAAAGCTCTCAGCTTTTCCTCATTGAGAATGATATTCGCTGTAGGTTTTTCATAGATGGCTTTTATGATATTGAGGTATGTACCCTCTATCCCTATACTCTGAAGAGTTTTGATCAAGAAAGGATGCTGTACTTTGTCAAATGCTTTTTATGCATCTCTTGAGAGGATCATATGATTCTTGTTCTTTCTTTTGTTAATGTATAGTATCACGTTGATTGATTTGCGGATGTTGAACCAACCTTGCAGCCCAGGGATAAATCCCACTTGGTCGTGGTGAATAATCCTTTTAATGTACTGTTGGAGCCTATTGGCTAGTATTTTGGTGAGAATTTTTGCATCCATGTTCATCAAGGATATTGGTCTGTAATTCTCCTTTTTGATGGGGTCTTTGTCTGGTTTTGGGATCAAGGTAATGGTGGCCTCATAAAATGAGCTTGGAAGTTTTCCTTCCATTTCTATTTTTTGGAACAGTTTCAGGAGAATAGGTATTAATTCTTCTTTAAATGTTTGTTAGAATTCCCCCTGGGAGGCCGTCTGGCCCTGGGCTTTTGTTTCTTGGGAGATTTTTGATGGCTGCTTCAATTTCCTTAGTGGTTATAGGTCTGTTCAGGTTTTCTATTTCTTCCTGGTTCAATTTTGGTCGTTGATACATCTCTAGGAATGCACCCATTTCTTCCAGGTTATCTAATTTGCTGGCATAGGGTTGCTCATAGTATGTTCTTATAATTGTTTGTATTTCTTTGGTGTTGGTTGTGATCTCTCCTCTTTCATTCATGATTTTGTTGATTTGGGTCATTTCTCTTTTCTTTTTGATAAGTCTGGCCAGGGGTTTATCATTCTTGTTAATTCTTTCAAATACCAGCTCCTAGCTCCGTTGATCTGTTCTACTGTTCTTTTGGTTTCTATTTCATTGATTTCTGCTCTGATTGTTATTATTTTCTGGGTTTAGGCTTTATTTGCTGTTTTTTCTCTAGCTCCTTTAGGTGTAGGGTTAGGTTGTGTATTTGAGACCTTTCTTGTTTCTTGAGAAAGACTTGTATTGCTATATACTTTCCTCTTAGGATCGCCTTTGCTGTATCCCAAAGATTTTGAACAGTTGTGTTTTCATTTTCATTGGTTTCCATGAATTTTTTAAATTCTTCTTTAATTTCCTGGTTGACCCATTCATTCTTTAGTAGGATGCTCTTTAGCCTCCATGTATTTGAGTTCTTTCCGATTTTCCTTTTGTGATTGAGTTCTAGTTTCAAAGCATTGTGGTCTGAAAATATGTAGGGAATGATCCCAGTCTTTTGGTACCAGTTGAGACCTGATTTGTGACCGAGGATGTGGTCTAGTCTGGAGAATGTTCCATGGGCACTAGAGAAGAATGTGTATTCCGCTGCTTTGGGATGGAATGTTCTGAATATGTCTGTGAAGTCCATTTGGTCCAGTGTGTCATTTAAAGTCTTTATTTCCTTGTTGATCTTTTGCTTAGATGATCTCTCAGTTTCAGTCAGGGGGATGTTAAAGTCCCCCACTATTATTGTATTGTTGTCAATGTGTTTCTTCGCTTTTTTATTAATTGCCTTATATAATTGGCTGCTCCCATGTTAGGGGCATAGATATTTACAATTGTTAGATCTTCTTGTTGGATAGACCCTTTAAGTAGGATATAGTGTCCTTCCTCATCTCTTATTACAGTCTTTGTTTTAAAATCTAATTTGTCTGATAGAAGGATTGCCACCCCAGTTTTCTTTTGGTGTCCATTAGCGTGGTAAATGGTTTTCCACCCCCTCACTTTCAATGTGGGGGTGTCTTTGGGTCTAAAATGAGTCTCTTGCAGACAGCATATCGATGGGTCTTGTTTTTTTATCCAATCTGATAGCCTGTGTCTTTTGATTGGGGCATTGAGCCCATTTACATTCAGGGTAACTATTAAAAGATATGAATTTAGTGCCATTGTATTGCCTGTAAGGTGACTGTTACTGTATATTGTTTGTGTTCCTTTCTGATCTATGCTGCTTTTAGTCTCTCTCTTTGCTTCGAGGACCCCTTTCAGTATTTCTTGTAAGGCTGGTTTCGTGTTTGCAAATTCCTTTACTTTTTGTTTGTCCTGGAAGATTTTTCTCTCTCTTTGTATTTTCAATGATAGCCTAGCTGGATATAGTATTCTTGGCTGCATATTTTTCTCCTTTAGTGCTCTGAATATATCATGCCAGTCCTTTCTGGCCTGCCAGGTCTCTGTGGATAGGTCTGTTGCCAGTCTAATGTTTCTACCATTGTAGGTTACAGATCTCTTGTCCTGAGCTGCTTTCAGGATTTTCTCTTTGTTTCTGAGACTTGTAAGTTTTACTATTAGATGTCGTGGTGGTGACCTATTTTTATTGATTTTGAGGGGATTCTCTGTGCCTCCTGGATTTTGATGCCTGTTTCCTTCCCCTTATTAGGGAAGTTCTCTGCTATAATTTGCTTCAATATACCTTCTGCCCCTCTCTCTCTTTCTTCTTCTTCTCAGATCCCAATTATTCTAATGTTTCATCTTATCGTATCACTTATCTCTCGAATTCTGCCCTCTTGATCCAGTAGTTTATCTCTCTTTTTCTCAGCTTCTTTATTTTCCATCATTTGGTCTTCTATATCACTAATTCTCTCTTCTGCCTCATTTATCCTAGCAGTTAGTGCCCCCATTTTTGATTGCACCTAATTAACAGCGTTTTTGATTTCAATTTGGTTAGATTTTAGTTATTTTATTTCTCCAGGAAGGGTGTCTCTAATACCTTCCATGCTTTTTTCTAGCCCAGCTAGTATCTTTAAAATCATGATTCTGAACTCTAGGTCTGACATTGTACTAATGTCCGTATTGTGTAGGTTCCTGGCTGACGGTACTACCTCTTGTTCTTTTTGCTCAGGTGATTTTTTTCGTCTTGTCATTTTGTCCAGAGGAGAGTAGATGAATGAGAGAACAAAATGCTAACAGATTAACAATGTCCCCAGCAAATGTACTCTAAATAAATCAGAAAAGACCTGAAACCAGGGGAAAAGAAAGGGAAAGAAAGAAAAAAGAAAGAGGAAAAAAAAGAAAAAGATAAAAACAAACAAAAACAGAACAAAAAAAACCAGAATATGATCAAATATGATTAGGCTAGTGCATAGATCAGTGCCACACACTCTATTTTGGGTGCATTTTGGTCTGTTAGAAGAAAGTGCCTCCTAAGATTGTAAAGAAAGAAAGATTTATATATGTACAAAATAAGGGTTGATACAGTGAAGGGATGGAATATGATTGTAAAGATGAAAATTATAAAAGATTTTATAAAAGGAATTTCTAAGATAAGAAGTTGTTTGAAAAAAGAAAGAAGATTTAATAAAAAAGGGGGAGAGAATGTGATTAGGCAGGAGACTAGAACAAAGCCATACACTAGTGATTGAGGGTATATTGTGATGTGTTAGAAGAAACTGTATCTCAATATTTTAAAGAGAGAACAACTTATATATAAATGCCAAAAATAAGGGTAACTACTATGAAGGGATAGAACATGACTCTAAAAATGAAAAATAAAAATGTTTTCTTTTTTAAAAAAGGGATTTATAAGATGTTGGTTGAAAAGGGGAAAAAGAAAAATTAAAAAAAAAAACAGTTAAAAAATTAACTTTGAAAAACTAATGAATCATGGTAAAAAAGCCATGAATTCTATGTGCAGTATTCCCCTAGAGCTGGAGTTCTCCCGTTCTCCTTGATCGATAAACTTGGTCTTGGCTGGCTGTTCTTGCTGATCTTCTGGGGGAGGGGACTGTGGTTCTCAAATGTCTTTGCTGGAGGCGGAATTGCCCCGCTCTTGCTGGGGGCGGGGGTAAGTAATCTGCTCAGGTTTGTTTTGGGGAGCTTTTGTTCCCTGCAAGCTCTCGGTACAGTTTTGGAGGATGAGAGTGAAAATGGCGGCCTCACAATCTCCGCTTGGAGGAGACAAGAACTTGGGGCCCCGCTCCTTGGTGCGCCCCCAGAGAAAAACAGTCACTCCCGTCTCCCTGGTCTCCGGCCGCACTCCGTGCTCACCCGGCCTGTGACCAAGTGTTTCTATCTCTGGCACCCGACTTGGTGTGGATTCTCCAAACCCAGCAGATTCCTGCGGTGCGCTCCCACACCACTCCTCCTGGGGGAGGAAGGGGAGTCTCCCCGGCTCTGCTGCTTGTTGGGTCCCTGCTGGAGGAGCAGTGGCCCGACTGGGCCGCGGATCACAGTTTATGGCAACCCCGAGCTGAGAGCCCGCGCCTCGGCTCCGTCTCTGCAGCCGGCTTCCCCGCTCCATTACCTGGGAGCTCTGCCGCACTCAGGCACCCCCGGTCTTTCTGTGACCCTGAGGGTCCCAAGACCACACTGTCCTGCGAGGGTTCCATCTCCTGCTTAGCCACTGGAGCGACGTCCCTCAGTGGAGCCGACTTCTAAATGTTCTGATTTTGTGCTCCGGGGCTCCCTCCCCCGCCGTCTATCCTCCCAAATATCACCTCGGATTCACTTCTCTGCACGTCCTACCTTCCAGTAAGTGGTCACTTTACTGTTCAGAGAGTTGTTGCTACTCTCTTCTTCGATCTCCTGTTGAGTTCGTAGGTGTTCAGAATGGTTTGATCCCCATTCAGCTGAATTCCTGAGACCAGACGAAATCCAGGTCTCCTACTCCTCTGCCATCTTGCTCCGCCTCCTAAATAAATAAAATCTTTAAGAAAAATCTCCTTTTGGAACCCTCCTACACTGTTGGTGGGAGTGCAAGCTGGGGCAGCCACTCTGGAAAACAGTATGGAGGTTCCTCAAAAAGTTGAAAATAGAGCTACCATACGACCCAGCAATGGCACTACTGGGTATTTACCCCAAAGATACAAATGTAGTGATTTGAAGGGGCACCTGCATTCCAATGTTTCTAGCCAATATCCACAATAACCAAACTATGGAAGGAGCCCAGATGTCCATCGACAAATGAATGGATAAAGAAGATGTGGTATATATATATATATATATATATATATATATATATATATATATATACAATGGAATATTATGCAGCCATCAAGAAAAATGAAATCTTGCCATTTGCAACGACATGGATGGAACTAGAGGGAATTATGCTAAGCGAAATAAGTCAATCAGAGAAAGACGAGTATCATGTGATCTCACTGATATGAGGAATTTGAAAAACAAGACAGAGGATCATAGGGGAAGAGAGGAAAAAATGAAACAAGATGAAACCAGAGAGGGAGACAAACCATAAGAGACTCTTAATCTCAGGAGACAAACTGAGGGTTGCTCGAGTGGAGGGGATAGGAGGGTTGGGGTGGCTGGGTGATAGACATTGGGGAGGGTAGGTACTATGGTGAGCGCTGTGAATTGTGTAAGACTGATGAGTCACAGACCTGTACCCTTGAAACAAATAATACATTATATGTTAATTTTAAAAAAATCTCCTTTTCCCTTTGTCTCATGTCCATGACTCTTGTAGCATGCTCATCTTGTGCCAGGTATGGTTCTAGTGTTAGGTATAAAGGGCTTCTGAAACAAACATACTTGGGCTTAAATGAATTCTGTAAGCTTAAATGAATAAACAGATCAAATCCCATAGCCACTATTAACTCATTTAGAGCAGCTATGCAAGTTACTAAACAGCTCCTCTCCTGAATGCTGGTGAGATCAAGCTAGATCTGTCCCCACTCCCTCCCTTGGAGACCTTGTGTGGGTAAGACACAGCCTCCATTACCACATGCAGTGGCCCTGCCTGTCCATATGCCAGAGGAAAGACTGGTTATGTTGAACTTACTGAAAAACCATTCAGTCTTGAACTTTCAAGGCTGATGAAATAAAATACCAAACTTTCAATAGCCCCCAAACCACAAGATAACCTTCCAAATCAATCTTGTCTTCCCATGTTGCATTACAAAAAGGGACTTGTCAGATGTTTCCATGTGATACGAACACATCTCAGCAAAAGCCCAAATGTGGGCATAAGGCTCACTGACTAATGATTGAATTTTCTGTTTTTCATGAAAATGGAATTTCTTGGTGTTCAGGTCACCTCAGATGGTAAAGAGCACTGCCTCTCCTTCCTCCCAACTGCAGATCCATTTTATTTTGGCAGCCTTTCTCTCACTTGCTCAACGCCAAGGCCCTTCTGTGTCTGTTTCAATCAGTTACGCAGAGGCAATCACACTGTACACATCAAAGTTTCTTCCCACCCTATTTTCAAATGCCCACGTGAATTGGGACTCAGATGTAAAATAGACAGTATGGACTTAGAATCTCCCCATTCTGGGTCCTTTTCTCCTTCTTTGGTGCCCCCTTTCCCCCATCTCAAGGTTTCAAGAACTTTTTGCTTAGAAGCAAAATTCATTCTGCCTAAAAGGATTTAAATCATTATTTGTATTTAAATTTCAATCTTTGTTCTAATAATGATACATCTTCACATTAAGTATATAAGGTTTGCTTTGTGGTACTTTGATGTGGCTATGGTGCTATCATATGATTATCATTTTTGACCCAATGTGGGTGCGGTCAGACTCCGCTACTGGTTGTTGATATAGCATAAATCATCTTTTTAAATTTAGAGCAATTAAAGGGCTCATTTCTACCCAGCACCAACCTCGTACTTGTCATTAAGTATACCGGTCAACTGTGTGCCAGGCATTGTGTGGGGTACTTTATATATACTGTTCCAGTTAATGCTCACAATCACTTTGGTGCTTCCATGATCATCACTTTAAAATAAGAGACTAAAGCTTTCCTTCTTCCTAATACTACCAAGTGTTCATTTCGTTCTTTCTCTTTGGAACACAGCCTTCTTTTGTGTTTAGGACAAAGGTTAGTCCAAATAAAAAGAGGAACAATAACTGCTATTTATTGAGCACTTACTATATACAAGGCATTGTGGCAAACATTTTACAAAAATAACCTAACTTTATTCTTTTTTTTTTATTTCAAGTTTTTATTTAAATTCTAGTTAGTTAACATGTATGGTAAAATTGGTTTCAGGAATAGAATTCAGTGATTCCTCACTTACATATAACACCTGGTTCTCATCACAGCAAGTGCCCTCCTTACTACCCATCACAAATTTAGCCCATCCCTTCCCCACCTCCCTTCATCAACCCTCAGTTTGTTCTCTATAGTGAATCTCTTATGGTTTGCTTCCCTCTCTCTCTTTTTCTCCCCCTTCCCCTATGTTCATCTGTTTTGTTTCTCAAATTCCACATATGAGTGAGTTCATATGGTATTTGTCTTTCTTGGGCTGACTGATTTCAGTTAGCATAATAGATTCTAGTTCCATCCATGTCATTGCAAATGGCAAGATTTCATTCTTTTTGATGACTAATATTCCATTGTATTTATACACAACAACTTCTTTATACATTCATCAGTTGATGCCCATTTGGGCTCTTTCCACAGCTTGGTTATTGTTGATAATGCTGCTATAAACATTGGGGTGCAGGTGCCCCTTTGAATCTGTATTTTGTTATCCTTTGGATAAATCCCTAATAGTGCAATTGCTGGGTCATAGGGTAGTTCTATTTTTAACTTTTTGAAGACTCTCCATACTGTTGTCCAGTGTGGCTGCACCGGTTTGAATTCCCACCAACAGTGTAAGAGGGTTCTCCTTTCTCTGCATCCCCGCCAACATTTGTTTCCGGTGTTAATTTCAGTCGTTCTGACAGGTGTGAGATGGTATCTCATCGTGGTTTTGATTTGTATTTCCCTGATGATGAGTGATGTTGAGCATCTTTTCATGTGTCTGTTAGCCATCTGGGTGTCTTCTTTAGAAAAATGTCTATTCATATCTTCTGCCTATTTATTAACTGGATTATTTATTTTTTGAGTGTTGAGTTTGATAAGTTCTTTATAGATTTTGGATACTAGCCCTTTATTGGATATGTCATTTGCAAATATCTTCTTCCATTCTGCCAGTTGTCTTTTAGTTTTGTTGACTGTTTCCTTTGCTGTGAAGAAGCTCTTTATCTTGATGAAATCCCAAAAGTTCACTTTTCCTTTTGTTTCCCTTGCCTCCAGAGACATGTCTAGTAAGAAGTTGCTGTCTGTTTTCTTCTAGGATTTTGAGGATTTCCTGTCTCACATGTAGGTCTTTCATCCATTTTGAGTTTATTTTTGTGTGTGGTGTAAGAAAGTGGTCCAGTTTCATTCTTCTGCATGTGGCTGTCCAGTTTTCCCCAACATCATTTGTTGAAGAGATTGTCTTTTTTCCATTGGATATCTTTTCTGCTTTGTTGAAGATTAGTTGATCATATAGTTGTGGGTCCATTCTGGGTTTTCTATTTTGTTTCATTTATCTGTGTATCTGTTTTTATACCAGTACCATACTGTCTTGATGACTATAGCTTTGTAATACACCTTGAAGTCCAGAATTGTGATGCCTCCTGCTTTGCTTTGCTTTTTCAGGATTGCTTTGGCTATTGGGATCTTTTGTAGTTCCATAGAAATTTTAGGATTATTTGTTCCAGTTCTGTGAAAAATGCTGGTGATATTTTGATAGGGATTGCACTAAATGTGTAGATTGCTTTGGGAACTATAGACATTTTAACAATGTTTATTCTTCCAATCCATGAGCATGGAATGTTTTTCCTTTTCTTTGTGTCCTTTTCAATTTCTTTCATTAGTGTTCTATAGTTTTTAGAGTACAGATCTCTTGCCTCTTTGGTTAGGTTTATTCCTGGTATCTTATGGTTTTTGGTGCAATTGTAAATGGGATTGATTCCTTGATTTCTCTTACTTCTGCTTCCTTATTGATATATAGAAATGCAACAGATTTATGCTCATTGATTTTATATCCTGCAACTTTGCTGAATTCATATATCAATTCTAGTAATTTTTTGGTGGAGTCTTTTGTGTTTTCTACATAGAGTATCATGTCATCCTGTTGAAAGTTTGACCTCTTCCTTGCCTAATTTACTCTTTATACTAATCCTTTGAGATGGGGATTACTTTACAAGAATAAAGAGATTAGATACTTTGTTTTGAACTACACACCTGGCAAGTGGTGGTGTGGGGTTTGAACCTGGAACAATCTGATTCTAGCCCTTCTACACTAGCATCCCCCAAGTTACTATATGGATCACTCAATAAGAAATGAAACAATGATGTAAAGTATAAAGTATGTCATAAAAATCACTTCACCTTGGCTAATTGCATAATAGAGCATCTGTGGGACTGGAAAAGGAAAATTTCAAGTTTTGCAAATACTACCTAATAAGAAAATGGGAAATGTAGCACTTGGGATTTTATTTGAGTTGAAAGTACACAAAGTGCACACAAAAATTCATCAGTGCCTTTAGTCTGTGTTGTATTCCCTTCCTGATTTGTCACTTTTCTCAGGGAAATATTAACAAAATCCTCCTACGGCATTCCCTTAAAAAATGGTTTACCCTATAGATTCTTGAAATTCTATATAGGAGCACCGAAGGCTAATGACTTGGTTGCTTGCTTTATTTAATTTTATTTTCCCTCCCAGGCACAACTCTTATGTTCATAAACCAAATTTTGTGCAAGTTGCACCAGAGATAGGCTGGCCTCATATACTCAGGAAATAGGATGTCCTAAATTGAAAGAGCCCTACAGTCTGTACATTTCATGCTATTCTTTTCTTTCAACTTCTCTTTCTCCAAAGTTTCTTTTCTCTTCTTAAAAAGTTCCTTAAACTTGCTGCTTAATTATTCTTTTCTGCTATGAGAAATATCCTTGTTCACTTCCTCAAAAATAAAATTAGAGCCATTCCCCAAGGGTTCTTCCATGACTCTGTGTCTTTAATTCCATTTTAAGTCAGCAATCCCTTGCGTAAATTCCCATATCCTAACTCTGACTTCCTAGAACAAGCTCTTTATTCCTCTGTCTCTCCATTTCTTTTATTTTTTCCACAACATTCATTATTTCTGTTATATGTTCATTTGTCTTTTTCAAGCTTTTTGCTCCACTCTCTGATCCTTTCATTGTTTTTGCCTCTTTGGCTGGCAAGACTGAGTAGCCCCTTTCTGCTTTTCATTTTCTGTATGATCCAAATTAATGAAAGTATTGATTTTAAGCTCAATCGCCTTTCTCTCTCCTTCTCCCAAGGTTAGAGTCCTGGCTTCTGTTGGCTGAAGAAAAACTCTGTTTCTTCCTGCATGATTGTAGAACAGTAGTTATCTGATTGACCTGGGGGACATTCCTAAATAAATATATCTGACCTTCCCATTTCTTCTACCCTTAACCTGATATTCCGGGATTGAGGTAGTATGGGGGATAGAAAGTATGTACAAGGTTTTTGTTTTGTTTTGTTTGTTTGTTTTGATTTGTTTCATTTTTTGACAAAGCACCACATGTGATTTTCCTGTTGTGACCTTCCAGCTTACAGTCCTGCCTCTGACTGAGATCCTCCACACTAGAAGCTTCCATTTCCTGGGTCAGAAATAGATAAATTTGTTGAGGCAGCATCTTGCCAGTTGATGAATGGGTCATCAGTTCAGTAAGCAGCAAATAGAATGCTTTTGGGGACAAGATGTGAGTGGCACTTGGAAGGGATCAAAAGCTCCTTTTCCATCTGCTGCAGAGTAATTCACTTCCTTGATGCAAGGATTAGGGTTGGGCCAAGATTCATTTTATTATAATTAAAAGTAATTCTACACACTGCAATGGCAGTTACTTTTATTTTCATTGAATAACTTAAAATAAATTGCTGTTCTGAGTTCATATCAGATTGAGCCTCTGGCTCACATATAGAATCAGCCCCCAATTCTCCAAGAATTGAAAGTTTACTGAATCCAAAGAAAAGTACTAAAACAGGTGTTCTTCAAGCAATATCTAGAGGTTGTCTACAAATAGACAACAAATAAAAGAATGCAAAATGACATTTATTGATTGGTCTGGTAATGATTCAGATTGTAAAATTGATTACCAGAGTTTAAAGAAGGTTTTGGTTATAACTGAGATACCACTTTACCTGAGAAAACCTCCTGGATGAAATCAAACAGGCAACTACAAATCTTAGGCAAAAATTACTTTGAAAGTGGCTAAAGTTATCAATGACAGCTTATATTATTATGAACAAGATTCATGCAGGGAAGAGGATGAAAACAAACACGCAGCCATAAAGAAGTTGACAAGATGATTCATATGGAAATTCAAAGTACCCAGAATTGCCAAAATAATCTTGGAAAAGAAAAACAAAGTTGAAGGACTCACGCACTCTGATTTTCAAACTTAGAACAAAACTACAGTAATTAAGACAGTGTGGTACTGGCATATAGATAGACATTTGGATGAATGAAATAGAATTGAGACTCCAGAAAGAAACCATGTGATTAGCTGATTTTTGAAAAGTGTGCCAAGTATCCCCACTCAATGAAGGGAAAAAAATAGTCTTTTCAACAAACGATGCTGGGACAACTAGCTAGCCACATCTAAAAAGAATGAAACCAAACCTTTTATCTCACACCATACATAAAATTTATTCAAAATGGATCAAACACTTAAATGTAAGAGCTTAAAACTAAAAAGCTCAGAAGAAAACATAGGCATAAATCCTTTATGAACTTGGATTAGACAATCATTTCTTATATGATACCAAAAGGACAAGTGATGAAAAATAGTATACTGGAGTTTATGAAACATTAAAACTTTTGTATATCAAAGCACACCATCAAAAAAGGAAAAAAAAAACCCAGAAAGTGGGAGAAAATGTTTGCAAATCACATGTATGATAATGAACTTGTAACTAGAATACATAAAGAACTCACATAAGTTGCTACTAAAAAGACAAATAACCCAATTTTAAAAATGGGCAAAGAATATGAATAGGTACTTCTCAAAAGAAGATATACAAATGGACAATAGCATATGAGAAGATGGTTGACATCATGAGCTACCAAGGAAATACAAATAAAAACCCCAGTGAGATACTACCTCACACCACTAGGATGGTTGTAATAAAAATGACAGATAGTAATAAGTGTGGACAAGGATGGGGAGAAATTGGAACCCTAACATCCCACTGGTAAGAATATAAAATAGTGCAACCACTTTGGAAAACAAAGTGAACAGAAGTTCCTGAAAAGGTTAAATATAGAGTTATCATATACTTAATTTTGGAATTTCTGGGTCATGTTTACCACATGACCCAGAAATTCCAAAATTAAGTATATACCTAAGAGAAATGAAAACATATGTCCAAACAAAAACTTGTACATGAATGTTCATAGAAGCATTGCAAAAATAAAAAGAACTCAAATGTTCATCAACTGGTAAGTGGATAAGTAAAATGCAGTATGTCCATATAATGGAATATTATCTGGCAATAAAAAGAAATGTAATAAAAAGAAATGGGGGCACCTGGGTGGCTCAGTCCATTAAGCATCTGACTTTTGATTTTGGCTAAGGTCATGATCTCGGGGTCCTGGGATTGAGCCCTGGATCAGGCTCCCTGCTCAGCAGGGGGTCTGCTTGTTTCCCTCTCCCTCTGCCCCTTCCCTGGCTCACGTGGTCTCTCTCATTCTCTTAAATAAGTAAATCTTTAAAAAATGAAGTACTGACATGCTATGACATGAAAACATCACACTGGTGAAGGAAGCCAATCACAGGGACCACATATTGTATGATCTCATTTATAAGAAATATCCAGAGTAAGGAAAGCCACATAGACATAGGGTTGTTGGGGTGGAATGGGAAGGATGAAAATTAGCTGCTAATCAGTACCAGGTTTCTCTTTATGGTGATGAAAATATTTTAAAATTAATTGTAGTGATGGTTGTATAGTTCTGTTTATATAACAAAACCACTGAATTGAACATTTTATTTTTATTTATTTATTTATTATTTATTTATTTATAAAGATTTATTTATTATTTTAGAGAGAGAACGTGTGTGGGGGGGGGAAGAGAGAGAGAGGGAAAGAGAATCTCAAGCAGACTTCCAGCTGAGCACGGAGCCCAACACAGGGCTCTGTCCCACAACCCTGAGATCATGACCTGAGCTGACATCAAGAGTTGAACGCTTAACCAACTGAGCCATCCAGGTGCCCTGAACTGAATACTTTAAATGGATGGATTATATGACATGTGAATTATATCTTGATAAAGCTGTTATAAAAAAATTGCCATTCTGTTGGTACAGAATAAATCCCTTAAAAACTAGTTCTGAAGACACTTTCCTGCATAGAACCTCAAAGCAATACTAGAGACAGCTCACTGACAGTGAAGTACTGGTGGATGTCATGGTAGAATGCCAGAGGAAACTGAAGGAAACAGGGCAAATTAAAGAGTATAATTGAAAACCACCCCTTTCTGACATCAAAAGTTCCTATTCTCAGTGGCAAGATTTTATTCCTCAGTTTTCTTACTTCTGCTTTTTTTTTTTAATAAAGATTTTATTTATTTATTTGAGAGAGAGACAATGAAAGATAGAGAGCACGAGAGGGAAGAGGGTCAGAGGGAGAAGCAGACTCCCTGCTCAGCAGGGAGCCCGATGTGGGACTCGATCCCGGGACTCCAGGATCATGGCCTGAGCCGAAGGCAGTCGCTTAACCAACTGAGCCACCCAGGCTCCCTCTTACTTCTGCTTTGTGAATTGCAATATATCAGGAAAAAAAAAAAGAGGAAAGAGAGTGGAAATACTTTTCCATCATGGTTTGGGGCAAAGAAAATGAATTTTTGCATCAGACAGACCTGTGTTCAAATCCTGACTCAGCTCATTGTAGGGCAACAAATGACAAAGTTCTCAGCTAACTGTAGGGTCATGGCTGAGAAAAAGTTGAACTCTGTTTTCTCACATAGTCTAGGGATAATTTGCTATTTATTATTTAGCTAGCTGGTATCCATTGGCCCTTCTTTTCCAATCAGTATCCAGAAATGTCTTTAGTGGGAATATCCTCTCCAATTCTTTTATATCTGATATTTTGATTTCCTTCCTGATTTTCCATATATGTGCCTCTAGCCTGGCTGATCAGCACATTCCGTGCTTTAGGGATGGGAACAAATCAAATTTAGCAACTGGGATTAAGCTTAAAACCTTTGTTTGAACTGTTGAAGTGGAATTTTCTCTCTGCTGCTGCTGCTGAATTGATTCTGACAGGGTAAATGTCTGGAGCTGTACCACCTTTGTGCCCAAATGAAGCCTGAGAGTGTGGCCAGCATGGAGAGGACAGAGTGGAGAGATGCAGAGGGCCTGGGCCTTGGGGACATCATATATGGCTCTTGTTAAAAGCATGGTAGCATCAACCCTGGACTTTTCAGTTATATAATTTGATACCTTTTAAGCTTCAACAATATAAGTTGACTTTTCAACTACCTATACTCAAATGAATCCTAAAAGTAACATGACCTACTGTTCTAGTTACTACAACTGTGTAACAAATAAGGCCAAAACTTCATGGCTTAAAACAAGAAAATGTCATGGTTTTAAACAAGAAAACATTTATTTTGCCAAATCTGGGCAGAGACTGGAGGGTGTGGCTTATTTCTGCTCTATTTGGTGCCAGCTGTGGTGTTTTGAAGACTGGGGGCTGGAATTTTCTGGAGGTTTACTCACTCACATGTCTGCTAGCTGGGCGGGGAAGACTCAGCAGGGACTGGGGAACTTAGGCTCTTTAGGTCTCTCTCTTTTCCTTCCTCTCTCCATCCCTCCCTCCCATGCTCCATACTCTCTCCATGTGACCATTCCAGCGTGGCCACTTTAGGATAGCTGAAATTCTTACATATCAGCTGAGGGCACCCAAAACACATGTCCTAAGGGACAAAGAACTGCGGCAAGCTTTGTTGCCTTTTGTGTCCTAGTCTCAGAAGCCACACAGGGTCATGTCAATCATAGTTCGAGGCCCACCAAAATTCAAAAGGAGCAAACAGGACCCCAAACTTTTAATGGAGTCAACAACATGTGATAAGAAGAACATACAGATTGAGATATATTGGTGTGGTCATCTTTGAAAATAAAAAAGGCCACACATTGCGGGATATTTGTGAAGATTAAATGAGAAAAATTTCAAAAGACTATTATAAAAAATATAATATAGAGCTGAAGACTTGCATGGGCTGAGGGGCCCCTAAGGAGTTTAGTGTGAACTAGAAATAATTCTCTGGTCATGTCAGGAAAATACTAGTGAGGACAGAAGAGAGGTGGAGTGGGGAGAGAGGTAAGTGGAGAAAATAATTAGCCAAGTTTTACCATGTTGAGCTTTAAGGGCAATATACACAGAAACTGTTGTTTGTACATACACTTGTATTTCTGATTAAAATTGCTTATTTACTAGGGTGCCTGGGTGGCTCAGTAAGTTAAGCATTGGACTCTTGATTTCAGCTCAGGTCATGATCTCAGGGTTGTGGGATTAAGCCCTCTGTCAGGCTCCTCACTCAGTGGGGAGTCTGCTTGAGATTCTCCCTCCCTCTCCTTCTGCCCCTCCCCCAACGCAAGCACGGGCATGCACACACACTCTCTCTCTAATAAATAAAGAAATCTTAAAAAAAAATAAAATTCTGTATTTACTTATTTTTGCAATCATGCTTGGGTAATAAGGGAGGGTGGGAAATGGAGCAGACCTCTTCTCTTGGTTTGAAATTCTGAAGTTTTACTCTATTAATCCCATGACCAGAGCAAGCTGCCAACATCAATGTTTGTAAAATGTATCTTCAATACTTTTTTTGAGAAGTCAATAGAAGTATAAGTAAGATTAAAATAGAATGATAAAATGATAAAATGATAAAATAAGCAAAGCCATGGCACACATAAAATGTACTGATGAGGCAATTGCAATTAAATTGACCAACTAAGTTACAATAATAACAAACCCTTTTAGATTTGAAGTCTAAAATAATCCAAAGGAACTAGCTCTCCAACTTTGTAAAAGTTCAACTTCTTTGTGGACATAATGAGGGAGCTGGATTAGAAATTGTTGGCTTTTGCAGGGAGGGTGTTCTTTCATAATCAGATGGAAGTTCTGGACCTTCTTCCCAGAGATGCACAGACACAAACATTTTCCATATGATACGAGTGGTATGGTCCCCAAGTCCAAGTTTAAAACTCCTGGACCACTTGTCTTTTTAAATTCTAAATCTTGAGTGAGGATAGTTGATTTTAGCACCACCTTCATACCTTGTCAGCCTTGGAAGGAACATAAGCCCTTTTCAGTCACTGGCAATTCTCTGACCTGTGGCCAGCTATATGAAGTGTTATTTGGCAAGAGCCTCACTCTATTGTCACCATCTTGACATTCGTAATTTGCGGACAAAGAGCCCCATATTTTCATTTTGCACTGGGACCCACAAATGGTGTAACTGTTGTGTAACTGGACTTGCTCTAGCCACCCTCTGAGACTCTACTCTTCCTTTTTACATTCCTGAGAAGTAGTCATCTGGTCTCTGTGTGCACTCAGAGAGTAAGGAGGAACCAGACACTTTTTGGAGCAGCCTATATCAGTCCTGGAATCTACCACTTTGTAACAACACCCATTGATTGGAGTCTTCTGTGTCCTGTGGGACAAGTTTCTTTCAACATATAAATGTTTTACATATTTGAAGACAGTTACCATTCTTCACCACCCCAGAAGAAATCTAATAACAAATTGAATCTTCCCTTGTTTGGTTGATCAATGGAAAAAGAAAGGCTGTCAAAAGCTCACATGAGATGAAAGGGCCAAGTACAAAAAGGAAATAAAACGATTAGGATTAATGCCCTAGGATGACAAATCAGGAAAAAAGTTAAAGAGGAACAGCAGGGTTCATATTTCTGAAATGGAAACAAGCCTTGGGTTTTTTTTCCATCATAAAAAAATCCCCAAAGAATGAATTATGCTAATGTAATCTGCCCTCATTCTGAAATTGGTAGTGTTAAAGAACAGATTCCCCTTTTTTGGTAAGAAAATGACTGAACTTCGGTTATCTCTGAGGCTTTGTTTTTAAGTAAGTCTCTCAAACAAGCAAATAACAGGAAAAAACAGGCTTTAGCATCATCATGACAAAATATGTGTATGTATTTATGATCTCCTTATGGAGAGACTTTGGTTTTATTTGCCTGTTTTCTTTCTCTCTTTTCTTTTCTAAACCTGTGTTTTGTTAATCTGTGTAATCTGGTATATAGCATCATTCCTGGCACACAGAAGGCTATCTGTAGTGTATGTTTCTGTGTCTGGAGAGAGAAGGTGACCCCCTTGCAGGCACAGGTATGCAAAGATGATTCTCTGCATTGAGGGAATGGAGGGGCCAATCCTGAGTACCACATACCTAATGGCTCCCTTCACTGGGCATCAGTTCTATTCAAGTAGGAGGCAGACAGGGTACAGCAGCTGGAGATCTTGGGACAGCTTTAAGAATGACGTTTTCCTTTTTATATGGTCCTCATTACAAGAGAAAGGCAGAACCTACTGTTAATATGCTTACTGAAAAGTGTTTCTGGGAATATAAATTTGGACTAGTCTTTTAGATAGAGCCATCCTCACATCTAAATTCTGCATTTTCAAAATAACCTCTTGGCCAGAAACTTGTGTCTTATCCATTCTTTTTTCCAGCTATCTCTTAGTGATTTTATAATTATAAAATGTTTTAAAGAATTTTATTTTTTTACAAGGTATCTTATGGGTCAAAATGTAAAAGTATAAAAGAGTACACTGTGAAAAGTTTTCCTCTAACCATTGTACTCTGGCCATTCAGCTTTCCTGCAGGCAATCAGCATTACTGCATTCTCGTCTATCCTTTCTTGATTTTTTTGTGTGAGCATGAATGATTAAATCTCAATTCACTTCCATTTTACTCAGAATGGGGTCATTACTAACATTGCTTTATGTGTGTTGGGCAGGGGAGGATAAGAACTTAGTTTAGTCTCTGCTTTCATGATTTTCTGCTTTGATCTCCTATCTTCAGAATTGTAAAATTAGCCCCAAGCAGCCAGTGACCCATTACCATTGTGCTCTCTATCCTCTGTACCAAAAGAGCAAAGCCAGAATGTAACAAAGTCTTCATGAAGCCACAAGAAAGCAAATACGACTGTATTAGGGCAGGAGCACTCTGAATTATTTTCTATCTCTCTCTCAGATATTATTAATCTTCAATCGCTACAGCAAAATGTTTCTCTGGCAAGATATCAAGAGATAAAAATTTTAGCTTGTCCCTCACTCAATTTAGGGAGCTCTGTCTCCTGTTTCCCACTCTTCTGAAGAATGGGTAAAAAAAGAATGCTGCTTTTTAAAAAGTTCACTACCAAGCAATGATTCAGAGTTCCTAAGCCTGCTTATGAAGAGAACGTTCTATGCTTCATTTATCTCTACATTTGCCCTCATCTGGGTCGGAGGAAAGACATTGAGTGGGTTTGAGGGCAGGTTGGACTTAGAGAAAAATTTTACCACTGGGCTGTTGACTGGATTCCATTATTTTGTATACCCAGAACTCACCCACTTCCTCTTATGTGTATTGCCTCCTTTTTCTAGGAAACTTCCCTTCTTCCTGTTTATTCACGTGGTCAATTTGGGAGCGGCAATGTTTGTTCAAATGTAGTTTAGACCTTGGCCAAAATTTATTGGTCTAGGGATAGACACCAGATCCAATCTGAACCAATAGAGTTTCTTTACAGGATATTTAGACTTTGATCTGAGACTCTAGTCATTCTTTTTCCAGATGGTTGAACCTGCCAGTAACATGTAAAGTTCAGGATCTTTGGGCTATGTTTCTTGTCATGAGGATGAAAGAAAGAGAGGCAGATAGTCTGAAGAGAGGAAGAAAAGGAACAAGCAGAGATAAAATGGAGAGTCATTGACAGCATTCCTGTCCCTGGATCCAGCTGTTGCTGCCCTTGCTTACAATGAGACATCTTAATTTTCTTTTGGCATAAGCTATTTCATGTTGGTTTTTTGTCCCTTGTATCCAGAGTCTAACAAATAAAGAGGAATGTAGACACAATTTAGCAAGATGGTGGAATAGGAGGAGCTGAGCTCCCTTTGTTCCACCCACACACTAAGACAACAACTAGATGTATTGCAAATCCTCCTGAAAATGACCCGAGGACTGGCAGAACAGATCTTCCACAGCTGGTCATAGAGAGAAGGCCACATCAAAAAGGATACAAGGGGTGGAGATGTGATGGGGAACAAACCCCCCAGTGTGACTAATCACCAACAGGAGGGACATCACAAGCATGGAGGAGTGAGGGGATCAGACCCCAACCTGGGCATCCCTGGCCGTGGAGATTTATATTGGAAAGACAAGTCCCCATAATGTCTAGCTTTGAAAATCATCAGGGCTTACTCCAGTAGTTTTAAAAAATTAGTGGGGCTTAATTCATGGAGCTTTAAAAACCAAGGCTTAACTCTAGGAGAGCCTGAGGGCAATAGAAAACTGAGTCTCCACCCTTAAAGAGCCAGCATGCCAAATAAGACTGAGCTGATTTTTCAGCAGAAACTTGGCCAGATATATTCAAAGCGCTGAAAGGAAAAAAAACCTACAACCAAGAATGCTTTCCCTGGCAAGATGTTCATTCAGGGAGGAGCAAGATGGTGGGGGAGTAGGAGACCTAAATTTTGTCTGGTCCCAGGAATTCGGATAGATGGGAATCAAACCATTCTGAACACCTATGAACTCAACAGGAGGTCAAAGAAAAGAATAGCAGCAACTCTCTGAACAGAAAAACGACCACTTTCTGGAAGGTAGGACGTGCAGAGAAGTGAATCCGAGGTGATATTCGGGAACATAGATGGTGGGGGAGGGAGCCTACATCAGCCGCTACTGGCAAGTGATAGAGTAGGGGAGCACAAAATCGAACTTTTAGAAGTCTGCTCCACTGAGGGACCTTGCTCCAGTGGCTAAGCGGGGGGTGGAACCCTCGCTGGGAGAGTGTGGTCTCAGGAACCTCGGGGTCACAGAAAGACCGGGGGTGCCTGAGTGTGGCAGAGCTCCCAGGTATCGGAGCAGGGAAGCTGGCTGCAGAGACGGAGCCAAGGCGCGGGCTCTCAGCTCAGGGTTGCCATAAGCCATGATCCACGCCACAGTCGGGCCACTGCTCCTCCAGCAGGGACCCAACAAGTGGCAGATCCGGGGAGACTCTCCTTCCTCCCCTGGGAGGAGCGGTGCAGGAGTGCACTGCAGGGACTGCTGGGTTTGGAGACACCACATGGAGTCATGTGCCAGAGATAGAAATGCTCGGTCACAGGCCGGGTGAGCACGGAGTGCGGCCAGAGACCGGGGAGACGGGAGTGATTGACTGCTTTTCTCTGGGGGCTCACTGAGGAGTGGGGCCCCGGGTTCTTGGATCCTCCTGGGCGGAGATTGGGAGGCTGCCATTTTCACTCTTGTCCTCCAAAGCTGTAAGGAAAGCTTGCAGGGAACAAAAGCTCTGGAGAGCAAAGCCGGGCAGATTACTTAGCCCGGACCCAGCAAGGGCGGGGCAATTCCGCCTCCGCAAAGACATTTGGGAACCACAACAACAGGCCCCTCCCCCAGAAGATCAGCAAGAACAGCCAGCCAAGACCAAGTTTACCGATCAATGAGAATGGCAGAACTCCAGCACTAGGGGTATATTGCACATAGAATTCATGGCTTTCCCCCCCCGATTCTTTAGTCTGTCAAAGTTAATTTTTTAATTTTATTTTTTTTAATTTTTCTTTTTCTCTTTTTCAACCAACATCTTATCAATCCCTTTTTAAAAAAATCTTTTTTATTTTTCATTTTTAGAGTCATATTCTATCCCTTTGTAGTAGTTAACCTTATTTTTGGTATATATATATATATATGTATATATATATATATATATATATATGTTGTTCTCTCTTTAAAATTTTGAGATAAAGTTTCTTCTAACAGATCAAAATATACCCTGGATCTCTAGTGTATGACTTTATTCTAGTCTTCTGCTTGATCACATTCTCTCCCCCCACTTTTTTTTAAATCCTCTTCTTTCTTTTTTCAACCAACTTCTTATCTTATCAATTCCTTTTATAAAATCTTTTATAATTTTCATCTTTACAGTCATATTCCATCTCTTCATCATATTTACCCTTATTTTTGTACATATATAAGTTTTTCTTTCTTTAAAATTTTGGGAGGCACTTTCTTCTAACAGACCAAAATACACCCAAAACCTAGTGTGTGGCACTGATCTATGCACCAGCCGGATCATATTTGATCATATTCTGTTTTTTGTTTTATCTTTATCTTTTTCTTTTTTCTTTCTTTCCCTTTCTTTTCCCCTGGTTTCAGGTCTCTTCTGATTTGTTTAGTGGATATTCTTCTAAGTTTGTTGTTACCCTGTTAGCATTTTGTTCTCTCAGTCATCTATTCTTTTCTGGACAAAATGACAAGACGGAAAAAAACACCTCAAGAAAAGAACAAGAGGTAGTACTGACTGCCAGGGACCTAATCAAGACAGACATTAGTAAGATGTCAGAACTAGAGTTCCGAATGATGATTTTAAAGATACTAGCTGGGCTTGAAAAAAGCATGGAAGGTATTAGAGAAACCCTTTCTGGAGAAATAAAAGAACTAAAATCTAAACAAGTAAACAAAAAAGGCTATTAGTGAGGTGCAATAAAAAATGGAGGCTCTAACTGCTAGGATAAATGAGGCAGAAGAGAGAATTAGTGATATGGAAAACCAAATGATGGAAAACAAAGAAGCTGACAAAAGAGAGATAAACAACTACTGGATCATGAGGGCAGAACCTGAGAGATAAGTGATACCATAAGACGAAACATTAGAATAATTGGGATCCCAGAAGAAGAGGAAAGAGAGAGAGGGGCAGAAGGTATATTGGAGCAAATTATAGCAGAGAACTTCCCTAATGTGGGGAAGGAAACAGGCATCAAAATCCAGGAGGCACAGAGAATCCCCTCAAAATCAATAAAAATAGGTCAACACCACGACATCTAATAGTAAAACTTACGAGTCTCAGAAACAAAGAGAAAATCCTGAAAGCAGCTCAGGACAAGAGATCTGTAACCTACAATGGTAGAAACATTAGACTGGCAACAGACCTATCCACAGAGACCTGGCAGGCCAGAAAGGACAGGCATGATATTGTCAGGGCACTAAACGAGAAAAATATGCAGCCAAGAATACTATATCCAGCTAGGCTCTCAGTGAAAATAGAAGGAGAGAGAAAATCTTCCAGGACAAACAAAAACTAAAGGAATTTGCAAACATGAAACCAGCCCTACAAGAAATATTAAAAGGGGTCCTCTAGGCAAAGAGAGAGACTAAAAGTAACATAGACCAGAAAGGAACACAGACAATATACAGGAACAGTTAACTGTACAGGCAATACAATGGCACTAAATTCATATCTTTCAATAGTTACCTGAATGCAAATGGGCTCAATGCCCCAATCAAAAGATACAGGCTATCAGATTGGATAAAAAAACAAGACCCATCAATATGCTGTCTGCAAGAAACTCATTTTGGACCCAAAGACACCCCCACATTGAAAGTGAGGGGGTGGAAAACCATTTACCACGCTAACGGACACCAAAAGAAAGCTGGGGTGGCAATCCTTCTATCAGACAAATTAGATTTTAAAACAAAGACTGTAATAAGAGATGAGGAAGGACACTATATCCTACTTAAAGGGTCTATCCAACAAGAAGATCTAACAATTGTAAATATCTATGCCCCTAACACGGGAGCAGCCAATTATATAAGCCAATTAATAACAAAAGCAAAGAAACACAGCCAATTATATAAGCCAATTAATAACAAAGGCAAAGAAACAATTAATAACAAAAGCAAAGAAACACATCGATAATAATATAATAATAGTGGGGGACTATAACACCCCCCTGACTGAAATGGACAGATCATCTAAGCAAAAGATCAACAAGAAAGTAAAGACTTTAAATGACACACTGGACCAAATGGACTTCACAGACATATTCAGAACATTCCACCCCGAAGGAACAGAATACACATTCTTCTCTAGTGCCCATGGAACATTATCCAGACTAGATCACATCCTTGGTCACAAAGCAGGTCTCAACCGGTACCAAAAGATTGGGATTATTCCCTGAATATTTTCAGACCACAATGCTTTGAAACTAGAACTCAGTCACAAGAGGAAAGTCGGAAAGAACTCAAATACATGGAGGCTAAAGAGCATCCTACTAAAGAATGAATGGGTCAACCAGGAAATTAAAGAAGAATTAAAAAAATTCATGGAAACCAATGAAAATGAAAACACAACTGTTCAAAATCTTTGCGATGAGGCGAAGGGCAGTCCTAAGAGGAAAGTATATAGCAATACAAGTCTTTCCCAAGAAAGAAAAAAGGTCTCAAATACACAACCTAACGCTACACCTAAAGGAGCTGGAGAAAGAACAGCAAATAAAGCCTAAACCCAGCAGGAGAAGAGAAATAATAAAGATCAGAGCAGAAATCAATGAAATAGAAACCAAAAGAACAGTAGAACAGATCAATGGAACTAGGAGCTGGTTCTTTGAAAGAATTAAAAAGATTGATCAACCCCTGGCCAGACTTATCAAAAAGAAAAGAGAAATGACCCAAATCAACAAAATCATGAAGAGACCCTGAATAGCCAGAGGAATGTTCAAAAAGAAAAGCAAAGCTGGTGGCATCACAATTCCGGACTTCCAGCTCTATTACAAAGCTGTCATCATCAGGACAGTATGGTACTGGCACAAAAACAGACACATAGATCAGTGGAACAGAATAGAGAGCCCAGAAATGGACCCTCAACTCTTTGGTCAACTTATCTTCGACAAAGCAGGAAAGAATGTCCAATGGAAAAAAGACAGTCTCTTCAACAAATGGTGTTGGGAAAATTGTACAGCCACATGCAGAAGAATGAAATTGGACCATTTCCTTACACCACCACACACAAAAATAGACTCCAAATGTTTGAAAGACCTAAACGTGAGACAGGAGTCCATCAACATCTTAAAGGAGAACACAGGCAGCAACCTCTTCGACCTCAGCCACAGCAACTTCTTCCTAGAAACATCGCCAAAGGCAAGGGAAGCAAGGGCAAAAATGAACAATTGGGACTTCATCAAGATAAAAAGCTTTTGCACAGCAAAAGAAACAGTCAACAAAACCAAAGACAACTGACAGAATGGGAAAAGATATTTGCAAATGACATATCAGATAAAGGGCTAGTATCCAAAATCTATAAAGAACTTCTTAAACTCAACACCCAAAGAACAAATGATCCAATCAAGAAATGGGCAGAACACATGAACAGACATTTTCCAAAGAAGACATCCAAATGGCCAACAGACAGTTGAAAAAGTGCTCAACATCGCTCGGCATCAGGGAAATCCAGATCAAAACCTCAATGAGATACCACCTCACACCAGTCAGAATGGCTAAAATTAACAAGTCAGGAAACGACAGATGTTGGTGGGGATGTGGAGAAAGGGGAACCCTCCTACACTGTTGGTGGGAATGCAAGCTGGTGCAACCCCTCTGGAAAACAGTATGGAGGTTCCTCAAAAAGTTGAAAATAGAGCTACCATATGATCCAGCAATTGCACTACTGGGTATTTACCCCAAAGATACAAATGTAGGGATCTGAAGGGGTACGTGCACCCTGATGTTTATAGCAGCAATGTCCACAATAGCCAAACTGTGGAAACAGCCAAGATGTCCATCGACAGATGAATGGATAAAGGAAAAAGTGGTATATATATATACACAATGGAATATTATGCAGCCATCAAAAGGAATGAAAGCTTGCCATTTGCAACGACGTGGATGGAACTGGAGGGTGTTATGCTGCGTGAAATAAGTCAATCATAGAAAGACATGTATCATATGACCTCACTGATACGAGGAATTCTTAATCTCAGAAAACAAACTGAGGGTTGCTGGAGTGGTGGGGGGTGGGAGGGATGGGGTGGCTGGGTGATAGACATTGGGGAGGGTATGTGCTATGGTGAGCGCTGTGAATTGTGCAAGACTGTTGAATCACAGATCTGTACCTCTGAAACAAATAATATATATATTTTAAAAAAAGAATATAGCAGGAGGGGAAGAATGAAGGGGGGGAAATCGGAGGTTGAGACGAACCTTGAGAGATGATGGACTGAAAAACAAACTGGGGGTCCTAGAGGGGAGGAGGGTGGGAGGACAAGTTAGTCTGGTGATGGGTATTAAAAAGGGCACGTTCTGCATGGAGCACTGGGCGTTATACACAAATAATGAATCATGAAACACTATATCAAATACTAATGATGTAATGTATGGTATTAACATAACAATAAAAATTAAAAAATGCTAATATAACTTAAAAAATAAAAAAAAATAAAAACTCACCTCAGATCACATGTCTAACTGAAATATTTACCTGAAATGGTTTTTCTTTCATAAATGTTAAATTACAGTAGACTAACATTGACACTTTGCTTATGTGGCAGGAAACATGTTTGATATTTTTACTTTTTGCCTGTTTTCTCTAAGTATTTCCCCTTCTCCTATTCAAGCAAACCTTCAGCAATGTTCAGAGAAAAGCTACAGAATCTCCTGACTCTTGGGTGTATAAAAACCTGAGTCCATAAAGGAGGCCCTTCTGGGGAAACTTGTCAACACTCAGCAGGAACCCCCCACCACACCCCAAGGTATCCAGGAGCAGAGGAAACTATTTAACAAGCAGAGCCCCTGGGAGGTGGCAATACCCCAAGAAAAAATGTGGAAATGGTATATCTGAGAAGATAGGCAGGCATAGATAGCTCTGCTGAGATTTGCATGCTCCAGAGAGGCAAAGAAATAGCAGAAAAATGCCTATGCCTCTGCTCATCTCAGGAAGTAAGGCAGAGGAAGGCTGGACATAAAGGGGCTGTGAGGACAGGAATGGGGATCTGTCCTGACCTGTGAAGGCCATACCCAAGACCACACCTGTAGATGTCTCAGTGGACACTGCGGAGACAGAGAACTGGACAAGATGCCCCCAGCTCTGCCACACCACCGAGGGCGTTGGCTTCTTTGATGCCAACTTAAGACAGACCTTGAGAAATGGGCACTCTAAATTGACCAAGTTTCCATCACCCTAGCAGAAAGAGGAATTAAGTAGAACAATAGAAAAATAAAGCTATATTTTATGCTTACTTGAGTTTCTGGACTGCAATTCATACATGGATACCTGTCATTGAATTACTTTCCTTTATATTTATGGCAAACAATGTATTTCCAAACACAGTTATACTCAGTTAAAATCTGTAATGATAATCTAATAAACTGCTGTTTGTTCTGTTCACAATAACTCTTGAGCACCTCTATTTTGCCAAGCATTGTGCTATGGACTTTAAATTCATTATTATATTCAATATTTGTAATAACTTTACAGGGTAGAAATTCTTAGAATTTTATAGATGGGAAAAGTTATTGAGAGAATAAAAAACTTGCTCACTTAGGCATAAAGAATTTCATCCTATTTATGGTCATGGCTTCTTTCAAGGGACGATTTAGAGGCAATATTTATGCTAGAATAAAAGTTCTCTAGGGATTCCAAAGCAACTACACAGTATAGGAAGCCAAGATCATCATTAAGTAGCTTTTATAAATTGTTCATTAGAATGGAAAGGCACTCATTGAGGGCCAATTTGAGCTAGAGACCATGCCAGAAACTAGGGTTAACGATGGCACCTTCTCCTTCAAACAAACCTGGCTAACATGATGTTATTAAAAGGCTTGCCAGGAACGATCTAGATTTAATTTCTCAAGCAGCCTAGCCATTAACTCAGGAAACCACACAGCTTTCAGAACTTAAAAGGATCACTAAAAATCAGCTCAGCAAGTCAGTATTTCAGATAGGCAGGGCACCACTCTCCTCCTTCTATTGGTTCCACAACCAAGTCCCTGAGTGATCAAGGCATGTAATGGGCACTAATTGTCTTGTCTCTTAATATAGTACTCTTTCCACACTACCATCTTGTCCCTCAGTTGCTCCAGAAGATAATTATTTCTTTTGTGAAAAACCCTTGAGAGGGTTCATATTACATGAGATGACAAAAAGCAGACAATGGAGATTTATATTATTCTATAGAGGTATCTTGTTCAATCACAACAAAATACCAACACATTCGTCAGGGTTGTCCAGAAATAGAACCAGTAAGAATCTCTCTCTCTCTGTCTCTCCTTCCCTTCCATCTATCTGAGATTGAATTATTTTAAGGAATATGTTCATGCCACTGTGGGAGCTGGCAAATCTGAAATCCACAGAGGATATTGGCAGTCTGGGAATTCAGGTAGGAGTGGATGCAATTTTGAATCCAAAATACACATGGCAGGCCATGAAGGCTGGGAACTCAAGCAGGGTTTCTATGTTGCACTCCTGAGGCCAAATCCCTTCTGATAACCTCAGACTTTGCTCTTAAGACCTTCAACTGATAGGATGAGCCCCCCCTCCATTATGGGAGAATTAATCTGCTCAAAGTCTACTGGTTTAAATGTTGATCCCATCTAAAAATTACCTTCACAGCAACATCTAGACTGGTGTTTGATCAGGCCAACTACAATGGCTGACCTATGAAGCTGGAAAGATTCCTCTAGTTCAAGGTTCCACCTAAAAAAGACTGCATGGAGTTTTAGTAAGTATTCCATCCAAAAATCCATGGTTAACATTTTTTTTTTGGTTTAAATGATGTCAAACACATTTATTTATTATAGAAAGCCTTTATGATATTCAATATACTGGGAATCCCCTAAGTAGGGACAATAGTTTGGGGTGATCTCTGGATCACATAATCCTAATCTTTTCTTGTATGAAAGTTATCTCTCTGAACCAGTGTTTCCTGATACAGACACAATGATCAAAACCAATCTCTCCTTTTTTGCAGCTGAGGAAACTGAGGCACAGAGAGATGATGGTCCTTGGGTCACAGAGAGTTCATGACAATTATAGACCCAAGTTTATTGACTTTAGTGTTCTTGCCAAATTCAAGCTGGTTGTAAGTGGTGCAGATTGGAGTTTTCCTAGGTAGGTGTTTGAGCTGGGGCAGGCAACTCTGATTGATTCTGTAACTGTTCAACATTTCCACAGAGCAGAAGTTAGGCCTGATTAGATGGTTACATGGCAGAAAAGACAGCCCAGCTGGCTTTGTTTGGATGAAGATTCTGTGTGTAGTTTACCAGCTGGTAGAATCCTCTTCTTTTTTTACTGGGGTCTGTTTCTTTAGTGACAGCCCAGTGGCCAGTAGGGGGTGGTGGGAAGAGGGAAGAGGGTGAGTGGATCAATCTTGGGGACAATCTTGCCTAAAGGAAATTGCCTCCATTTGCTACTGTACTTTGAGCATGAAGATGATAGGCATTCCCATCTAGTTGAATACATGATAAGAAAGGTTATGAATTGATGATGGCATGTCACTAAGAGAAAGCTATCAGAATTAAAATTAGTAGAATATCTTCAGAAGTTCTTTACCAGGAAAGTAAAAAATGATTCTTTTATTGATTCTTTTTCCTTGGCCATTGGGCAGAGGATATAAAAGCTATGATTTCAGATTTGTATATATATATATATACACACACACACACACACACTATATTTACACGTATATGTATACATATATATGTATGTATTATATATACATTATATATGTATATGTGTGTATCTATATGTGTATATATATATACACATATATATACACATTATATTATATATGTATATGTGTGTGTGTATATATATGTGTGTGTGTGTATATATATATATATATATATATATATATATATAAAACCCCCAATGTGTGAATTTCTTGGATTCATTTTTTTTATGTTCAGTTAGCCACTGTGTATTACATAATTAGTTTTTGATGTAGTGTTCAATGATTCATTAGTTAAGTATAACACCCAGGGCTCATCACAACACATGCCCTCCTTAATCCCCATCACCCTGTTACCCCCTCCCCCCACCCTCCTCCCCTCTGAAACCCTCAGATTGTTTCCCGGGGTCCATAGTCTCTTATGGTTCATCTCCCTCTCTGATTTCTCCCTTTGGATTTCCCTCCTTTCCCCTATGGTCCTCCGTGTTATTGCTTATGTTCCACATATAATAAGTAAAACCATATGATAATTGTCTTTCTCTGCTTGACTTACTTCACTTAACATAATCCCTTCTAGTTCCATCCATGTCGATGCAAATGGTGGGTATTCATTGTTTCTGATGGCGGAATAATATTCCACTGTATATATGGACCACATCTTCTTTATCCATTCATCTATTGAAGGGCATCTTTGCTCCTTCCACAGTACGGGTATTGTGGACATTGCTGCTTTGAACATTGGGGTGCATGTGCCCCTTCTTTTCATTACATCTGTATCTTTGGGGTAAATACCTAGTAGTGCAATTGCTGGAATTGCATTGCTGCAATTCTTTCCTGCTTTGTTGAAGATTAGTTGACCATAGAGTTGAGGGTCCATTTCTGGAGTCTCTATTCTGTTCCATTGGTCTATGTGTCTGCTTTTGTGCCAATACCATGCTGTCTTGGTGATCACAGCTTTGTAATATAGTTGAATTCAGGCAACATGATGCCCTAGCTTTGTTTTTCTTTTTCATCATTCCCTTGGCAATCTGGGGTCTTTTCTGGTTCCCTACAAATTTTAGGATTTTTTGTTCCAGCTCTTTGAAAAATGCCAATGGTATTTTAATAAGGCTGGCATTGAAAGTGTAAATTTCTCTGGGCAGGATAAACATTTTAACAATGTTTATTCTTCCAATCCATGAGCATGGAATGTTTTTCCATCTTCTTGTCTTCCTCAATTTCTTTCATAAGTGTTCTGTAGTTTCTAGATTCTTTTTCCTTGGCTATTGACTTGGGCAGAGGATATAAAAGCTGTGGTTTTAGATTTGTTTTATCTATATATGAACATACATACACTATATTTATATAAAATATATATGTATTTTATATATATACATATATACATATATACACTATATTTACGTGTGTGTATACGTATGTATGTATTATATATACATTATATTATATAATGTACATATATATGTTATATATATATATATATACACATATGTATATATAGCCCCCCAATGTGTGAATTTCTTAGATTCATTTTTGTCTTTACATTAATGCTTCCTGGGAACTCTTTGGTGATACCATGTCAGATAACATCATATAACCCTGTACATATTTTCTTCTTTGATAGAAGTATCAAATATAGGTGCCATTATCTAATTTATTATGCCATGTGCCCATGTATACTAAGACCATAAAATTGTTCCATAGGGTCAAACTAGTGTTGCAAAGAGTCTGAAATGGCTTGTAGTAGTACTTCAGAAAATAATCTTGAAAATAAGGAGATAATCATCTATGCATCCCCCTTTCCTCTTTATAATTGGTATGGGCCCGTGATTTGTCCCCAGATCTTCATAATTCTCCTTAAGTTTTCCTCTTAGGGTTAAGAGAATTTACATATTTAATAACCATGCCATATTCTTATTGGTGTTCTCACCCCTATACCCTATCTGAGGCAATCATGGTTTCTGAAAAATGCAGTGGAATGGATGCTATAGGCTTATGTGCTTCCTTAAGCCTGGTGTCTTAGGTTGGGTATCCTTAAAGCAGAATCTGTGGCAGGGATTCTTGCACCAGTGATTTACTGTGGGAGCGATCTCTGGTGAACTCTGTAGGGGAGTAAGGGAAGATAGTACAGAGGATAAAGCTAAATAAGATGTGGTTTCAGCTGAAGTCCGGCCTGTCTGATCCCATGGGGAACTCTGGAGCAAGGATGGCACTAGAATTTACAAAAATTGAGGCTGTGACTTTTTGGTTTTTTTTGTTTGCTTTTTGTTTTGTTTTGTTTGTTTTTGTATCCCTACATCACTTAGTTAATGGCTGCAGGTCATCCTTGGGGAAAGTGTAACCACTCAGCCATTTCTGGGTGAGGGGCATCATAGCAGTTCCCTCCAGAAGGAGCAGCAGCTAGGGAAATGTGCATTGGTCCAGTAAAGGGGATCTGGGTAGGTCACCAAGAATGTCTCTTATACCTAGACAGACTTATTGTCCTGAATCCCTGCTTCCCTTCTTATTCTGCTGACCTTAGCTGAACTACCTGGAAAGAACCATAAAGGCATCATATACTGTACTCTCTTGAATTTAGAAAAAAGAGCCAGCTCTTGGCATTCAGCTCTCCCCTGTACCCTGACCCATCGACTAGAGGTCCTAACTTTTTTTTAAAGATTTATTTATTTTGAGAGAGTGAGAATGAGAGAGAGAGAGAGAGTACATGAGGGGGGTGGGGTCAGAGGGAGAAGCAGGCTCCTCGCCGAGCAGGGAGCCCGATGCGGGACTCGATCCCAGACTCCGGGATCATGACCTGAGCCGAAGGCAGTGTCTTAACCAACTGAGCCACCCAGGTGCCCTAGAGGTCCTAACTTTGAATCCCAAAGTCTACCCTCACATCCTCAAGCCTTGAAACCCATTCATCTTTTCTAAGTTTATCAGCTCTTTACTTCATTGATGAGAGTTTCTACTTACCAGTCTTGGTCCTGGTAGGGCAGTACATTAGTTATTGATTGCTAGGTAATAAATTAACCAAAAACTTAGTAGCTTAAAACAATAATAAATGTTCATTTTCTTATAGTTTTAGTGGCCAGCTGGGTTTTTTGGCTCAGGCTTTTTTTCTTGTGAGGAATTTTATTCAGATGTTGGCTGGGGCTACAACCATTTGAATGCTTCATTGGTAATGAAGTATTGCTTCAAAGGTGGCCTGATCAGATGCCTGTCAAATTGGTGCTGGTTGCTAGTGGAAGGCTTCCATTACTCCCCATGTGGCCTGGACACAGGGTTGCTTGAGTGTCCTCATGGCATGGCAGCTAACTTCCCCAGAAAGAGTAATCCAACAGAACAAGGAAAAGCTCCAATGGCTTTTATGGCCTATCTTCAGAAGTCACACATTGTTGTTTTAACAATTGGTCACACAGTCCAGCTTTGATTCAGTGGGGAGGAGAGTGCACAGGGTGTGAATAGAAAAAAGGCAAGGATCAAGGGCCATCACAGAGGCTGGCTACAAGAGGGTAGTATATTCTTATATTCCTTCTCAATATTTTCCTGCCTTCCCCCTCTGCCTGTTTGGTGAGAATATGGTGGCTCTTTACCTCTCTACCCACAATTCTTCATTGTGTATCCTTGATATTTCTCAAGACTGCTACTTGCATTAAGTGATGTAGGATATGAAACCAAAAGTTTATTTAAAACGATGTCTAGTAATTTCTAAGCTTTCAGAGCTGTCTACTAACATTGGAGGAGTTGGTGCCAACCCCATATTCTCCTCATCTCTAAGCTTCATGATTATATAATCTTCAATTATGCCTACTTCTGGCCTTCATCATTTCCTGGAAAGTCCTCATTTATAAAGCATATCTGTCCTTCTGTAGCTATTCCTCTGTTCTCTCCCTGGGTCTTCAACCATCCACTCTAGTTCTTTGTCTACTTAACCACAAAGATTCCACAGTGAAATCTCCTTCCTGCAAGGTGGCAATGCTGAGGTATGGCTGTGGTTGAGCCTGAATTGGAATAGCAAAAGTAGGCAGGTTAGCAGGGGAAAGCTAGAGCTGGACAGCAGAGAGGCCCAATCTCTGAAGAAAGCAAAGCTTTTGACCCAAAGCTAGCTTCTGTGATGTCAGATATCAAGGGAGAGTGATTTATTCTCTCATAGTAGGTGGATCTAATAGAGTTGTAAAATTCTGACCATACAGACAGAAGCACCACACAAAGTTTATATAAGGCTCTTTTCTTATCCATATGGGGTCTGAGGCATTAACGAGAATTTGGCGAAGCCTGACCACTCTACTATCTGTGGGCCTCATTCTCTTCCCACTTCTGTGATACTTTTCAATTATTCTGAGACAGAAAAACTGTTTTACTAAAACAGGCAATACTCCCAAAACTGGCAGCTGGCTCACCAAGTGTGTCATTGGTCACTAGAGGCAATGAAAGGAAGAGTATATATTCTTTCTTGGTTCAAAGCAAACCTCAACTAGAGATAGTAAATATTTTAGGGTTTGCAGGCCACATATGGTCTTTGTCACATATTCTTCTTTCTCTGTGTTTGTTTACAACTCTTTAAAAACTTAAAGACAAATCTCAGCTCTGAGGGATGTATAAACACAGGCCTCTGGAGGGATTTGGCCCAGGGACCGCAATTTGCTAACCCCTGCTATGTCAAACAACTTACAAATGCGGCAATGGCTCCTATGAAATTGGGAAAAAACCCACTTAAATACAAGTCAGAGCCATTTGAAAAGCAAAGGTGCTGATTACTTTAAACAGCTATCATAATCTCAAAATAAACAGGAAATGTCTTGCTAAAAACAGGGTTATTCAGTGAAAAGGACGAGGAAGTGAATTATTCAAGTAACAGATTTTATTGCCCCAAACAGGAAGTCACAGAGTTGGTCACATTATTAAGATGTGTCCACTTTATTAAGATCATATTGATGTGAGCATGGACAATGATTGTACATAAAATGCTAGGACAAGAAGCAGTACCAGAAATTGAAAAGGTTCCAAACTCTCAAGCAGTGTGACAAGTTGAAGTATTGACGACACATTACATGAACTCGAAGAGGTTTTGTGAAATAAATTGAAAGGCCACAGAGCTTCTTTATTTAGACTGATGAAGCAGCAGATTTCACCAATAAATGCCATGCATTGGTAAGATATGCAAGTAATTGTAAAATTCAAGAACAGAAAGTATTGCCCATCACAAGTGAAGGCCAAGATATAATTAACGTTTAGTCTTCATATCTACAAACAAAAGGTCTCTCTTGGGAAGACTGTGTTGATTTTTGTACTAATGATCCCTTGTTAATGGTTGATTCTATGAGAACTTTTACCTCTTGCTAAAAAAAATGTCCTCACATTGTCATAACACACTACCTTCTTCACAGAGAACTGCTATTGTCAAACACTCTTGGAGACAAAATAAAAGAAAGTTTAGGATGATGCTATGAAATGGCTAACTTTGATATACAAAACTATTCACCTGAGGCTATAAAATGTGGGAAAACCTGGATGGCCTCATAAATATCATGCTATACACATGAATTTGGTGATTTACTAGAGGAAGTGTTTTCAACAGGGTTTTTGAGCTTAAAGATGAAATTTAGAAGAGCTTTCAAGATAATATTGGCCAGATTTTGCTAAGTGCTTTGAAGATGAACCATGGCTATACAAATATAGCCTTCTCAGCAGATACTTTTCATTGTGTGAACTAGTTGAACAAGTTTCTGCAAGACTCTGATGAAAATACTTGACCTCAAGTGACAAGATTCTTGAATTTAAAAGATAACTGAGAGGGATTTCTGATTAGGTGATGATGAAATAAGAATCTTCTGGAAAAATTTCCTACAATAAACAACTATAAAACCTGGGCACAAAGCAAAAAACCAATGAAGACACTGGAGAGAGAACAGAGGCAGACAGACACTGGTGAGGAATAAATACTTGGAGGAGGGGAGCTGTATGAAGTAACTTTCCAGTATCTGTTGCTTTTAGCCTGGGTACATGGCCAGTGCGTGGTGGTAAAGGTGTCACCAGGAAATTCTCTTTAGTGGGGAAATCATAGATGATGAAGAGAGTTCAAATATCCCAGAAGAAGAGACAGAACGAACATTCACAGATTCTACCTACCAGTTTCTCTGACTTATTCCTCAACCACATATACATAAAATGGACTCAAGTCATCTGAGTTAAGACAGATGATCTGAATTGAGACTGGAGTTGCCAGGCAAGAAACAGAGTTACATAAGCAAAAGGAAATCACTGGTTAGAGAAAACAACAAAATAAAGAATTTGTACAACTTACCATTCACAAACTCCAGGATAAATCCAAAATTTCCCAACAAGAAAAGAACCATGAAAATTAAACACATCCTCAAGAGAAAAGAAAACCAGTTGAGTCAGTACTTTAGAGCAGCTAGATATTAGAGATAGCAGACAAGGACTTTTAAACAGCTATTATAATGGTTCCCAATGAAGTAAAACAAAATATGAGTCAATATATGAGAAAAATAGAAAATTTCAAAAGAGAAATAAAAATAAAACAAAATGAAAATTTTGGGACTGAAAAATACAGTATCTGAAATAAAAAATTCACTGGATGGGCTTAGCTGGAGATGACAGAGTAAGTGATCTCAAAGATCAATAGTAATCCTCATTTTTTACTATTTTTTTCTTTTTGCTGTTCAGCTTGGTTGCTTTTCATTATCCTGTCTTTCAGGTTGCTGATCCATTCTTCTGCCTCCTCTAATCTGTTAGTGTATTTTTTTTATCATGGTTATTGGGTTCTTCATCTCTGATTGTTTCTTTTTTATATGTTCTATCTCTTTGTTAAGTTCACACTGAGATCCTCCACTCTTTCTCAAGTCCAGGGAGTAACCTTATGACCATTACTTTGAATTCTGTATCAGGCATATTGATTATCTCCATTTCATTTAGCTCTTTTGCCTGTCAGAATGGCTAAAATAAAAAACACAAGAAATAACAAGTGTTGGCATGGATGTGGAGAAAAAGGAACTCTCATACAATGTTGGTGGAAATGCAAACTGGCACACCACTGTGGAAAATAGTATGGACTTTCCTCATAATATTAAAAATAAGAATTACCATATGATCCAGTAATTTCAATACTTGGTACTTACCCAGTGAAAAGAAAAACATTAATTCAAAAAGATATATGCACCTCCATGTTTATTGTAGCACTATTTACAATAGCTAAAAGATGGAAGCAATAGAAGTGTCCATTGATAAATGAATAGAGAAAGAAGATGTGATATATATATACACAATGGAATACTATTCACCCATAAGAAAGGATGAAGTCTTGCCATGTGCAACAACATGGACATACTGAGAGGGTATAATGCTAAGTGAAATATGTCAGTCAGAGAAAGAAAAATACCGTATGATTTGACTCATATGTGGAATTTAAGAAACAAAACAAATGAACAGAGAAAAAAAAGAAACAAAAAACAGACTCTTAAATACATAGAACAGACTGGTGGTTGCCAGAGGGGAGGTGGGGGGGTAGATGAAACAGATAAAGGGGATTAAGAGTACATTTATTTGATGAGCCCTAAGAAATGTATAGAATTTTTGAATTATTATATTGTACACCTGAAAGAAATATAACACTTAATTATACTTCAATAAAAAAACAAGTTGTTATGATCCAATGTGAACAAAAAGAAAAAATATTGGGAAAAAAAGAACAGAAACTTTTACATAAATAATTACTTTATTATTTTTTACAGTGAAAACATTTATATTTAGATTTAGCCAGTTGGACTCGATTTAGATGATCCCAATTTTGTTGGCAACATCCAAAGCATCATATGCCTTCCAATGATGTAGCCAAGTAAACATATGCCTTCTTCTCTCTATCAGTCTTGATCAGGGTGTGACCTTGGCCACATCAATGCCATAGAGCTTCTTCACAGCCTGTTTGATTTGGTATTTGTTGGCCTTGACATCCACAATGAACAAAAGTGTATGTCTTCTATTTTCTTCATGGCTGACTTGGTAGTTAAGGGGAGACAGTCAATGGCATAGTGGTCAAGCTTGTTTCTCCTGGGGGGTGCTCTTTCCAGTATATTTGGGCTGCCTTCAGAGATGTAGTGTCTTGGGCCATTGGAAGGTAGGTGACTTGTGGATCTTCTTTTTTGTGTGACTGTGGATGCCTAAGGGCATCACTTTCTTGGGCTTCAAAACCTTTGCTTTGGCTTCAGATTTTGGAGGGGCAGGAGCTTCCTTTTTTGTCTTTGGTGCCATCTTTGTGAAAGGTCAGTAATTGCTTTAAATGTTAATGGAATAAATGCTCCATAAAAACATGGGGTGACTGAATGGATAAAAACAAAGACCCCACAATATGCTGTCTATAAGAGACTCACTTCAGGCCTAAAGACACATACAGACTGAAAGTGAAGGGATAGAGTTAGATATTCCATGCAAATGGAAGCCAAAAACAAGACAAAATTGGGGCAGATGGCAATACTTATACAGACAAAACAGACTTTAAAACAAAGACTGTAACAAGAGACAAAAAAGGGCATTGCATAATGATAAGGAGATCATTCCATCAAGAGGATATAAAAATTGTTAAATATCTATGTACCCAATATAGGAGTGTCTAAAAAAAGGAAATATGAACGTACATGAAGGGAGAAATGGACAGTAATACAGTAATAGTAGAGGACACCTAACTTACATCAATAGATAGATCATCCAGACAGAAAAACAGTAAAGAAACAGTGGCTGTGAACAACACAATAGACCAGATGGAAATTAAAGATATATATACAGAACATTCCATCCAGAAACAGTAGAATACACATTCTTTTCAAAAGCACATAAAACATTCTCCAGGGTAGGTCACATATTAGGCCACAAAATAAGTCCCAATAAATTTAAGAAGACAAATCTCATCAAGCATCTTTTTTAAACACAACTATATGAAACTAAAAATCAATTACAAGAAAAAAATTGGAAAAAAACCCATAAACATGTGCAGGCTAAACAACATGCTACTAAACAACTAATGGGTCAATGAAGAAATAAGATAAAATCAAAACATATCTTAAGACAAATGAGAATGGAAACACAATGGTTCAAAATCTTTGGGATGTAGCAAAAGCTGTTTTTTTAAAAAGATTTTATTTATTTGAGAGAGAGAGCATAAGTGGGGGAGCAACAGGCAGAGAGAGAGGCGGAGGGAGAAGCAGGCTCCCTACTGAGTGAGGAACCTGATGTGGGGCTCGATCCCAGGACCCTGGGATCATGACCTGAGCTGAAGGCAGACGCTTAACCAGCTGAGCCACCCAGGTGTCTCCAAGCTGTTCTCATAGGGAAGTTTATAGTGATATAGGCCCACCTCAAGAAACAAAAAAATCTAAATAATCTAATCTTATACCTAAAGGAACTTAAAAAAGAAAAAGAACAAAGTGCAAAGTTGGTAGAAGTAAGGAAGTAATAAAGAACAGAATTGAATAAATAAGAGACTAAAACAAATAGAAGAGATCAATAAAACTAAGACCTTTTATTTGAAAAGATAAACAACATTTATAAACTATAACCAACCAGACTCATCAAAAGAGAGAGACAGAGAGAGAGGGAAGAAGGGAGGGAAAGGAGGGAAAGGACTCAAGTAAATAAAATCAAAAATTAAAGAAAATAAGTGACAATGACACCACAGAAATTCAAAAGCTTGTAAAAGATGACAAAAAAATTATATGCCAACAAACTGGACAACCTAGAAGAAATTGATAAAATCCCAGAAACATACAATCTTCCAAGACTGAGTCATGAATAGAAAATCTAAACAGATAAATTATTAGTAAAAAAAATTGAACCAGTAATCAAAAAAAAAAATTTAACAAACAAAAGTCGAGGACTAAATGGATTCACAGATGAATTCTAATATTTAAATAAGTTAATACCTATCTTCTCAAACTATTCTAAGAAATAGAAGGGGAAGGACCATTTCCAAAGTCATTTTACAAGACCAGCATTGCCTTGATAACCAAAATCAGCAAATACATTATTAAAAAAAGATAATTACAAACCAATATCGCTGATTTAAAAAGATGCAAAAATCCTTAAAAATGCTGGCAAACCAAATTCAACAATACATTAAAAGGATCATTCACTGCAATCCAGTGGGATTTATTCCAGAGATGCAAGGATAGTTTAATAGCTGCAAATTAATCATTTTATGCCACATTAATATAATGAAGGATAAAAACCATATGATCATCTCAATAGATGCAGAAAAAGCATTTTAAAAAATTCAACATCCATTCATGATAAAAACACTCACCAAAGTGGGTTTAAAGGGAACATACCTCAACATGATAAAAGCCATATATGACAAACTGATAGTTAATATCATACTCAATGGTGAAAAGCTGAAAGCTTTTCCTCTAAGATCAGGGGCAAGACAAGGATGTCCAGTCTTGCCACTTATATTCAAAATTGTATTAGAAGTCCTTGCCATAGCCACAAAAACAGACACATAGATCAATGGAACAGAAGAGAGAGCCCAAAAGTGGACCCTCAACTCCATGGTCTTCAACAAAGCATGAAAGAATGTCCAATGGAAAAAAGACAGTCTCCTCAACAAATGGTTTTGGGAAAATTGGACAGCCACATGCAGAAGAATGAAACTGGGCCATTTCCTTACACCACACACAAAAATAGACTTAAAATGGTTGAAAGACCTCAATGTGAGACAAGAGTCCATCAAAATCCTTGAGGAGAACACAGGCAGCAACTTCTTTGACCTCAGCTGTGCAACTTCTTCCTAGACACATCGCCAAAGGCAAGGGAAGCAAGGGCAAAAATGAACTATTGGGACTTCATCAAGATAAAACTTTTGCACAACAAAGGAAACAGTCAACAAAACCAAAAGACAACCGACAGAATGGGAGAAGATACTGCAAATGACATATCAGAAAAAGGGCTAGTATCCAAAGTCTATAAAGAACTTATCAAACTCAACACCAAAAGAAGAAATAATCCAATCAAGAAATGGGCAGAAGACACGAACAGACATTTCTGCAAAGAAGACATGCAAATGGACACCAGACACATGAAAAAATGGTCAACATCACTCGGCATCAGGGAAATCCAAATCAAAATCTCAATGAGATACCACCTCACACCAGTCAGAATGGCCAAAAATTAACAAGTCAGGAAATGACAGATGTTGGCAAGGATGCAGAGAAAGGGGAACCCTCCCCGCTGTTAGTGGGAATGCAAGCTGGTGCAGCCACTCTGGAAAAGAGTATGGAGGTTCCTCAAAAAGTTGAAAATAGAGCTGCCCTACAACCCAGCAATTGCACTACTGGGTATTTACCCCAAAGATACAAATGTAGTGATCCGAAGGGGCATGTGCACCCCAATGTTTATAACAACAATGTCCACAACAGCCAAACTGTGGAAAGAGCCTAGATGTCCATCAACAGATGAATGGATAAAGAAGATGTGGTGTATATATATATATATATATACAATGGAATATTATGCAGCCTTCAAGAAAAGTGAAATCTTGCCACTTGCAACAATGTGGATGGAACTAGAGGGTATTATGCTAAACGAAATAAGTCAATCAGAGAAAGACAATTATATGATATCACTGATATGAGGAATTTGAGAAACAAGACAGAGAATCATAGGGGGAGGGAAAAATGAAACAAGATGAAACCAGAGAGGGAGACAAACCATAAGAGACTCTTAATCTCAGGAAACAAACTGAGGGTTGCTCGAGTGGAGGGGATTGGGAGGGTTGGGGTGGCTGGGTGATGGACACTGGAGAGGGTATGTGCTATGGTGAGTGCTGTGAATTGTGTAAGACTGATGAGTCACAGACCTATACCCCTGAAACAAATAATACATTATATGTTAATGAAAAAAATAATAAAAGTGAAAAAAATCCTTGCCATAGCAATCATACAAGAAAAAGAAATAAAAGGCACCAAATTGGTAAGGAAGAGGTAAAACTGTCTCTAATTGCAGATAAGATAGTATTATGTAGAAAACTCTAAAGACTCGACCAAAAAACTATTAGAAATAATAAGTGAATTCAGTAGTTTCCGAATACAAAGTTAAGATACAGAATTGCTTGCATTTCTATACTCTAATAAGGAAGTAGCAGAAAGAGAAATAAAGAAAATAATCCCATTTACAATTGCATCACAAAGTATAAAATATCTAGGAATAAATTTAACCAAGGAGATGAAAGACTTGTACTCTGATAACTAAAAGATAGTGATGAAAGAAACTGAACACAACACAAATAAATGAAAACATATGTCATGCAATGGATTGGAAGAATTAATATTGTTAAAATGTTCATACTAAACAAAGCAATATATAGGTTCAAAGCAACGTTTATAAAAATACCAATAGTATTTACAGAACTAGAACAACAACAACAAAAAAATCCTAAAATTTGTATGGAATCATGAAAGATCTTAAAAAGCTAAAGAAACCTTCAGAAAGAACAAAGCTAGAGGTATCACCATCCCTGTTTTCAAGCTATACTACAAAGTTATAATAATCAAAACAGTACAGTATTGGCAAAAAGGTAGAGTCATAGGTCAATGAAATAAGACAGAGAGCCCAGAAATAAATTGACCTGTGTATGGTCAATTAATCTGTGATGAAGGAGCCAAGAATATACAATGGGGGAAAACAGTCTCTTCAATAAATGGTGCTAGAAAACCAGGCACCTACATGCAAAAGAATGAAACTTGACCACTTTCTTACCCTATGTACAAAAGTAAAATAAAAAAAATGGATTACATACCTAAGTGTAACACTTGAAACAACAAAACTCCTAAAAGAAACATATATATAAATACACATATATTTGGATGTGTCTCCTCAGGCAAAGGCAACAAAAGCAAAAATAAACAATGGGATTACATCAAACTAAAAATCTTTTGCACAGAGAAAGAAATCATCAATAAAATGAAAAGTCAACCTACTGAATGAAAGAAGATATTTGCAAATGATTCTGCATCTGCATCTGATAAGGGGTTAATTTCCAAAATATATAAAGAACTCATCCAACTCAACACTGAAAGAATAACCTAATTTAAAAATGGACAAAGGACCTGATAGACATTTTTTCAAAGAAGATGTACAGATGGCTAAGAGACATATGAAAAATGTTCAACATTACTAATCAGGGAAATGCAAATCAAACTCCAATGAGATATCACACCATTCAGAATAGCTATTATTGAAAAGACAAGAAACAAGTGTTGGCAAGGATGTGGAGAAAAAGGGAGCCTTGTACACTGTTGATGGGAATGTAAATTGGTACAGCCACTGTAGAAAATAGTATGGAGTTTCCTCAAAAAATTAGAAGTAGAAATACCATATGATCTGGTAATTTCCAAAGAAAATGAAAACACTAATTTAAAAAGATTTATGGTGTGCTTGGATGGCTCAGTTGGTTGAACATCACACTCTTGGTTTTGGCTCAGGTTATTGTTTCAGGGCCATGAAGTTGGGACCTCTGTTGGACCCTGCAATCAGCAGGGAGTCTGCTTGAGATTCTCTTCCACTCCCTCTGCCCCTCACCTCGTGCTCTCTCTCTCTTTCTCTAAAATAAATAGATAAAAAGATTTATATACTCCTATATTTATTGCAGCATTATTTACAATAGCCAAGATATGGAAGTCACCTACATGTCCATTGATAGATGAGGGGATAAAGAAGATGTGGCGTGCACACACACACACATACACACAGACACTGGAATATTACTCAGCCATAAAAAGAAAGAAATCTTGCCATTTGCAACAATATGAATGGACCTAGAAGGTATTATTCTAAGTGAAATAAATCAGAGAAAGACAAATATGATTTCACTTACATGTGGAATCTAAAAAACAAAACAAACCAACCACTAAAACAGAAAAACAGAAATAGACTTTTAAATAATGGGGACAAACTGGTAGTACTATAAGTGAGGGATGTGGCAGGTTGGGCAAAAAAGGTGAAGGGGATTAAGAGGTACAAACTTCCAGATAGAAGTCAGTCACAGGAATGAAAAGTACAGCATAGAGAATATCATTGATAATATTGTAATAACTTCATATGGTAACAGATTATAACTACAGTTATCATGATGAGCACTTCTTAATGTATGGTAATGTAAATCAGTATGTTATATACCTGAAATTAATATAACATTGTATGTCAATTATACTTCCACTAAAAATAAAAAAAATTAAAGAAAAGAAGAAATGGATCAAATCACTGACTTCAGCTTTCACCTTAAGAAATTAGAAGAGGAGCAAATTAAACCTCATCTAAGTAGAAGAAAGGAAATAAAAAAGATTAGAGTGTTAATCAGTGACTTAGGAAACAGAAAAAAATAGAGATATTAATGAAACCAAAAGCATGTTCTTAGAGAAGATCAATAAAACTGAGAAACTTCTAGGCTGATCAGAAAAAAAAATGAGCAGACACAATTACCAATATTGGGAATGAAATAACTACAGATCCTACAGTTAATAAAAAGATAAAAAGGGATCATAGTTTATTATATCAATACATTCGAGAATTTAGATGAAATTGACATATTTTGATAGATACAAACTACCAAAGCTCACTCAAGAATAAATTAAAAATGTGAATATCCCTACATATTTTAAAGAAATTGAATTGTAGTTAAAATATTCCAAGAAAGAAAATTTCAGGGTCACATGGCTCTACTCGTGAATTTAAATGAAATTTAAACATTTAATGAAGAACTAATATCAATTGCATACAAGCTCTTCCAGAAAAGTGAAGAGAAGGGAATAATTTCCAGCTCATTGTATAAGACCAGCATTACCCTCATAATAAAACCAGATAAAGACATTACAAGTAAAGATAACTACAGCCCAATATCTCCCATGAAAATAGATGCAACAATTTTAAACTAAAATTTATAAATCCAATAATATGCTAAAGGGATAATATGTTATGAACAGCAAGGTTTATCTTAGAAATTCAAGATTGGTTTAATTTTAAAAAATTAGTGTAACTCACTATTTAACAGACTGAAAAGGAAAAACCATGATTATTAGAATTGATGGAGAGAAAACTGTTGGCAAAATTAAAAATCCATTCGTGATAAGACTCTCAACAAAAGAGATGCTATAAGAGGACTCTCCCAACCCGCTAAAAAGTGTCCATGAAAAACACACAGATAACATATTTAATGGTGAAAGACTGAAAGCTTGCCCCCTAAAATCAGGACAAGGGAGTGATATCCATTTTTACCATTGCTATTCAACATTGTACTGGAAATTCTGGTAGCAAAAGTGACCTGGAGAGAATAGAGCATCATGGTGTGAGTGGAGGCTACTACGACAGTTGGAGAGAAATTTGGGGATATGTGTGCTTTTCTTGAAGTTTCCCAGAGGAACAGGAATTTGGGAGGGGGACCTGCTAAACAATAGGACTTCACGTGGTCAAACGGGATGAGGATTCAAACTGTTGTTAAGAATATGAATCCTCAAGGGACTCAGGTTTCCAACTCTTGATTTTGGCTCAGGTCATAATCTCAGGGTCATGAGATCGAACACTGCATCAGCAGGAAGTCTGCTTGAGATTCTCTCTCTCCCTCTCTCTCTGCCCCACGCCCCAAATAAATAAATAAATCTTTAAAAAAAGGAATATAAAACCTTAAAGAAGAACTTGAACACATCTAGGTAATGTTTGTATATATCAACTTACTGCTCTTAGTTGAGGATAAATACTTCATGATCAAGGAGCTTGTCTTTGTCTTTATTTCCTTCACCAAACTGTCTTGAATACAGCAGATGCTCATGGCTATTTGGTGAGTGAATGAACGAAGGAAGGAAGAAAGGAATATATAAATAGCAACATGGACTCTTGACAGAAATATCATTAAAATTCCTTCAAATGCTCTTATTTTAGAACATTTATAATTGGGATGATTTCCATGTTCCTCTATTGAGTACACCAGAAAATATTTTCATTATGTCTGGCACCAAAAATTATTGACACAATATTTATGGCCAACAATATCTCTGATATCTGATTGGCTTCAGAAGGCTAATTTTGAAAGACCAGTTTCAAAATCCGCCCAGTGTACTCAAGAAGAGCAGAGCAAGGGAAATAATTTTCTTTAATAAGGGAAACTTTCACTAGAAAGAATGCTCTATGGAAACCTGATATTGCCAGTCTTAAGCATATACTCCTGGTTCCTAGAATAGTACCTAGAATAAGTAAATACTCAGTAAATATTTTTAGATAAATGCACAAGTGTTTGTCCACTAAGTTAGTAAAATGAGGATTCATTGACCTATAGCTATTCACCCAAAATTTGTCTTCTTGTTGCCCTACATGTTTCTCACAAGATAAATCCTCCTGTTGGAAGGCTTTTGAAAGCTAACCTCCCATCTGGAGGTAGGGCTGTTGGAATTGAGGAACACACATTTTGTTGAAATATAATTGGGAGGTCTTAAGACTATTAAAATTATTCCAAAGACAATACACATTTATTACAAGAATTTAGACATAATGAAATTACATAAAGTAAAAGGTGAAAGAAAGGTTGTGGAGTCTTAGATTTTTTGGGAATTACTGCAGAAGTAATACTTATTGTAAAAATTCAGATGCCACAGAATTACATAAAGTAAAAGGTGAAAGTTTCCCTTCTCCCTTTTTTAAGTGTGTTATCTTGAGAAATCACTGTTGCTGGTTTGGAGTATATCTTAGGTTTTCCTCCATGCCCAATTATGACTACAATAATAATTTTAAAAATGAGTCATGCAAATTTTAAATAATCTTAATATATCTTGGATATCCTTCCATGTCAGTGCATGTATATCAAAGGCATTATTTTAATGGCTGGTTACTAATTCATTGTATAAATAGTCTGTAATTTATTTAAATTATCCTTATTGATTGACATTTGGATAGTTTCTTATTTTTTGCTATTATTAACTGTGCTTTAATGAAACATACATTTTTAAAAAATAGCTTTTGTGTATTTCTGTAAGATAAATTTTAAAAGTGGACATGCCAATTCAATTAGAAACCAGGTAAGGGTTAGATCCTTAAGCAAAAGGCAGACAGTCCCCAGGTTCTGACTCTTTGCCGGAGAGGGTCTTGTTCTTCTAGCAGCCACAGCAAAGAAGGAAACAGAATTGCTCACAGGATTCATGGTCCTTAGGAGAGATGTTGAAAGGAAAAGCTACCTTTGGTAAGAATTAGTGGAATAAGCACTAAAGAAAGGCAGAGCTCAGTCAGTTCAGGTGAGAGTTGACCTGTGACAAAGAGAGCAGACCTTACCACTTTCCTTTCTTTCAGGAAAGTGTTGTAGTTTGCTGGAAAGAGCCTGGGCCAGGGGGCTGAACTGTGGGAGGTTCCCGCTAACCTCCAGCCTGACAGCATATATACTACTGGAAGCTTTAGAGTCACACAGCTTTCCTATATGTATCGGTCTGAGAGGCATGGATGTGGGAGAACAAAAAGGGAAATTAATCAAACCATCGAGTAGTAGCTGGTCTTGGAAGGTGTAGACCCAACTTACCAGTATCAAAAATAATAATAGTGAGGTCTGACCATGAGCTAGGCCCTATGCTACATATTTTTCATAAATGGTCATATTTAATGCTCACTCATTAAACCCATTTTATAGATGTTGAACCAGGGGAACAGAAAAGCTAAGTAATTTTCCTATGGTCACATAGTCAGGAATGGGCAATCTGAGATTCAAATCCAGGTTTAGCACAGAAGACACCTAGTAAGTGTGCTATGAATAAGATGGTAAGACTAGCAGATCAAGATAGGACAGGGACTTTGACAATGTGAGGGTTTTGGAGCATACTACAGCAACCTGGGAGAGTCAGGAAGCTGTGATCCTTACCAGCATTCACAGAATAAGAGCAGGTGTTCATGCTGTGCCTGTCCAGATACTTAAATTCCCAAAAGGTTACCACATAAACTTTCATCACCTATTGGAAACCAGAAACAGGGTCTGGTGAAGAGATTGGGCTCCTTTTTCCATCAGCAAAAATAAAGAGAGGGTTTGCTCTTTAATTTGCCTTCCTTCTGCTACTCTGCCCATTTGGATCTCAGAGGACATGTACTCTAAAGGGTTCATGACTCCACTGCCTCCCTCTCTGGGGATTACTGAGCAATCCTCCGTATGTCACCATAGGAAGACCTCACGTCTTTTGAAATACATCAACCCCCACACTTCATTTCTTAAAAGTCTATACCAAATTATTCTAAGATAGTTTACTGAATGCTTATAATTCCCAAAGAGGAGACAGTTGCAGCAGGATGGAGTTCTGATTTCAGGCTACAGTAAAATGTATACCCTCCAATGTTCTTTCTGTCTTGGAGATAACTGTGATGGGATTAGAAGAGTCGCTAATTTTTAAGGCCACCGAGAGCAAAATATAAAGTGTGTGATCATAGCAGTCATTGCCCTATCACTGCTTTGCTAATTTAAAAGAAAGAAGAATGTTAACAGAGCTCTTTTACTTTTAATTTGATGATTTATTCATTCACAAAGGTTTATTGGGGGGGAGGGCCAGGCTTTTTGTTAAGTGTTGCAGATACAGAAATGAGACTCAATGCCCTAAGTTCCACACAAAAGCTCTGGCAAAGCCATGTTATGAATTCAACTGGTAAGGTTATTTGGCAATCTGCATGATTAAGTTATACTTTTATTTTTCAGGTCCCTCTGTTCTATAGTTGAAAGGAATAAGAATTTCTTTTTGCATAATCATAGAAAGTCCCCAGTTTCAGTCCTTAAAGAAAGAATTTCATCATCCTCAAATTTCTCATGTCCTTCAAACTATTTTAGTTGGATATTTGGTAGCTTCTACAGTTCCTGAGAATTCCAGAGAACTGGGTTTAGGAAATAAATAGGAATGGTGGCTGGGCAGCTTAGATAAGCAGAAACTGTTTATAATGCAAACACAGGCCCCACTACCATCCATTCTGGGTCCTGGCTGCCACTGCCATTGCAGTCCTAAACCTTCCCTGCTTCTCTCTATCTTTCAGACTCAGTTTGAGGCAGGAGCAGCTAACTGGCCAAACCCAGGTCTAGTACCCAAGCCCTAGGTTCCACAGAGCCAAGAGGACAGGTTAATGGATCCTCACCAAGACTCACACAATGGGAGTTTCTTCAAGACAGAAAGGCGTTCAGATATAGCTCCCAAATCACAGATTTCCTTTATAGATAGACAGATAGACAGGAAGTAACATGACCCATATGAATACCAGAAAGCAGCTTGGATGATGGATTATAATGATTTGAAACTTTATGGGGACCGATGGGAAGTGCCTTTTGAACCTGGCATTATGGAGCTTGATATTTTTACTGGATGTGAAGGGGGAGAGGGAAAGAGAGAGAAGGAAAGAGTGGAATCTAAGACCACTCTCAGGTTTCTGGCTAGGATGACTAGGTGATTGGCTATGCTGTTGATCTTACAAAAATACCAAGAAGTGGGGTTAGATTCTAGGTCCCTTACTCTAGGACAGGCAGTATGGTGTAGCAGTTGAGAGACTGAATACAGTCTTCTTCGGTTCAACTCCTAGCTGACCATTTCCCAGCTATATGATTTTGGATGTATGACTTAACTGCTCTATGCTTCAGTTTCCTCCTCTTAAAATGAGGGTAGTAATAATATCTGTTAGGCTGAATGAGCATGTACATTAAAGAACTTAGAACAGTGCCTGACACTATTAAGTTCTCAATAAGTGTTGATTACTATTGTTAGCTATTGTTAGCTATTATCAATTCAGTACTGACTCCAATTAATCCAAAGAGTTTAGGGGAGTTCTTTATATCCCTACGACAAGATTGATCTGAAAAACAACAACAACAGAGTGGTCTTGAGCAGTTAGGGTCTACTGGTCGCACTGTTCATGGAGAAATGTAGACCAGTCTGAGGACAGCCACCTACAGCCGCTCACGCAGGCAAGACAGCAGCCACTTAAAGACAGTGCTCCACAGCATGTTGATCAGAAATTAAAAAAAAAAAACAAACTTTTGCAGATCTAAGGCCACATCTTCTGCATATTCTGATTTCACTTTGCAAAACTACTAACTCACAAGTTACTTATACAAGGGGAATGACACAGCATTATGGAACCTCTACTCTAACAATAGCAAGTCAAACAGGTTTCTTACATAAGAGTTCTGGCAGTTCACCGAGGGATTGGCTCCTTGCCAGCTCTTCCATCCCCTGGAAAAAGTGCCAAGATAATTGCACAGCTGGGTTTGATCCAGGCTGAGGGCATAGGGCATAGGGCAATGAGTAGGTCAAGGCAGTGAGAGGCCAGTACTACTCTGGCTCAGAGCAACTCTGGAATATGTGAGGTTGAATGCAAGTGGAGGCAAATGCTTAGAGACCCCTGGTGTTTCCAACTCCATTTGGACATGATTGGGGGAGTTCTGGGTCCAGACTGAGCTGAATCCAGTGGAACCTTCAAAACTCAATCTCCAGGAGTTATCTGAAGGGTCTTCAGTTCTATATCAGATCATTAAAGTTGGAACTACCCCGATGCTTACAATCAGGAGAAGCTGCACGCAGCACTTCTACCTACATTGAACAGCTTGCATAACAGAGCAGGCCTAAATTTCCTAAAGAATGGGAGAACCCAGGGCCAAGAAAGATAAAGATCAGATTTCAAGCTGGAAAACAAATATCCTTCTCTGCCAGATCAATACAAAAACAAACTAAAAATTTACCAAAGATTTTAGCACAAACATTCCATTCACTTTTTATTCTGAACTGCTGGGATAATCATAGAATACTCATATGGTGACCATGAGATCTGGCTGGAAAGAGCTAGTCAGTTCTACAAAATATATGATCTCTCTATTTTTCTGAGTTCTCTTACTCAGACAAAACTGACTTTGAGATTGGGTGGATCCCTACTTCTGGTGTATGATCTAAAATTGGGGGTGTTTTTATGTTAGGGAAATTAATTTATCAGGATAATGCTAGTTTTGATATTACATTGAAAAAGGGAGAGAAAATTTAAGCCCCATATCAAGAGGACAAATATTCCATTTTATAGGAGTTTATTCCTGCAATTTTAGTGGAAGGAGTCTTATTGACCAGGTAGGATATTTCTACCTTAATAATGAGGATTGCTACTACTTATTATCAGGTATTGTCCTTGGCACTTTGTATGCATTATCTCTAATTCTAATAATAAACCTGGAAGGTACACATTATTGCTCCATTATAGGGATGAGGAATTGGGTTCAGAGAGGTTACTTTGGCTAGTAAGGGGCAGGCTTGCTACCACAAAGTACCAGCTTTATTTCACTGTACCAGGATGTCTTTTCCTAAAGAAAGGAAACTGCCCTAAAATGAGGATATCTTCTGGGTAAAGTAATTCAGAACAGACTCAAACTTGGTGCAACCATTTGCCAAATAGTATTTTGGGGGTGGAATCACACTTCCTATAAGGGTCAAAGATTTGAGGGTTTTTTTCCTCCTTTTGCTCAAGTGCAATCAATCAGAGCGGATCAACATGGAAATACTTAAAATTTGTTAGCAGCTTTTGGGCAAATGCTGTTGAGAGCAATACCCAGTCCACCCAGACCTTGTCCTGAAGGCTGTGTTTGAAAGAAGTTCTGTGAAAGTCTATTCCCTTTTAGGGTAGTTCCTGGAAATGCACAATCTTTTTCATTTATGCAAAAAGAGCCAACTCATCCACCAACCAGCCCCAACCCCTTCCAGCCCAAACCTATCAACAGTTACATTCTTGGGGGACAGAATCTATACAGGCATACCTCGAAAATATTGTAGATTTGGTTCCAGACCAACACAATAAAGTGAATCTTTGCAACAGTTCAGTCACATCTTCAGGCTCCACTTCTAATCCTAGTTCTCATGCTATTTCCACCCCTTCTGCAGTTACTTCTTCCACTGAAGTCTCAGACCTCTCAAAGTCACTCAGGAGGGTTGAGATCAACTTCTTCCAAATTCCTGTTAATGTTGATATTTTGACTTCTTCCTATGAATCATGAATGTTCCTTTTTAAAAAAAGTTCCAGTATAATTAATGTACGGTGTTATATTAGTTATATTAGTTTCAGGTGAGTGATGGAACAATTCTATACATTACTCTGTGCTTATCAAGTGAAGTGTATTCAATCTCTTTCACATATTTCACCCATCCCCCTACCCATCTCTCCTCTGATGATCACCAGGTTGTTCTCTATATTTAAGAATCTGTTTGTCTCTTTTTTATTTTGTTCATTTGTTTCTTAAATTCCACATATGAATGAAATCGTATGTTATTTGTCTTTCTCTGACTTATTTCACTTAGCATTATAGCCTTTAGGTCCATCCATGTTTCTGCAAATGGCAAGACTTCATTCTTTTTTATGGTTGAGTAATATTACCATATATCTATATCTATATCTACCACCTCTACTTTATCCATCTACAGTTGTGAATAATTTCCAGAAGGTTTTCAATTGACTTTGCCCAGATCCATCAGAGGAATCACTATCTATGGCAGCTATAGCCTTATGAAAATTATTTCTTAAACAAGAAGACTATAAAATCAAAATTACTGGGGTGCCTGGGTGGCTCAGTCAGTTAAGCGTCTGCCTTTGGCTCAGGTCATGATCCCAGGGTCCTGGGATCGAGCCCCTCATCGGGCTCCCCGCTCTGCAGGAAGCCTCTTTCTCCTTCTCCCACTCCCCCTGCTTGTGTTCCTGCTCTCGCTGTGTCTCTGTCTGTCAAATAAACAAATACAATCTTTAAAAAAATCAAAATTACTCCTTGGCCCATGAGCTGCAGAATGGATGTTGTTAGCAGTTATGATAACAACATTAATTTCATTGTACATCTCCATCAGAGTTCTTGGGTAACCAGGTATAGTGTCAATGAACAGTAATATTTTGAAGGCAATATTTGTTTCTGAGCAGTAGGTCTCAACAGTGGGCTTATAATATTCAGGAAACCATGTTGCAAACAGATGTGCTCTCACCCAGGTTTTGTTGTTCCATTTATAGAGCATAGGCAGAATAGATTTAGCATAGTTCTTAAGGGCCCTCCTATTTTCAGAATGGTAAATGAACATTGGCTTCAAATTAAAATCTCCAGCTACATTACCCCTTACAAGAGAGTCAGCCTGTCCTTTGAGGCTTTGAAGCCATGTGTTGACTTATCATTGACAATCTGTTGTTTAGTGTAGCTACCCTCATTAATGATCTTAGCTAGATATTCTGGAATAACTTGCTGCAGCTCCTACAACAGCGCTTACTGCTTTGCCTTACACTTTTATGTTATGGAGATGGTTTCTTTCCTTAAACCTCATGAATCGACCTCTGCTAGCTTCCAACTTTTTTCTCAGCCTTCATAGAATTGAAGAGGGTTAGGGCCTTGTTCTGAATTAGACTTTGGCTTAAGGGAACATTGTGGTTGTTTTGATCTTTTGTCCAGATCAGTAAAACTTTCTCTGTATCAGCAACAAGACCGTTCTCTTTCTTATCATTTGTGTGTTCACTGGAGTCACACTTTTAATTTTCCTTCAAGAACTTTTTCTTTGCATTCACAACTTGGCTAACCATTTGACACAAGAGGCCTAGCTTTCAGCTATCTTGGCTTTCAACATGCCTTCTTTACTAAGGTTAATAATTTCTAGCTTTTGGTTTAAAGTGAGAGATGTGCGACTTTTTCTTTCACTCAAACACTTAGAGGCCATTGTAGGGTTATTAACTGGCTTAATTTCAATATTGTTGTGTCTCAGGGAATAGGGAAGCCTGAGGAGAGAGAGACATGGGGGGAATAGCTGGTCAGTGGACCAGGCAGAACACATATAACATTTATCAGTAAAGTTCACCATCTTATATGGGAGCAATTGTGGTTCCCCTAACCAATGACAATAGTGACATCAATGATCACTGATCACAGATCACCATAACAAATATAATAATAATGAAAAAGTTTGAAATATTGTAAGAATTACCAAAATGTGATACAGAGACACAGAGTGAGCAAATGCTGTTGGAAAAATGGCACAACAGACTTGCTTGATGCAGGTTGCCACAAACCCTCAATTTGTAAAAACCAAAACCAAAACCAAAACCAAACAACAATGTCTGTGAAGCACAATAAAGCACAGCAACAAAACGAGATATGTTTGTACCTGATTAATCTTTGTGTCTCTCATACAACACTTATCACAAGCCTCTTGGTAGCTGAGGGTCCATAGATGTCTGTTGACCCAACAGGTGGATGTGAAGCAAGATGCTATATGCTACAAATAACTCATACTTCTGTTCTCAAGAAAAGTGCTTCTCTAATGGTTAAATAAGAGACCATCAGAAAAAAAAAATCAGCTAGTATTTGAATGGGGAATCTAAGTTACTTTCATGGTAAAGACCACAAATGCAGGAGGGAGCACTGTGGGCTAGAGTCCTCAGGGATACTTCATGCAAGAGGAGAAAGCTGGAGAGTGGATAGGATTGGGGTAGGTGGAGTTGGTGGATGAGGGGAGCAAACATGAGGAGTGGGCAATGGGGAAGAAGAAAAGCATGCTAAGTGGAGGAAACAGCATCTCTCTCAGTATTCCTTCTGCTGTCTTCCTCCCAGCATTCCTTACTGCATCTATTCAAGTTGGTCCTCTCCACAAGTTCTTGTTGTGTCCCCATTTCTACACAAGATGATGTGGTGAGGTGTGGGGGAGGGGAAGCATGCTACAGTTCTTTGAGTAGGGCTCAGTCTTTTCCTGAGCCTCTGTGCCTGGGCTGTGGCCTTCTCAGGTGCTTCTCAATCCTCCCCCTTAGATGAGGCAGGATGGCTAGAATGGGCTGGAGCTCAGTATTTTCCCTCCCCCCTGGTCACTTAGGCTCCAGTAAAAGCCCAGTTGATTAGATTCTGGACAACAGTTTCACTTGAGGGCAGGCCTTATTAAGAAGAACAGAGTGCTCTGGCATATTTCAAAATGGCTTCTTTCCCCCTTCTCTTACTGGAAATTGGAAGCCAGAGGGGATTTTTCTTCCATCTTCTCTATGAGAACCTAGTAGTGCTCCTGGGGGTAAAACTAACAAAAGTGTGGGTGACTCCTCTAAAAACTATCTTTCCCTGGAGTTTTTGTCTTCAATTTGTTCATACTGAGCCTCCAACAATGCATCCATGAGAGTTCAGATTTTCTTAACTAGCCCTTCCCACAGAGTTTTCTGCTGTGGTACCTGTGATTCTCTGTATCTGCTTGTGTGCTTCTCTCCAATGCTGGGTCTAGCAGTTTTCCCTCTGATCTCAATTCTATGATGGATGGAAGAGGAGTTGTTGGTTTTTAATTTGTCCAGCATTTTTGTTGTGAGTACTGGAGTGACAACCTCCAGATCCTTACGTGTAGGATAAAAGCACATATTTTTAAAGCAGCATTTTCTTGCAGTGTATTCTGCAAAACATGAATTTGATGGAGTTCTACAGAATGTTAGGAGTGTTTAGCAACAGAAGGGGCCCGTGTTCAAGTAGCTTTGTGCAATACTGGGTTTTTTTACAGCAGGACTTTTCAGTGACTTTGTTATCCTAATATGCATCTGATTATATTTTATGGGACTAGAGATTATATTGTTTCCTAAATTGTTATGACCATGAAGTTCTTTTGGGAAAGAGTATTTCATAAGATTATGTTCCTCAGAACTTGGGAAATGCTGCCTTATAGCCTTTCTGAATATCTTCCCCCTTGCCTGTAGTTGCCCCACCTTTGTAGGCACAGTTGACATAGTTAGTCCTTTTTATGTTCATCCATCTCACAGGCAGTATGACAGCTCTGGTGGGTGAATATTAAATATTTGGAACACAGTGCCTTTTAGAGCTTAGAGTTTGGTATGGAAGGTGAGAAAGAAATGCACGGGAATAACCTAATTCAAGAGACTTCAAAGAAAGAAATGCTTCCCCAACATTTCTGCTGTTTACAAAAGATAAAACAAATTAAATCTAGAGAGCTAAAACTGAAAAAAATTTTTATGAAAGCTGTTCACTTCCCACATTTCACTGAGGTGCCAAATTGGCTTCAAGAATGAAAAAGGCTTATGGTTTAGGTTTCTGGGCAGGTCCTCAGAATATCGTTCTGCATAGAGTTGCCCATGATTTGCCATCTCATTCACTGATCTGTGCCCACTGCAACATCTCCTTATGATGTTTCTAGGGGGTCCCTGTGGGCAAAATCTAACAGGCAGGAAACGAAGGGCTGGTTGACTACTCCAGATGCTTATTCTCAGCAGGTGCTAGGGCTTTGCAGAGCAATGAAGGGTAGGATCTGTGGCACCATTCACCCATCAGCCTCTTGCCTGACTTTGGGACACAACTTTTTTACACTAAAGGACCATTCTCCAGAGCATCACTCTAGCTTTGACTTACTGACAATACAAGAAAACAAGAGAGCTGCTTTTGCACCAGGCACAAGCGTCAAGAAGAAACAAAAATTGGTAATGACTAACCAGTATATCAATTATTACAAAGAGAAGTGATTGTGTATCTGGTAGGCAGTTTAGTGAAATCTAAGAGGACTGAGAAAATGCGGTCCCAGGTCTTTTTCCCTAACTGGCTCCCTCACCAGATGCAGCTGTGCCTGAAATCTATCCTTAGGCAGGCTTTCTTTGGCTAAAGCAGTTCTTCTCTGGCAATCATCTTTCTAAAAGGCACATACCTAAGGAGAGGAGGATATGACTTAATATTACAGCCTTTGCATGACTGTTATCAAACAACAGCTTCTTAGGATAAAAGGAATCAAGGGCAAATTACTTCATCTCTTACTCTTCAGTTTCCTTGTTTGTAAAATGACAAAAGTTGAATTAAGAAAGTTCTAAGTCATACTTCCATTTTATGACTAATTACCACTCTCAGAATTGAGATAGTATGAAGGTTCTGGTAACTCAGGGGGAAGGGAGGAGAAAGCCTCACAGCATGAAATCCAGTTAGTGGGTATTTATTTTTTATAATGGACGAGAATAGAGAATACTAGATTGTATGTAAAAAAAGTAAGTATTATTTTGTGAATATAAGATGTATATTGTATCCATTGGGATTCTCTCCAGACAGACATACAAAAGAGAAAGAGACTGACCGTTTGGAGGCAGAATTCCCTCTTTCATGGGGTACCTCAGTCTGTTTTCTCTTAAGTCTGTCAACTGATTGGATGAGCCCCTCTACATTATGGAGGATAATCTGCTTTACTCAAAGTGTACTGGTTTAGGGGCGCCTGGGTGGCTCAGTCGTTAAGCATCTGCCTTCGACTCAGGTCATGATCCCAGAGTCCTGGGATCGAGCCCTGCACTGGGATCCCTGCTCCGCAGGAAGCCTGCTTCTCCCTCTCCCACTCCCCCTGCTGGTGTTCCCTCTCTGGCTGTGTCTCTATGTCAAATAAATAAATAAAATCTTTAAAAGAAAAAGTGTACTGATTTAAACGTTAATCTCATCTAAAAAATACCTTCACAGCAACACCCAATCTGATGTTTGACCAAGTATTTGGATATTGTTTCCTAACTAAGCTTTCACAAAAATTTAACTATCACATGTATATACATGTATGTGTGTGTGTGTGCGTGTGTGTGTGTGTGTGTGTACTGGGTAGTGGAATAACATATTTCCTATAGTGGATTATGGCCAAGAAGGTTGAAAACTCCTGTGAGTCCACAAAACCATTCTTAACCCTGCTTCTAAGTACTATCCCAACCAACAAGAAAGGGTACTATATCCCCAAATGTAAAAGTGTGCTTCACAGCCTGCCTCTTGTGCCATTAAAGGAGACCTAGACACCATTTAAAGCCTGCTTCTTGAACATCATCTCAGACTTCCCCGCTGCTCATTTTGCTCTAAGTACAAGAGCTCCTGTTCCCCGCTGGTCATGTGTTCCCACCTCAGGGCCTTTGCATTTCCTCTTTCCTCTACCAGAAATGCTCTTCCCCAGGTTTTCACAGTAGCTGACTGCTTCTCATCTTTCAGATTCCCACCCAACCTCTGCTACCCCATCAGAGGGGCCTTCCTTGGTCAGCCCATTAAAAGCAATCCTTGCCCAAACCCCCAAAACCCCATACATTCCCCAGCAACCCTCTATTCTATTATACAATCTTATTTTTCTCCACTCCTCTTATCATTATCTAAAATATCTGTTTTTGGGCATTCTCCAACACAAAGGTTAAATGCCAAGTCTTTCCTGCTCACCTTTTATTTTCAGTGCCTGGCTAGTGCTGCCACACAAAACCCCATAAATGGTTACAGACTGATCGAATGGTTGTAGGATGGACATTTGCCCATGATTTGGCTATCCATCACCTGATCCTCCTTTCTATTTTAGGGAGTGTCCACTTTACGACTCTTGATGAGAGAAAGCAGCTGACAATGATACTCACTTTCCCAGTTCCCCTTTGCAGTGAGGCATGGACATGTGACCCAGGCTCAACCAATCAAACACACCCTCCCTGGAGGCCCTCTTGTCTTTCCCCTTCTCTCTTCTTCCTCATCTTCTGTCTTGTCAATCTTCTTGATCTTTTCATGTCCTTCCCTTTGATAAGATTTTATATGCATCAGGGACTCCGAAAAGTCTTGGCAGTTACCTTTTGCTAAAAGCAACAAAGGCCTCTGTTGTGTAGTTTTGCTATATACTACCAACAAACGTGGAAGGACTGAATACTGTGTGGATCAGAGTCAACCACTGACGTTTTCTTGACTCATCAATTAATGAGTTGAATTCTAAGCCTTGGATTTGGTTAGGACTTACTGAGGGATCGCTATTTGTAGCACCTGACATAGTGTATTTAGGGCTCTACACTACATGCAACACATGTAGTTTAACCTTAAGGAATCTCTGTAAAATAAAAGAAGAGAAACGTCGCATAATTTTTTTTAAAAAAAGGAGGTGGCAGGTTGTACTTCCTAAATATGGCCACAACAATATCTTCTATATGTTCTTCTATAGTGTTGTCTTCCCAAATCCAGTCAAGACTTGGACTCTCTGAATCTGGATGGGACCCGTGACTACTTCGACCAACAGAACACAGCCTAAGTGATATTGTGCCAGCCCTGGGCATAGTGCTTAACTGGCCCGACAGCTTCTGCTTCCTGCCTCGTGGGAGCCAACTACCATTTAAGAAATAGGACACACTGAGACCATGACACTGTAAGAAGCCTAAGCCATGTGGAGAGGCCCTAGAGGAAGACATACTGTTTGGGGAGGGAGAGAGCAAAGGAAGTGTGCTGAAGTACCAGACTTATGAGTGAAGAAGCCATATCAAAGGTGTGTCCTTCAGCCCTACCTGCCTCAGCTGATGCTGTGTAGACCACAGCACCTTGCTGAGCCTTTTCTGAATTCCTGACCCATACAACTATCAGTGAGATAAAATGATGTTTTAAGCCACTGCATTTTGGGATGGTTTGTAATATAGTAATAGATACTAGAACAAAGGGCATATGTATTTAATGCTTCTAAGCATCTGGATGTGTCCATGTAGAGTGTTTTATGTAAGTGCAGAAAGTCTGGAATGCTAAGGACCGCAGAGCAGTTGCTTCAGTCTACTGGTTGTACTCAGCACCCTTGGAAAAGCCAGCCTTCAAATACGAGGAAACCTATACCTATTCAAGATTGAAAAGGATCTTGCAGTCAGATGCTAGTGATTTCTGGGCTCTTTATTCTGTTCCACTGACCTACATACCTGTTTTTATGCCAATACCATACGATTTTGACTACTATGGCTTTTTGGTGTAGCTTGAAATTGGAGTATGATACCTCTGACTTTGTTCTTTCTCAAGATTGCTTTGGCTATTCGGGGTCTTTTGTGGCTATGTGGGGTCTATTTGTTCCATTTTGTGGAAAAATGCTATTGGAATTTTGATAGGGATTTCACTGAATCTGTAGATGCTTTAGAAGTATGGATATTTTAACATTATTAATTCTTCAACTCTATGACTGTGATACATTTTTCCATTTATTTTTTTTCATCTTCAGTTTCTTTCATTAATGTCTTAACAGTTTTCAGTGTACAGGTCTTTCACCTATAAATTTATTATTAAATTTTTTCCAAGGTATTTTATTGTTTTTGATGCAATCATAAATGGGATTTTATTCTTTATTTCTCTAGTAGTTCATTATTAACATATAGAGATGCAACTGATTTTGTATCCTGCAACTTTACTAAATTCATTTGTTAATTCTAACAGTTTTTTGGGGAATCTTTAGGGTTTTCTAATATATTTCTAAATATAGTATCATGTCACCTGCAAATAGTGATAGTTTTACTTCTTCCTTTCCAGTGCAGATGCTTTTTACTTCTTTTTTCTTGTCTGATTGCTTTGGCTAAAACTTTTAATACTATGTTGAATAAAAGTGGCAACAGTAGACATCTTTGTCTTGTTACTGATCTTAGAAGTAAAGCTTCCAGCTTTTCACCATTGACTATGATGTTAGCTGTGGGTTTGCCGTATATGACCTTTTCTATTTTGAGGTATGTTTCCTCTATACCCACCTTGTTGGGGGTTTTTTATCATGGATTGGTGTTGAAGTTTGTCAGTTGTCTTTGTGCATCTATTGAGGTGATCATATGATTTTTTTTCCACATTAACATTCTTAGTTTATTGATCCTCTCATGAAAAATCTGTATAACCACCACAGATAAAGCCACTGCAGCATCTTTACTCTTTTTTTTTTTTTCTTTCCAGAATTTTATTACTAAACCACCATGGGAAGGGTGGGAAGAGGGATCAACAGAGCAAAAATTTCAACCACTTTACAAACAATGAGTGACATGCCCAAGATCACAGAGTTACTAAGCAGAGAGCTGGAATTTGAACACAGATAGCCAGGCTCCAACACCCACCTGCCTAACCACTAGGCTAAACTGCCCCTCACTGCAAGTAATGAGACTGATCTTTGTGGCATATGGGCTCTATGGGAGTTCACTTGTGTTTTAAATTTTTTATTGTTATGTTAATCACCATATATTACATCATTAGTTTTTGATGTAGTGTTCCATGATTCATTGTTTGTGCATAACACCCAGTGCTCCATGCAGAACGTGCCCTCTTGAATACCCATCACCAGGCTAACCCATCCCCCTACCCGCCTCCCCTCTAGAACTCTCAGTTTGTTTTTCAAAGTCCATCGTCTCTCATGGTTCATCTCCTCTTCTGACTTACTCCCCTTCATTCTTCCCCTCCTGCTATCTTCTTCTTTTTCTTTTTTCTTAACGTATGTTGCATTACTTGTTGCAAAAGTACAGATCTGTGATTCAACAGTCTTGCACAATTCACAGCACTCACCATAGCACATACCCTCCCCAATGTCTATCACCCAGCCACCCCATCCCTCCCACCCCCCACCACTCCAGCAACCCTCAGTTTGTTTCCTGAGATGAAGAATTCTTCATATCAGTGAGGTCATATGATACATGTCTTTCTATGATTGACTTATTTCACTCAGCATAACACCCTCCAGTTCCATCCACGTTGTTGCAAATGGCAAGATCTCATTCGTTTTGATGGCTGCATAATATTCCATTGTGTATATATACCACCTCTTCTTTATCCATTCATCTGTCGATGGACATCTTTGCTCTTTCCACAGTTTGGCTATTGTGGACATTGCTGCTATAAACATCGGGGTGCACGTACCCCTTCGGATCCCTACATTTGTATCTTTGTGGTAAATACCCAGTAGTGCAATTGCTGGATCATATGGTAGCTGTATTTTCAACTGTTTGAGGAACCTCCATACTGTTTTCCAGAGGGGTTGCACCAACTTGCATTTCCACCAACAGTGTAGGAGGGTTCCTCTTTCTCCACATCCCTGCCAACATCTGTCGTTTCCTGGCTTGTCAATTTTAGCCGTTCTGACTGGTGTAAGATGGTATCTTATTGATGTTTTGATCTGGATTTCCCTGATGCCGAGTGATGTTGAGCACTTTTTCATGTGTCTGTTGGCCATTTGGATGTCTTCTTTGGAAAAATGTCTGTTCATGTGTTCTGCCCATTTCTTGATTGGATTATTTGTTCTTTGGGTGTTGAGTTTGATAAGTTCTTTATAGATTTTGGATACTAGCCCTTTTTCTGATATGTCATTTGCAAATATTTTCGCCCATTCTGTCGGTTGTCATTTGGTTTTGTGGACTGTTTCTTCTGCTGTGCAAAAGCTTTTTATCTGGATGAAATCCCAATTGTTCATTTTTGCCCTTGCTTCCCTTGCCTTTGGCGATGTTTCTAGGAAGAAGTTGCTGCGGCTGAGGTCGAAGAGGTTGCTGCCTGTGTTCTCCTTTAGGATTTTGATGGACTCCTGTCTCACGTTTAGGTCTTTCAAACATTTGGAGTCTATTTTTGTGTGTGGTGTAAGGAAATGGTCCAGTTTCATTCTTCTGCATGTGGCTGTCCAATTTTCCCAACACCATTTGTTGAAGAGACTGTCTTTTTGCCATTGGACGTTCTTTCCTGCTTTGTCAAAGATGAGTTGACCATAGAGTTGAGGGTCCATTTCTGGGCTCTCGATTCTGTTCCATTGATCTATGTGTCTGTTTTTGTGCCAGTACCATACTGTCTTGATGATGACAGCTTTGTCATAGAGCTGGAAGTCCGGAATTGTGATGCCGCCAGCTTTGCTTTTCTTTTTCAAGATTCCTCTGGCTATTCGGGATCTCTTCTGGTTCCATACAAATTTTAGGATTTTTGTTCCATTTCTTTGAAAAAAGTGGATGGTATTTTGATGGGGATTGCATTGAATGTGTAGATTGCTCTAGGTAGCATTGACATCTTCACAATGTTGGTTCTCCCAATCCATGAGCATGGAACATTTTTCCATTTCTTTGTGTCTTCTTCAATTTCTTTCATGAGTATTTTATAGTTTTCTGAGTACAGATCCTTTGCCTCTTTGGTTAAATTAATTCCTAGGTATCTTATGGTTTTGGGTGCAATTGTAAATGGGATCAACTCCTTGATTTGTCTCTCTTCTGTCTTGTTGTTGGTGTATAGGAAGGCCACTGATTTCTGTGAATTGATTTTATATCCTGCTACTTTACTGAATTCCTGTATGAGTTCTAGCAGTTTTGGGGTGGAGTCTTTTGAGTTTTCCACATACAGTATCATATCATCTGCAAAGAGTGAGAGTTTGACTTCCTCTTTGCCAATTTGGATGCCTTTGATTTCTTTTTCTTGTCTGATTGCTGTGGCTAGGACTTCTAATACTATGTTGAATAGCAGTGGTGATAGTGGACATCCCTACCGCGTTCCTGACCTTAGGGGAAAAGCTCTCAGCTTTTCCCCATTGAGAATGATATTCGCTGTAGGTTTTTCATAGATGGCTTTTATGATATTGAGATATGTACCCTCTATCCCTATACTCTGAAGAGTTTTGATCAAGAAAGGATGCTGTACTTTGTCAAATGCTTTTTCTGCATCTATTGAGAGGATCATATGATTCTTGTTCTTTCTTTTGTTAATGTATTGTATCACGTTGATTGATTTGCGGTTGTTGAACCATCCTTGCAGCCCAGGGATAAATCCCACTTGGTCATGGTGAATAATCCTTTTAATGTACTGTTGGATCCTACTGGCTAGTATTTTGGTGAGAATTTTTGCATCCATGTTCATCAAGGATATTGGTCTGTAATTCTCCTTTTTGATGGGGTCTTTGTCTGGTTTTGGGATCACGGTAATGGTGGCCTCATAAAATGAGTTTGGAAGTTTTCCTTCCATTTCTATTTTTTGGAACAGGTTCAGGAGAATAGGTATTAATTCTTCTTTAAATGTCTGATAGAATTCCCCTGGGAAGCCGTCTGGCCCTGGGCTTTTGTTTCTTGGGAGATTTTTGATGACTGCTTCAATTTCCTTAGTGGTTATAGGTCTGTTCAGGTTTTCTATTTCTTCCTGGTTCAATTTTGGTCGTTGATACATCTCCAGGAATGCATCCATTTCTTCCAGGTTATCTAATTTGCTGGCATAGGGTTGCTCATAATATGTTCTTATAATTGTTTGTATTTCTTTGGTGTTGGTTGTGATCTCTCCTCTTTCATTCACGATTTCGTTGATTTGGGTCATTTCTCTTTTCTTTTTGATAAGTCTGGCCAGGGGTTTATCATTCTTGTTAATTCTTTCAAAGAACCATTTCCTAGTTTCATTGATCTGTTCTACTGTTCTTTTGGTTTCTATTTCATTGATTTCTGCTCTGATCTTTATTATTTCTCTTCTCCTGCTGGGTTTAGGCTTTATTTGCTGTTCTTTCTCTAGCTCCTTTAGGTGTAGGTTTAGGTTGTGTGTTTGAGACCTTTCTTGTTTCTTGAGAAAGGCTTGTATTGC